>NW_028288572.1:5487671-5815343 GCF_059628265.1 Tinamus guttatus | reverse complement strand
GCTTGTCTGTAGAACTAGATGTCATTTTTCTCTCAGGTTTGTTATAGATGACACACACACACACTCTGCTCTCTTGTGGACACTTATCTTATTTTGAAATCTTCCTTTGAACTACAAGTTCTAGCAGAAGAGCTATAGCTTATGGTTGGTAGGTAGAAGAGGCAATTGCATTTTTAGCACTCTCCTTAGCTTAGCTCTAGCAAGTATTCCATTGTCAAACCATTTCTCACATCAAACAGTTGTTGAAAAGATTCACTGATTTCCTTTTCACCGGAAAGTATTTAGTTGTCTTCCTAGATTTGCTCTAGAAAATACCAAATCCAAATCTTTCCTTGTAAAAGTCAATTTACTCTGTTTCTGTACTTCATAATCTTTTAAAAATATATATGTCAGAACACTCCAAAACAAAATTGTTAGCTGCTGACAAGGAAAAGTTTAATCATTGTAGTAGCCTGAGAGGAATACTATAAATGTAGGAATAAAATGGTCTTTCCATTTGAATGCTTGAAGATAAATTGTGCTTTAAGATTTGGAACGTCTACTTGCCACTGGTTATCTTTTCTCCACATGTTGCATTTGCTGCAGAGAGTGTCCAAGCTGAGAGATCGCAGAGTCCAGGCCTCTCACATTGTCAGCTAGAGGGGCAAGCTCCACCAGAAGAGCAACAGGAACCGAGTCAAAGTGCGGGCAATAGCCCTGCAGAGAAGCCTATGTAGAGAAAATAGCTTCTTCAATTAGATAAGTATGAGGATCCAGACACCAGTTTAACGATGCTGGAGACTGAGCTATTCCTCCGAAAACAATTACATCATGAGCAACAGTGTTAGTGAGAGCTTCCTGACTCTGCCCTCCACATGGGCTCCAATGCTGGTTGGGGTTCAAAGGAGGAGCTTAGAACTCCATTGCCTGTTCAGTCCTTGGGCTGCCATCCAAGGCCAACAGCAAGAATGCCAGTGGTGGTAGAGGTTTGTGTGATGTGGTGTACTCTCTCTGCTGCTCTGAAACTGTCTGTGCTTTCCTTATTCTCTTATATTCTTGGAAATTCCAGGGCTTTTTTAAAGTTCGTACAAGAGGGTAACCAGAAACATTATACAAACCAACGACATCCTTCCAGAAGGGCATTTTGCTGCCTAGTAGCTACCCACATTCCTTCAGCATCTAACGGCAACTGACTTCTGAGGTTGTGTTTCTCAGTGTGCCCAAAGGTGCGCAGTTATTTGTGGTTTCCTGACCACTGTGGTCCCCAAGGACTGATGAACAAATTCAGCTCAACATAAAATTCAGTGCTGACAGCAACGCTCCTGCCCCAGTTCAGTTCTGCACGTAAGCAAATGCTTAAATCACACAGAATTTAGTGTGATTTAAACACAGGCTTCACATTAGCTGCCTTTAGACACATTAATCATCTCAGACATTTTCAGTTAGTAAAGCACGGGCTTGCCTGTAATTTGGAACCCCCCAAATTGTGGCTTATTTAAAGATGCTCAGGGTGTAGAAGGGATCTCAGCAGCAGGCAAGGCAAGAAATACTTCAGTGATGGATAGGAGACATGGAAATGATTAGCTTATCACTGGACAAGCACAGACAGTACAAAGAGTAGATACAGAATCAACAATAACAGATTGGGAGCGCTGAAATCAATTTTTATTTATACCTCCTCCAGATCATTTTTTTTCTAGACATCCAAGGTGAATTATTCCTGTCTAATTCACTCCTGCAGGAAATACAGTTAACTAGAGGGTCTTATTTTTCGCTCCTACTGCAATTACCCTGGACTGTAATTTACTGGTACCAGTTCACTAATGATTTTTCTCTTAGAGAATATTAAGAAGTCACTGGCTCAGAAATATAACTGACTGCAATGATCAGTTCCGCCACCCAATATACTTACAACGAAAGGCATTTGTTGTAGGAGTTCGAGAGAATTGTCCTTTGAGAATGGCATTTTAAAGTGTTCACCTAAATTACAGTTGTGCTATAAATATGACAGGTTTAAACTAAGGCAGCTGAGAAATTATATATATGAAAAATTACAGGGATATGATCTTTTTGCACTGGCGCATAAAGATTTAATCTCCTGGGTTAAGTACCCAGAACACAGCAGTTGTGTCAAGATAATAGCTAGAAGGATGCTCAGAGAAATGTTTCTCATGGTTATTTCTCAGAGCTTTGGTGTATTCTCTAAAGGAAATGCCTTCTGTGGAGTACAGGTGCAAAGCTCTTGTGGTGGCCCCCAAGGTGAACAAACTACTTTTCTGGGGAAGTGTTGCAGGGAGACAAAGAATGTAAGTGACCACCAAGGGGTTATCCCATGTACCAGTCCTTATCACAGCACCTGATATTCTAAGAATGCTCCATATATTTCTCATTAAAGTGACAAAAATTATGCCAGGGAAATGGTAGAGTTCTTGGAGAATTTGGCAAAGATTAACTCAAGAAGATGTTGCAAAATTTCCTCTGAGCCTCTAAATACTGTAATAACTTTCAGAGAGATCTAGATTCTCTCAAAAATGTGACCTATAGAAAATCTATTAGACTTCAGAGACAGTTTTACATTTGTTATGGTAGAAATGATAAATTCTATGCGGCACTTTCTCCTTGCATCAAACGTCATTATTCTTGAATCAGTGTGGAGGATCAAGTTAAAAATGTAGCTATAAAACTGTATATTTTTGTATGAAATTTGAGCTAGTCTTGAGCAACGTTCTGGCTTAGCATTTGCACTATGTGATATCATCATGTCAGATAATAGGTCATTGTAGTTGTGAGCAAGTTATCACTTTTACACAGCCTTGGGATTGATATCAGTGCAAAGGTGCAAGATATTTTCATCAGTGATGATCAGTATCAGTATCATGCCAGTTGCAAGAGGACTACAAGCCTGTCACATATAGACAAAACGGGAAGTGCCTGGATATGAGGAGTCTGATGAGGATGAAGGAGACTTCAAGTGCAAAAACCACATATATTTTGTGAGAAAATACCTGAAGGTAATCTTTATTGTGCAAGTAAAAAGTACTGATCATGCAAGGACGGGTGAGCTGGCTCTGTGTGCAGCACTGGACAGAGCTTCCTCCTACCCTCTGCAGACAAATCATACATACCTTTCTGGCACTCACATTTTGTTGAATATTGCAGAAAAAAACCTGGAGAGGGTTCAGAAAAAAAAAGGGGGGTTGAAATATTTTGAGGATGATGAAAATTATGTCCATTGAGAGACTTGAAAGATCTGCTTATATGATTACAGAGAAGAATAAGAGATTACAAGTATAGAGCCCTTTCCCAAGGAGACAGTACTGGGTATTAAAAATTCTTTGTTCTAGCAGAGAAAGTCATCACATAATACAAGAAATAAGGGACAAATATTTAGAAGGTAGGATCATTAAACAGTACCACAAACCACTGAAAATACTGGTAGACTGTCCTACTGGAATAAATTTTTAAGATGAAATAGAAGCTGAAATTATAGTTTTCATATAAGAGCAACTTGGTGCCATTTAAAAGCCTGTAATATACAGAAGTTCTAGGTAAATAGTCTAAGGGCACCTCTTGGCTTTAAATTCCTGTTAATTCAGTTCTCTACGGAACACAATTTCATGTATTTCTTTCCTTCATGTAAAATACATTACTGTAATAAGACACAGCATTTTTTTTCAAATAAAATTTCCTCAAATGAACAAAGCTAAAACCCAAAGAAAAGTAATTATTGAATGTTGAATTCTAAAAAACATTTCTGAAAAGGCACATTCAAGATACCACTGTTATAAATAGTCCCAATTGTTGCAGGCAACAAAGGAAATGATTGCTTTTGAGTGTCTTTGACATTCCTTACAAACTGTTGTCTACATTGTCTGCATTTCAGGCTGTTAAAAAAATTTTGGTGAACACAAAATCAGCCAGAACTGTGGCATCTGAGCCCTCATCACTTAGTGGGGTCTTCAGAGCATCCTGGGAGGTAGGTTTGTGCTCTACAGCTTGGTTTCTACAGAGAATACCTTTATTTTCTTACAGAAAAATATACAGTTCGTAGCAAGATTCTCCTCAGGCTGCTTGGATAGATCCATATTTAGAATTATCTATCTGCTATAACATCGTGAGGACAGAAAATACATAACTTTTTAACTATATATATTGTAGGAGCAACTCTAAGTTGCATGTTGTTAAGTACCAAAAGTGAACTAAGATATCCAGGACAAACAAATCCAAGTTACATCATGATATTAAGCAGTATTTCTTTAAGTATTTTCTTGAGGAAAACAAGTGTGTTATCTCCATTTTATACAAGAAATTTTTTTTAAACTGAATTATTTGGCCACAAATTACCAAATACACTAATGTCAGAGTTGAGATAAACTTAGACGTCCTGGGAGTCTGGTGTTCTATCCTTAATGCAACTTTACAAAACCTTCCTTTTCTGTATACGTGTTTTTTGTCTTTTCTATATATCCTTAAAGCTAAATTTTGTTCAGTTCTGTGAGACTTTTTTCTGTAAGATTCCTTTTCTGACTGTGTTTGTTCTGTGCTTGGTGCTGGCAAGGGGAAGGGGAAAGCTAGCCAAAACTCAGGTATTTTACTGTACATCTGGAAGCTGGTTTTGCAGACCTGGGGCGAAAATTCTGGCCCAACTGAATTTAATGGCAAAACTTCAATGGGGGCAGAATTTCACCTCTGGGAACTAAGTAAAAATATCTCCACCCTTACAAGCTGAGAACAGGATCCTGCTTTCAACAAGATGCTCTTTGCAACTACCTATTCAGCAATACTTTAAAAAGAGTTTTGTAGTCTGTCCAGTTAGCTGTTTAGGAAATAGCTTAGGAAACAAGAATAAAAATTATGGTAAATTCCATTTTTATCTGCATATGGAGACATGGGCTAAAAAATCTGGGTATGTAAAAAAAAAGAAAAAAGAAAAAAAATTACACCTATGCTGCAGACATCTTTTTTTTTTCATTTTTTTTTCCAGATTATACATATATATTTATCTGGATTGAATTTGGAGACATACCACATGTTTAAGGTAGCAATTAAAATAAGCAATGGCTCCTTCCCAGAAAATCATAAACAAACCAGGATCTGATATTTCAAATACAAAATGGAAAATATCTTCAAAAATCCAAATTGAAAAAAAATGGGGGGGAAGGGATTCAGGGAAAAAAAAAAGATTCTTTTTATTTCAAACAAATGTTAATTCAAAGCTAAATGGAAAGAAACATCATAATTATTTGTCAGACTTACATGGTTGGGCCTCATTAGTAGGGAATTTTCCAAAATCTTCCCATTCGAAAGAACTAAAGTCATTCTGTGCCTTGCAACTCTATGCTACATTGCATTGTGGCAAAGCAGGCTTTGGCCTGTACAGCTGTAACAAGAAGAGGCCAAGACAAGTCCAGATGTTCCTTATTCCTCCATTTTAAAATAGAGACTCAAAGGGAGAACAAATTGCGCTGGGATCCCTCTTTTTGCTTTCTGCACGTGTACAAGTAGTGAAATCACTGAGACCAGTCCCTAGGGTTTAATATAACTTGAGGTTAGGACATGGCTGAAGTGTGCTACTGGGAAAGGACAAATTCCTGAATTAAGTCCCAATAAGGTGGCATGAAAAAAAAATGATTACTGTCCAGGTCCCAAATTATTATCACCATTGGATTTATATGAGGAAGTGATTTAGATAATTATTGGTTAACTGTGGAGACTCATACATAAAGGCTAAAGACGCATCTTACTCTAGGCTATTAAACTACCTTATTTCTTCCTATTTTTCTTCCTCATCCCTCACCCCACATCCTCCCCTCCTATTTTCTCTCTTTTACAATCTCTGTTTTATTTGCTCTCTGGTCAGGTTCCCAAATGCTCACCTCCCTCCTTCAGACAAAGCATTTTCTCAGGTGCTGTTATCCTAGTAACCTCAGTTCGTAATTGATTCACATATATCACCTTCCACGATGGCAGCGCTAAGATTACTATGAGGAGATACAAGCAAGGAGGGCTATAAATTACAGCAACAGATTTAGTGGGCACAGAGGACCACAGTCTAGCAATAGGTGACCTGCCCCTCTGCTTACATTCCCAAAATTTTTTGAAAAGAAATATAAGCACTCACCATATTCTGAATAAGATCCACATATATTTAAGACTCATGCTTTGAAATGCATGAGATTTACATGAGATATACTGCCAAAACTGGCACATGAGATTTTTGAAATCAGGTTTCCTCTGACAAGACCGGGATTCTCTGGCGATCTTGCTAAAATATGATTGCAAAACTGTTCCAAAGTTCATGGGGAAATAAGCAGAGGGGTGTGAACCTGGTCAAATTACATGATCACAAATTTGCCAGTAAATGGTTTTGTGCCTGTCTCTTCAAAGTAGTACATAGCATTAGGAAAGAGTTTCACTTTGGGCAAGTGCCGCCAGCTATTGATACAGTTCAGAGCTAAGTTTATAAGCATCCAGAACAGGGGCCAGGCTTTCAAAACAGGCTCTGTTGTGATACTTATTCCTTAGTCTGACTTTAATTATTTTATCATTCTCCTCATTTCCTGCTCTTTTTTCCTTTCCTTTTTCTCATCTTTCTGTGTCTTTTCCTTTGCTTTTTTTTCTCCCAAACCTTTCCTGTTCATATGTTCTCCTCTTAACTCTTTTTTTTTTTTTTTTTTTTATCTCTTTGATTGTATGGGAATGTCATTCAATGCCACTTCGTACAGGTCCCATCCTTCATGCCACTTTATCTAGCATACAAATATACAGAGGATCATCAAAGTTAAGAGATGGGATACGAAAAGAGGGCTTAGATTTTGTGACAGAACCCTCTACTGCCTGACAGCTGAAGCTGCCAGCTCTGAGAGTGTAATTCGGATGACTGTATTAACCATCTAAATCGTGTTTGCACCCCCTGAGGAAGGCTAAGTGTCTAGTAGCAGACAACTGATAAAGGCAGGAGCCAGCTGATAGGAAACAGAAGAAAGAAAAGTGTGACAAAATCTTCCTCTTTCCTGAACAGAGATGATGAGCTTAGGCAAGCAGGGAAAACAAAACTGGAATTAAAAGCACTGAGCTGCTTCCTGCTTTCTTCGTATATTTGGGCAGGGACAAGTAGGCTGCTGTGCTGGGGCCAAGGCAGGTGGTCCAACTCTTGCACCTAATCTTCTCCCACAAGCTCTTTGGAAAAGCTGCGTGAGGACTTGGAAGACTCTGAGCAGGCTTTAAAGCATGTCTATTTTCACTTACTAAAGCTGTACATCACTGTAGAAGTGTGTGCTAGGGTATGAGGTTTCTTAAGCCAAAATGAAGAGGAGGCAAACTGGTTTCATTGGTTGAATAACAGTTTGAGACTCTGCTCAGCCTTTACCATTAGAGAAGTTTTTGTCTTACACTGCAGGACCTGACTTGTTGTTATTGTTTCATATTCACTGGGAACTTGCAATGATCAACAATACACAAACTAGACTGGTTTGCCTTGCCCACAGTCCACATAGCTTCAGAGATAGCTCTTGGCAGATACCATTTTCTTCTCTGATGTAGATGTGAGAGTGAATAGAGACTATTCAGCATCTAAAAGAACAGGCTTTGTGCTCCTTCTGTATATTCTTCTATTAAAATAAAGATCTAAAAAAAAAAAAAAAGCCTTTGGAAGAATATAGCTATGGAGACACAAGTTCCCCATAATTACCCAGTTTAGTGCTACAAAAGAACACCACACTTAGATCTGGAAAAGTATTGCATTTTTGGGAACTGTTTTGAAATAGCCCAAATCTGAGTCAGTGTCCATCTGATATCACTTAGTTGTTGTGGTAGTGCTGTTTGAAGTGGTTACTTTCAGCATTGGCTTGGGCTCATAAACCAGTCAGCAATGGTACATGCTGCCACCCACATTTAACTCAGAGGCAAGCAATGCACAGCTGGAAATAGTCATTGCTCTAGAAAGAGTAACAAGAGTAGAGCGAATGAGGAAACTGCTGACTCATGTCCTCGGCCAGCTTGGTTTTCAGGAATTTGCTGGTTTATGAAAGGATGAAATCTAGAACTGCCTAATTATATAGGGGGAAATGTCAAGATCCTGTCAAAAGAAAAAAATCCTATCAGAAAATGTTAGCTCTTTTGGCATACAACACGCCAAATTTTTACAACTTGCAGTTCTTTACACAACAGAGCTTGAGCGAGTTTTACTGAAATTTAGCAAAAATACAAGATAGGCCTATGGTAGTTATCAGTGAGGACTGCAGAGAGAGATGAAGAAAGGCAGTGGTGGTAGATGTGCAGAGATTTAAAGAAAGAAGGAATTAAACAGGACCAATGTACTGAAGTGCAGGAATGAAATTTTGCCATAGATCTAATAACAATAGTTTTGCCTGAAGTCTAATAACAATAGAGCCGAGCAATGTGTAGAACAGTGCAGAGATTTAACAAAAGTAAGTGGATCAAAAGCTTCTAAAGCACTAATGGATAAGATCTATAACCAAAGTCCTGTGGACAAATGGAAGCTTTTTTGTACTACCTTTCTTCACTCGAAAATATGATAGCAAATATCTCACCATTTAACTAAGAAAATTTTATTCTTGTTTGAGCTTTCCTGCACTTTCCTAATAGTGATTTCTGCATTTTATTATTTGCATTACACTAACAGCATGATGGGTGTCAAATGAAGTGAGACTGTCATTTCAGTGCACTGTCTAATCATGATTTAAAGAAACAGAGGGGGACAGGAAAGGAGTAGGAAAAAAGCGGTTTGAAGATGGAGCACTGAAATCTGGAGGGTTTAGGTATCACAGTGAAAGCTACAAAAGTAACAGGATACCTTGGAAACTGAAGTTCAATGTTAAGAATATGGTGGTGCAGCAAATAGCGCTTCTGTTTCATGAAACATATCAAGGCTTCAAATGTGCTTTTATTACTATAAGGAAGAAAGGTAAAACACTTCAGAGTTTCTCACAGGAAAACAAATGTGAAGGGAGACCCAGGAAGACATGGTAAATAGGCACTTGCTTTTGTTGTGGGAGATGCAGGTTCACAGTTACTGCAAAAAAGCAAGAGGGGACTTGACCTTGAAATACTAGTGTTCCCAGTGAGAACTCAAACCTCTGAATCAATCCGCTTATGCTTGCAGAGTCATCTGAGACCTGAGAAAAATGTCCATCAGAATTGATGGAACATTTTAGGTGCAGTGAAATGTCATTTTTCATCAGGTAACTGTTCCAGAGAGAAAAACTTTCCACCTCCTCTGAATCCCTGCATGTCTGGGGGCTGCCAGGGCTGGTCCAAAAAAGGTTTATAGGCACAAAATCAGAATGTGATATGTTGAGATTTAAGTACATTTTGATTTTTTTCCCTAAGTAGTATTTAGCTGACCAAAAAAAAAAAATCATAGAATATAAATTTAATGTTCTAGGAACACAAAAAGAACTCTACCACCAAATAAAACAGATCTGCTGTCAAGGTTAACATCTCCTAGTATCCAGTATAGAAGTGCAGTAACATACAAAATCATTCTCTATTATCAAGGTATCTTTAAATATTTTTTTCTCCACAAATGAATTACAGCAGACCTAAGATCTACAATCACTTCTCCCAGTCTCAAATCATCTTTGTTTTTCCACACCACTCACTCCAAAATTGACAACAGGAAAGGTCAGGAAGGTCACACTTAGCTAGTCCCAAATGCCACAGTGTATTATCTGAGACACAGAATATAATTATCTTTTCACAAGTGGCAATTAGTGAGAATACCCCCCATCAATTCTGTTTATCATTCAACATTTGTCAGGCAGTGGAAGCCAAGGCATTAGAGCAACAAGGCCAAGCTACCTTAATATGGTTAAACCTAATATGAAATACAGAACGTTTTAGTTGAGAAAACTAAAGGAAGGAAGGAAATGTTGAGGAACTGAGGAAATGTTGAGAAATCTGAATTTTGAAGAAAATAAAATATTTATTCCAAGTATTTCAAAACTGTTTGTAAAGCTGTGAGAATGTGCATTTAGATAGGATATTCCTTCCTGAATCTCATCATGCCTTACAAATGTAGTAAGGAATGCTGATAAATAAGTAGCAACTCATTTAGTGGTAAGTTGGGGGAACCAACATCTCTTTTCCATGACTAAGCAACTTTCTATATACAAGAATTAAATTCTCCTTGGCATTACCACACTCATTAACAGGGGGAAGATGGAGGCAGTGAGAAGTTAAATTAACATTCAGAAGGGTGATAGTTAATCTGGGATACCTCTGTTTCTGAGTGCCTGATGTCAGTACTCAGAATTATTTTGTGCAGTTCTCAATTGTGGTCTGGCTTCAGCCCAGATATCCTCTCTCCCAGGTCTGTGCTTTAACCACAAGACTATTCCTCAGTCCCTCTACAGTGAATAAAACAAAATTATATAGATATTTAAAGTCTTCATTTGGGTATCTACGGACTAACACCGAAAGTATCCTGGATTACCAACAAAGATTTCCATACAGTACGAATGCTTATTTCCTATCATGCCATATCCACAGGATTATTATTATTTTTTTTTTGCCAAGTTAACTTGCCTGTATGTAATGGTGTCCAGTTTCAGCACTGAATGAAATGGTCTTGGACTTGATCATCTGTGACTGTGCTCTGCTCCAATAGCCCGAACATGTCACTTTTTGACTTTTTTCAAAATGTCTGTTTTTTCTGTCATTTGTCTCTAAGATGTAGAATCCTTTTTTACCAGATTTTCAGTTGAAAAGTTGGATTAGAACCATTTCAGAGGGAACAAAGTACTCAGTTTGGCATCAGACATACGGAGAATTCAAGCAGCTCCCATAGATATTTAGCCATAAGACACTTACTTGGAATGATGACAGCAGTGCTCTGTAGGATGCATAGAATAAAACTTTCCCCATTCCTTATAAACATTTGATCAACACACAGATCTCCTTTTTCAGAGGAGACGACCAACCCTAGACAGTCAACCCTGTGTCCTCTAGCAGCAGGCTCTGACTGCTACGCACCTTATCCAGGAAAATGAGCTTTCCTGTTGTTAAAAAGTAACTGATTATAATAGGAAGCAAATATGAAAGCAGGATGATTTTTGGCAAATGTCATTTTCCCTTGAACTAACACTATAAGGTGATGATACAGTAATTAACAGATTTCGGTATAGCAATTTATCCTAAGCATTTGATAAGGAATCAGGTAATCTCTGGAAGCTCCTTTATAGAATCATAGAATCATTATGGTTGGGAAAGACCTTCTAGATCATCGAGTCCAACCATAAACCATTCAACATCATGCCTGCTAAAGCATGTCCCTAAGTGCCTCATCTACACATTTCTTGAACACTGCCAGGGACGGTGATTCCACCACTTCCTTCAGTTCTCCTGCATACATACACACTTATGGTCTCTGCCAAGCTCTAACTGCTACCTTATTTATTTAAATCTTAAAGCTTTTAGATATTACCCAAACAGATTTATATAATTTCACTGGCACTCAAGACTCTGCAGATAGTCATATAGAGTAAGTTTTTTATTGTTACTGGGTAAGTGTGCCCATCATAGACACTATTTCCATCTTCTACCAATTCAGTATCAGATCATCCTTATGATTAAATCAACATCCTTTACATGTCTAATTCATTCAGAAATTACCTTTCTTTTTCCTTATCTGACCAAAAGATACATCATAACTTCCCTATCAAGTCCTCTTTTGGATTGCAGAAATCACATTGGCCTACAAGAATGAAGAGAAATCTGGGAAGACCCCTGGCTGCTTATAGGTAGAAGAATTTGTTCATCTCCCTCAAAGTTCATGTCTTTCCACTTGCTATTTAACTGTGATGGTGTATAACACGCAGTAGCTAATTTCAAGGAGTGTGTCTGAGACCTGAGAAGTTCATGATAAAACTGGCAGATCAAAACACCAAGGAAGCAACGATTGCCAGATTTTCATGTGTGTAGGACTGAGACAGTGGGATATTTGCCTGAGGCGACATGGTGGAGAGTCAGCATCAATGTCAAGGCTTGAGCCTGGAGCCCCCAGGTACCTAGATCTAAGCCTTCTGCTTGTAGTTGCATCCTCCAGGCTTAAAGGAAAGGGCTTTTTAAAGCTTGCAGCTGCGAATGCAACACAAGTCTGAAGGAAACCACGCTACTTACCAGCAGTGACCGCACCCTGACCCTCATTTCAAATGCATGTAACATTAAACATTAACCAGCCAAAGAACTAAAACCTTCCAAGGGGCCAGTCTGAAGCACGAATCAACAATAGCATGCAGTGTGCTCGGGACAGACACGCGAATGCCAGGGATGCTCTTGTCTGATCTGCTCTTTGGCATTCGGCTTTCTCTTGAAACTCTTTAAATAGACATAACCTACTTCTCTGTCTTTCCTTGCCACAGACCACTACAAAAGGAAAAAGGAACTACTACTAATAAATAAATAAATAAGGTAAACAATTTCATTAGGACAATTTTAACTGTGCGTATCACTGATGGCATCATTTTAAAGTACAGAGGTAAAAGGACTTTTTTTTTTTTTTTTTTTTTTTTCCCAGCTGCCGGAAATCCTGGTAACACACTCTCTTTGTTTCCAAACTACTGAGGCTGGAAAATCCTTGCCTGACTTCTTTTTGCATAAGGTAAAACATCCGTGTTCCTGGCTCACAGGAGGCACCGCCTAATGCCTGCTGTCAACTCACTTGTGACACGTAACCGTAGTTGAAAAGTGGTTGAATTGCCAGTTTTGTAATGCATCCATTGTTAAAGACTATTTAACAGCATTAGCCTCTGAGAAGAGAATGGCTTCAGGGTTCTAATTAAAAGAAATCTTAGGCAATCAAATCAAGTGCTTCCTATTTGTATTTTATTTAATAAAGAAGGAATCACACAGATAGTATTTCCCACCCCCTCTGCCTTGCCTTTTCAGAAATGGTGAGAAGGGGGGCAATGGGCCCTTCAAAGCTCTACAGCAGCCGTAAACTAGTCCCAAATCGATTGGCATCCCCAAACCCCTTCTCTGAAGGCTTAATGGTATTTTCACGTGGGATCCAAAGCAGGCGGTCTTCAAGGAAAGTTATTGCATCTGGTGAAAAAAATAAAGTTGACATTTTTTGACAAGACCCTTAAGTATGCCTCTCCCAAGAGGGCTGTAACATAGAAGAGGCTGAGCAGGTGGTAATAATCAGCATTACATACATTTGAGCATTTTCTATAACATGGATTACCGTGGAATTCCTTCCTCCTCCTCCCCTCCTTGGGGAGACATGCACAAATCACAGGCATTTCCAAGGCCCTTTGATAAGCATTTCTATCACCAGTTTCACAGCTGTAGCAAGATTGTTTAAAGCATATATGACGCAGCCTCACCCTCCCTTCAAGACAAGGAAGAGGGCAGGAGAGGATTTGCTCTCCCTTCTTTCTCAGCTCCTACCATGCACATTTTTCTAAATGCTAGCAAAAAATATCCCACCATTGGGGTTTGAATGGTGTTTAAACAGAAGAAGGAGGCAATGTTCATCTGCTCTGAAAAGATGCATGAATGCACAGCCACAGAGCAAGCTAGTAAGGAAAACTAAATGCAACTAAGCAAAGCTTACTTTGCTCTTATAAAAGACCAAAAGTGACTTTGAATCCTTTGTCCCGTCTCTTCTCTTGCTGTTTTGGAAAGAGCTGAGGAAGAAGGATTACACACAACCACAGTTCCTTTCAAGGCTGAGAAAGGAGTCCCATACTGATATGGCACTTTTTCTCCTATTTGTGTAGCCCTGTACAAGATCTTCAGTATTTGTGGGAACCAAGACAGGCCTCTGGTGCCCATCTTGCTCTCAGCAGTTCAGCCCCATGGTGAAAAAGGGTCTCTGCTACAAAGACCTTAGAGTTTAAGATAATGTAATGAAATAATGAAATGCTTTTTCTCGCCAAGGCTGGCACTGCAAAAATGCAGTTTCTGGAGGTAATTAAAACAAATAGAAAATGCCACATTTTCTGCAATAGAAAGAAGAGATATATAGTGGTAACAGATTTGGGAGAGGCACTTCAAGATAAAGGTTCATTTGTAGTAATTACAACCATACTAATTTTTCATTTCGGAATTTTTGTTTGTTTTAACATACTAGATTTGACTTTTTTTTTTCCTTTCTCTCCTGAGAGAGCTGTTTTCCTGGGGAAAAAGTAGTACCAGCCAAAGTGTTCAAACCAAATAATGCTTCCAGAGTCAATAGACAGCAACTAATTTTATTTGTTCATTAAAATCCACATCTATATCTCTTGCATTAATCTGCATTGTTTTAGGTTGCCAAACTTAAAAATCTATTGTGTAGATTGTCACACTTACGATAGAAATACATCTCATTCCTGCATCTTTCTCACTCTCATGATATTCTTGTCTCTTCATACTTGTTTTATGAAACTCTGTAGCCTGAGTTATCAATACCTGAGTAGTGACGCTGACAAAGACTTTCCATTCTATCTATGTCAGCTAATATTTACCACATCCTGATAAAATCAATCTTTCATAAGCTTGCATGTGTACAAGGGCTTTAGCTATGTTTTCAGGTAGTTCTTGGTTCTTATTTTTTAACTGTCATAATCATCATTATTAATTATTATTATTATTATTATTAACAACATCAATATTTTAGGTGCTTTCAAACCAAAAATCATAGGCTAGACTTTTCTTCTGATGACAGGCAAGAGACTCTCCAAAGAGATACATACTGTCAGCTGTTTCAGATGCAGTTGTTTTCTTTTTTCTTTTTTAGCTTTTTTTTTCCAGAAAACTGAAACATACTCTCATTACATTTAAATTCTAGAAAGTTTTAACAGAGGAAAATCTAAATAAAACCATAGAGTGTTCTCCCCTAGTGTCCTCTGATTGGGCTGCTTTCAGGTTTCAGCACACAGAGGTCTTTATTTTCCCAAGCATACAAGCAATTTCCCCTGCAGCCAGAGAAAATACATGATAATTTTCCTGTATTCATTTCTACCACTTGTGTAGCAACTGTATCTAACAGCATGGTTAAGACTAGTTTATTAGGACAATATATTCTTACATGAAGTAAGTTAATATCCACTTTCGCTTTAAAAGATCATTCTGCTAATGATATTGGAATCGCTTCATGGAAACATTAGAGATCTGAGCAGAGAAGTCTGTGTGTGTGTGAAAGAGAGAAAGAGGCCAGAGAGTATAATAATCCTGGGACATATACAGAATTTTCTGCATTTCTACAACCATGTAAACTCTTAATATATTTATGAACTAGTCTAAAGAGAAAAGCAGTAGGAGAAAAACAGTGTATCATTGTCCAGTGCAATTACCAAGATGTTGTCATAGGAAGTCAGAGTAAAATCTGAACCACAGTTGCAAAATGTGACTTTATTCTAAAAGTAAGCCTTGTCAGGCCCCCATATCTCTTAACTCTTATATTTCCTTCAAGCAAGTGATACAGGGCATCCTCTTCTGCCATACCATGATTCCCAAGGATCCTCTGAATTGCAAGTGCAGTTAACACTTGTGCAGTCCCCACAGGATTGGGGCATTTCGACACTGGAATCAGACAAAGAGCACATTCCTCACCTCTCCTTGCCTTGCTGCAGCCTAAAACTGGAAGTCAGCTTCTCTGAAGTACATAAAAAAAGAACTTGGAAACCTATTTCAGATACCTGAGTGTTGACACAGTAATAGAGCAATCCAGAATGGATTTCACTCTCATAGAAATGAATTATGACCTTGTCGCGTGACAAGGGATGTCATCTTTTTGTTGATAAAGTAAAATATTAAAACCAATGACTTTCATCTGATACCTGCAGTCATCTAAATGCACAGGGGAGAGCAGACTGTAAAATGAGAGCTGGCACTTGAGGTAGCTGAGGTCTGATTTGCATACAGCCAAGTAAAACAAACTAAATAAAACATGGATGCAAAACTAGCATTTGCACACTAAGGGAAAACTAAAAGACTGTTTTCTCAGACTTGTCTAATGGGGAAAAAAATCTTATTACTAATAACTAAGTATGTTGTATAGATACACTGTGAAACTTGCTGATTCTGAATGCAGTGTAATGAACATACTAGCCTCTGATTTATGGATCAGTGCCCTGTCCTGTGGATGATTTGGAAATTCCCGTTAAGGGCTAATGTTACCATCTCCACACAAGCCAGTCATTGTAACAAGACATCGGGAAGGAGCTCCAATAGCATTAGCAGCCCTACCCAGCAGTCTAAGGAGTTTCTAGCTTTTAGGCTCGTAATGCCTCTGGCTAATGGAGCCATAATTAGTTAAGCCAATTACTTAAAGAGGTCTTCAAACTCTCTTCCTTTTACTTCCTTTTCCCTTGCTTTGCAAGCTGCCTCCTATTAGGCATCTTGTTGCTGCCTGCTTCCAGCTGAAGCCTTCACAAGGCCACAGCAGGACACAAGGCTCTGATTTCCACTCGCACTCTGTGTTCCTGTTTCTAACAGGGGCCTTGTGCGATCTTGGACCTCAAAGGGAGAATACATGGCAGTCTCACAACTGGGGAGGGGGCAGCAGCAAATGTGGTCTGAATTATCATGTCATTCCAAAATGAAGGCTTTAGTTGCTGTCAGTCCATGAATACAGCAGTGCCCCAAGGTAAAAGGAGTTCATCTGTGCTTATGTGAAAGCATGCATGATGCATACGCTTAACAGACATCTGACACTGTTCCTGACTGCCACAGCACGCACCACCAAAATTCCAGCATTTGAATAACATCTGATCAATAGAACTACTGTTTTTCTATTATATCTTCACTCTGGAGACTTGAGATGAAACATGTTCCCATCCTGAAGAAACTTTCCAGAGTCTCGCTAAGGGCGCTGAGTGTAAGGAATACAAGAAACATCAAATTTCCTTGCTACCACCCACATCTGCTGCACTCGAGTCGCTATATTACATTGCAGAAGAAGGCTCTACAATGTGTTGAACCAAGATCAGTCTAGAAAGATTGAAATGGTATGAAGTATTCAACAATATGGTGTTCACAGTCTGTTTAGGACAGAAAAATTCTAGATGTTTGCATAGGTAAATTCTACATGTTTGCATGTAGCACTGCACATTATAATGTGAAAGACATTGTATGCTGTACTTACCATAGCTTTAAAGACAATGTAAAAGACAAATATAAAAGTTCAAATATAGATTATTTAGGTCAGAGCAGAGTTTCTAAAGGATTTAGAGTAGCTCATATAGAAGCTGTAGGTTGGTTTTATTTCTTAAAGTTCCTGTGATTAACTAGGTGTAGCATCTGATTTTCATTGTATATTCAGGAACCCAGTCTTTATTTTATTTATTTATTTATTAGCCTTTGTAGCACTCCATTGGGTATCTGGACAAATAAGGAACCAAATTCTGAAGACATGACTCTGTCACAGAAAATACCCCACAAACTTTGCGCTGATTCAGCGTCTCCATCATTTATCCTGAGGGACACATCATTTGACTGCAGATGAAAAGATATCTTGATATGCCGGTCATGTAGGAAAATGTTTGTGCTCCCAGTGTGCCACTGGCTGAGACTCTCTCTTTCTTTCTAGCCAAATAGTTGTCATCCACAGAAACGCGGATTTGTAATTGCATGGTCAAAATGCCATTCATAAGCCTGCAGTGACTCAAGTTCTGGAAACTTTCAGACTGTTGCCCTGAGCCAGATAGGAGGCCCAGATTCTTTTAATGTTCAGCATGATTGAAAGACAGCCTTTACCTTTACAATATTAGGCATGTTTAAAACACTTCAGGAAGAGATTAGCTGAATGGTATACTGGGCCTTTTCCTCCAGCTGGGCTCACCAGCAGCAGCGACAGCAAATCCAGACTTTTCACTGAGGTTGGTAATTAGGTCTGCCCCAGGAGATTAATTCTCCACAGAACAGATTATTACAGTCCAGCTCCTGTATCCATGGGCAGACTCCGTCAGCAGGCTGATTTCAATTAGCAAAGTTAAGCGCTATTGACTTCTCCTATGCACAAGAAGAGGTAGGCATGGGAGGTGAAGAGAACAGACCAGATTATTGAGTTAATCTTACAGTTATAAAGATCAGAAAGATGCTTGCTCTGCTATCTCCTACAGGAATAAGTAAAGATACATTTCTTTATTGCATTGCAATAAATGGTATTCTTATTAATGTCATGATTTACTGGTACACACTTAGGCACTATTAAGCACTTGTGCTTTTCCATGGACCTGCTCCCAGTGACACATTCCCACACTTTTCCTACAAAACACTACTCCTGCATTATGACAGAAAATATTCTGTTGTTTTAAGAGTCTATTATTTTTGAGCGAGATTGCAGAGCTGGCTCACAGCTAACCAGTCTCTATGTTGGCACCATCAGTGGGATGGTTTGTGGTGGCATCAGAGCAGGAAGGAGTAGATAAGTGAAGAAGTATGGAGAAGAATTGCTTGAGTGAACACAGCTACTAAACTCGCTTTCATTAGTCCCTGGAATAATACTCCTAAAATAGACAGTTTGGCCAATATATTTGGCCAGAAGAGAGTCTTGCTTGTATATCAAACCAGTTTTTCAATGGATTAATTACATCTACAGTAAGGCTTGTGCTCACTGTGGCTTTACTTTCTGATCAGAGATGGAAAATTATCCTATCACTAGTAACCAACCACAAATTAAGCCATAAAACTTTCCCATGTAAATGACATTGACAGAGGATGCTATAGAGGCTAATCCTGTTAGGTTCTTCTGGGCAGTTGTCCCTATATAAAGTGCCTTATCAGATGCATTCAGACAATATAAGATCTTTCCTCCTCAGCTATGGACTTTAGCTGCCCCTTGCAGACAAAGTATATGGCCCAAGAGAGTCTACGGCCTCCTTGCTATTCATCATAGTTGGCAATAAAGTCTTTTGATTTGTTGTCTTTGATAATCTTACCCCAACAGGAACACTGCATGGAGAAATTGTGGATGTCTATGGATGGATATGTATCTCTTTCATATGTCACTGCCTTCTTAGCGTATCCTTATTGGTGAATGAAAATGAATTTACAACTCTATAACTGAGTAAAGCACCTGTGGTATGAGCGATCACTTAATGTTTAAGAATGCTTGCAGCGGATCTGCTTTCTACTCTGCCCGAATCTTGTTGAAAATAAATACAGATTCGTTTTGCTTTCACACTGTTAATCAAAATGATGATGTTGTTACCCGCTTTGCACAGACTGGGAACACTCACAGATTTCTACAAGGTGGTGTATTCCATTGCAGTTCTTACAACACCTATTCAGGAGGTAAGAAAAATGCTCTCAGTGGGGATCACACGATCTATACAGCCGAGACAGCAAGGACAGATGTGGAAGAGGGGCTGAAGATACTTAGTACACACTGTTTCACTTTGTGGCACTGGTAGAAAAGCCCAGTGCTTTCTGATCAGTGACAGCAGTGGCTGCCGAGCATGTGGAGAGAAATGTGCAGGTGGGGAGATCACACAGGTTTCAAGAGCTATTGCACATCTGTGTGCTGAAGACCTCTCTTTCGTCGCAGGATTTATCTCTTCCTTGGAGCATTCTGACTGCAGGAGGTGGCGTGTTTTTTTTTTTTTTTTTTTTTGTTGCTCAAGTGTGGTGCTCAAATAATAATACTTACCATTTACCTCTTCAAAGTAACATATGAACAACAATTACCTCAGTCTCACAACACTGTCAAGTTAGGAAACCCTTTCTGTATTGTTATTCTCAAAAGATGACTGAAAAAGTACAGAGAGGTTCAGATCCAGATGCATATTCAGCAGACTCTGAGTTTTAGCTTAAGAAAGCCAGGTCTCAACCTAGGTTTGCACAAGCTAACATGCTTGTAGAGTACTGCAACATGCTAGTGAGCTTGGGAAACTAACTACTGGGTCTTCAGGGTTACTCACAAAGGTACAAGCATAGGCAGACTGTAAAAACTGGGGCGATCCACTTCTGCTTAACTGCAGGTCTGGGACCCAACTTTGGGAGAGTGTGTAGAGGAGGACCATCCTCTAATGCTGCGATGCTGTTCTCAGATCACAGCAGGACAACGTGATATAGCACAGTTGTAGTTGCTGTAGCGGGTTTGGAGTTGGTTATTTCAAAGTTAAGCTCTTCCTGCCTAAATTCACCTGCCTTTTATCACCCCAGTGGCATTTCAGGTCTTGCTTATACAATTTTACCAAGTTACCATCAATTTCATTTTTCCACTCAGAATTTCACAATCCACTCATATCCACTGCAGCAACACAGAGTGATGCTCAAAAATGAATGAGCTGAAGCCAGTTCTGCACAAATCTGGTGATTTCAGGTACTCACTGAATGAAGAATTTGAAAGTCTCTGAAACTGGACAGACCTAGCTTGATTTCAATTTAAAGGGGTGAAAAGTCAGATTTTTTCTAGGCTTTTTTTTTGTTTTCTTTTCTAAGTTAGTGACAAACTGACTGAAACTGAAGTGTTTCATCAGTTAGTTAGTGACAAAGCTACAAAATTCAGGCACATGTTAAAAAGAAGATTTGAGAATCTCTTGCTGCAACTGGAAATTCTCATGTGCTCAGCTTCTATACACAACTGCATTGAAGCCCCTGAACAAGTTAGGAGTCCTCAAGTCTCATATCTATCATAAATTAAAAGGAAAATATATTTGAAAGTGCGCCACTTCTTTAAAAAAAGGATTTTTTTTCTTTTTTATGTAAAAATAAGGAATTTTTATAAAAGTAGAAAAATTGTGTCTGAGAGCTGAAATAAGCAAAACCATTCCAGGTCAATAACGTCATTGTTAAATGTCCCGGGTATATATGTGTGCGTCTCTAAAGATTAGCTACACATTTCTCTTGTAGGTAAAAGTAGCAATGTTTTCCATATAAAAATATACTGGCATATAGTGTGCCAGGATATTGTTATTTCCATATATATGGAAAGATAGATACATATATATATGTATATGTGGAAATAGCAATACCCTGGCACATTTCCCCCAACTCATCTATATAAATGTACATAAAAAGATGTGTTTCAGAAAACTCAGAAGCAGATTTGTATCCTGCCAGCTCCAAAGCAGTACACAAAGTAGTACGATATGGCCAAGTATAAAGTAAGGTGAGAAAGGATTATGAGCAATCATCTCACCGTTTCTATGCCAAATGCTGGATTAACTGTATCTGAACTTTTCATGATATTTGTCTCCTGTTTTCTTTAAAACTTCCTTGTAGCAGAGGCACCACAACCTCCCCAGGCAATCTATTCCAGCACTTAACTTTTCTTACTGTTATAAATCTTTCCTCCTGTCAAACCTAAATCTCTCTCACTTCAACTTAAAAGTTACTTTCTGTACCATCCCAACTGGACAACGACAAGAACTTGTACCCTTCCTAATGCAAGAAGGAGTTTGTTAAGTCTAAAATACTAATAGGTCTTCAGAAAATCATATAAAATTATTTTCCACTTCCTTGAGAATTCCTCTGAAATCCTTTTGCCAGTTACACAAGTATTCAGGAAGAATTCCCTCAGGTGCGGATAACTAAAGTATTTAACTCATTTGAGTCTGTCTAGCCAGTTCATTCAACGTCATAAACCAGAATTTATCAGAAGGAATAAAATGTTTAGGTCTTCTCAGCTTCATTCATCAGTTCTTTCTTTTCCCTCTCTATCAAGTAGCATGCCAACATTGTCTGGGGGTCTCCTTTTACAACAATGCAATTTGTATCATGTTTTTGGTATTCTTTTGTATATGTTTTTGGAAATTTGATGTCACTTCCTCCTGGAGCTCCAGGATTTGGAACAACACATATCTTAACCAAGTTGTCCTCTTTCTATATTTCCTATCTTTATTTTGCATTAGCATAGCTTGTTCTTGTGTCTTTAATATAATTTGTTAGAAAATTGCAAATTCTTTCAAATCCGTATTTCCCTTAGACTTGTTTCATGGACTCTGATTGGTTAGTGTGTTAGAACACAGATAAGACTGGTTTCAGCATAAACAAATATGTCATTATCTTCATTCTTTCTCAGCATTTTTTTCAATCTATTCTTTAATTTTCTTGCTCAGGCCAAAACCAGACATCATTTGAGTACTGACCTCTGTGTCACAGACCAAAGCCTGATTCCAGTCTCACAAATGCAAGTAACATCATCAAAATAATATAGGTTTGCTTTTGGAAATTTCCTTCGAAATGTTTCATACTTAACAGGCAATAAAAAATGATGTAGTCAGTGCTACTGACTGATAGGAGTTCCACAAACCACAGCAGATAAGTAAAATTGTCAGGCATGATAACTGTTTAGCATTTACTCAATTCATAAATTGCTATTTGACTTATATCCATTCCAATCATACCTGATCAGTATAACTCTAGTGACTCCAGAAGCTAAGCCCATCTGCTATAAGTAGTTCCTCCCCCAAAGAGTATTCCAGCACACCTTGTTAAAAGTAGAATTTTCTGCTATGCAGGAAATTCCAAAATTTAATATACTTTATGTGATTTAAAGACAAAATCTAAACTAAAATTACAAATAATCACCAAGAACCTGATTCAGGAAACATTTTTCATTGATATTATTCAGATAGTAAAATACAAATGCTCAGTATAATAAAATAGCTATGCATCCAAGGCAGCTGATGTTTTAATATCAAAATTAAAAAATAAAAATATATTAAGTATGCTCTTTGAGTGAACAAGAAAGAAACACGGTCACCTTATTAATTTGAGAAAACCAGATTTTTTTGGAGGGGAGGCGTTATTTTGATTTAAAAATATTAAAACTGATATTGCCAAATTAAGTTTCTAGTTTTTGATTAAAGTGAGTTTTCCTATAGCAGTCTGTCAAACAATTTGTTAACTCTCTTGGCCTTCTTATACAACCAATAGAAAGTAGTTCACTGACTGAGTTGAATAATCAGAAATAATCAGTTGAGTGCAATTAACTGATAAAAAAAAATAGCTTTTACTACACTTCTCCTTGGGACTCTATGTTCATCTTCTGTGGGCACATGAGCACTTCACATTTTTCATTCCTAGCTGAGGGCCTCATCCTTTGAATTTATATTTCCTCTCACACTGATCCCATCCTGATCCTGAGTGAAGTGACTGTACGCTAATAATATGTCAATAGGTTTCCTTTAAAGCTATTTAAAGTTAACTGAACTGGAGCACCATTGCCTTGCTTTGCTGTGGTTCTTTGATATTTCATGGTCTTTTATTGCTTAATTCTAGGAATTAACTCTTGGCATTATGCAAACACAGAAGAATTTCCAACTTTGAAATAAATTTCTATCACTCCTTGATTCTCACCTTGCCACCCCTTTCTCTTCTGTTCAGAAAATTTTGGAACTGGGATGTGTTTGTATCCTTTACAACCCATACCAATGAAGTCATTATTTTTTCAAGGTGCCACTAAAAATTAGAAATCTGGGAGCTAATAACATTTATAGGGTCTAACTCACGATTGGACCAAGATCTAGCAATATTAATAGACCTGTGACCTGCACATTGTATGTGACCTGCACATTGGAAGTCCTTCCCAGGTCCCAGAATTCATGGTGGGCAGTTTCTATTTCCATTCCATAGAGTTTGGCAGTGTATTTTACTTGGATTTTTGGTCAAAGTCCACATAGCAAGTTGTACTGTAGAAGTATAACAGCCTCTTCTCTCTTTCCTAAATTGTTGGTAATCCATGAGATCAGTTATGTATGTACATATGCAGCCCTATTTCCAGTTAGCCCTAAGTCTCAAAACTGATTTTTCGAAGGCTTTATTTGTAGCTTATCTCTTGAGATCCCCAAAACTGCCTGGAGGCTATTGCTTCTCTGCACTCAGTGGCGAGGAGGCTCCTCTGGAGTGGGTTTGATGATTCAGTGAAGGAGATTACCCCAGATATTCTGAATTTCCTTGTACAGGAGAAGAAGGGACAGAGTGTTATGTCTCTGAACAGACTAGGCAGGGAGATATTTGTGCCTAGATTTAGGCAGTAAACAAGATGCTTAATACTGTAAATACATCTCTTAGGCTATGTCTGCATTGGCAAATTAACCACTCCTAGCAATGTTCTTTGACACAGAGACCAAGCAACATGAAAGATTTTAGGGACATTCTCTTAAACTCTCCAACCTTTTAAAACAGTCAGGGTTGTATGAAGGTTGCTTAATGTGAATGGTTTTAGGCCCACACTATTGCCTAATAGAGCCTCGGCGTTGTTTGGAAGGTACTGGATAGACATATAGAGTCTTCCTTAGAGACATAAGCACTCAAGCTCCAGAGTTTAAGAACTAGTACTGCTGAATTTACTAGTACTCACTTAGCTTTACAGTCAAATTTTAATCCCTGCACCAAACGCGAATAAATGTGTTGAGTCAAAGAGTTTCTGCAGGAGACCACGAGGGTGTGAATCCCACATAGTAGCCACAGTGTGGATCAGCCCTCAGGCTCACGTCCCCTCCTCAAGGTTGGTTAGCCTACTCCCTGCATCAGGTGAGGACTCAGGTTTTACTTGATCCTCATCCACATTTTTCTGTCAGAGAAAGCAAGGATGCCCCACGATTTTGGTGAGCCATGGTATTTCCTTCATAGGCTTCTCCCATCCTGTCCCTCACATCTTCAAATTGCCATTGATATGCAAGCAGCCTGTACAGTCTTGGATAAATCTAAAAAAAGTCCTCTACTGTTTTCAAGCTTCTTTGGATCTTGCCATTAATGCAGCACAGAACTAATCAGCATCTACCACAAAAGCTGCAAAACTCTATTCTGTGTCTCTCTCTAATTGAGAAATTGCTTTAATTCAGTGTGGGAAGAAGCATGAAGATGATTTACTGATTTAGGAACCGGGTGGAGTAGACCACAAAGGAATAAACTGAAAACATATGGTGTGAATTATTTGCAAAGGAGGGATAGAAAGAAAAAAAAAGTCCATAGATCTGTATAGATAGATCTGGATATATTAATATATAATGTGGAGTACCAGTGAAACAAAGCACAGATGATTAGGCCAAACCAAACATTCACATTAAACATTGCACTTGGCCATATTTCAAAATAGGCAGCAGTAACAGCAGGGAGAGGCTGCTTGCCAAAATTGCATCAGACACACATTAGGGAAGGAGGAAATGAGTTTACTTGAGCCAGCTGTGACATCAAAGGGGTTGGTCTTGAAATGGATTGTGGGAAAGGGTTCCCCCTTTAGTAAAGTTTGCAAAGTTCAGCCAACACTTTATAAAGAGACCCAATTCTAAAGAGAAATTGGCCTTTTTTTTTTTTTTTTCTTCTTCTTCTTCTTCTCCTTCTCAAAGAAAAATAACTTTCCCAGTCAGTTAAAGGAGTGACTAGGGACAGCTATAAGAAGGCAATAAACCTTATGGGGAAGGGTGGAGAGAAGGTGTGAAGATTTATTATAGAGGAAGAGGATTGTATCTTAGTTTGGTATTTCTCTCTTTTACGAGAAGTGTTCTTAGTAGCAAGTATTGCGCAGTGTTAAAGTGAATGCAATAAGTTTTCATTAGGAATGGCCTTACTGAGATGAATTAGGAAGGAGAAACTATGGGACACCATCCTTTGGTTCAATAATTTTTCTGAATTGCAGCCAGCTTAATGGAAACTATAGATTAAAACAAAATAAGATGAGAAAACTCCTGGCATCACCAAGATCGATGGCAAAAATCCCACTGACATCAGAGAGACAAGACATTTATCAACCCACCCACCGCTCAGCTAGGCCATTCTCTAATCTCCCTTTCAATCCTGCTGCAAGGCCTGTTGCAGATTTTCACAGTTGCTGTTGCTACCCAAGGACATGCTACTAATGGAAACCTCTGGCTCAGTCAAACCTCGCCAAAGGCAAGAGAATTGCAGGGCAGCTTCAGCACTTGCCAGATTGCATTTCTTTGGACTCCTAAAATCCACAAGCACATGAAAAACAGTTTGTCCTCAAATATTGTTTTGTCACATGACTTGTTTCATCATTGGTACCACTTGAGCGAGTTAATTTCATGTCTAACGTATATCTACTATATACTGGAGACTGAGTAAAAAATAATCATTTAATGGAGTATTTTCCATTTTGTTTGAAATAGTTTCTCTTGTTTCTCTTGACACTAAATTAAGCTGCAAAACTTTTCAGCTGACAAAGAAACAGTGCCATCCAGAAAAGCTTCATCCCAAGCTTGGTCAATATTTGTAAAAGTACTCTTTTTCCATTCAAATAGGATTTTAAGTCGCTTTTTCCGAGATATTTTCTTAAAACTGCTTTTGACCTCGAATCTCCCTAGCTGTGCAGTATTTTATCTTCACAGTGAAATGTGTCATAGAAAGTCTATGCACCGCACAGAATTAGTGAAAGAACTGAGGTTTCTCAGAATAGAGCTGTGATTTTGGATTCCTCAGTATTTGAGGTTACATTTATACCAACAAACTAAAAAGTGCCAGAGAACAATTTCCGGCACTGGATCTCCATCATGTGAACTGCTGGGCAGTTTTGACCTGGGTATTTCCCCAAACAACTCTAGGTACAGTTGAGTATTAGCACTGGTGAGGTACCATTCCCAATACAAGCTGCCTCCATGGCGCCACAAAATGTTTGTAGACACATTTCTGTTAGAATATGGTTGTAGTCTTAGGGTCTAATCTGGGATACTTTCAAGGAACTATCCAGAGATCATCTAGAAACCAAATTGCACCATAATTTTTCCCCAAACTGAGATCTCCAAAATTACTAGCACATTTGAAAATATCCACTGTGAGCACAGCCAAGCTGATGTGAAGTCTTTTAGCACAACAGTCCCAACCTCTTATATCTATTTGAGAAGAAGGAAGGCATCCATGTAGAATTTCAGCTTCTAATTGCCTTCCTTTCGTGATTGGTGGTATAGAAGGCCTTATGTAGGTCTTCCTTGAGCCTCTCAATTCCTGACCATCGCCTTTAACCATCTCTAAAAGGCTCTAAAGGATTGAGATCTGACAACTAGATTTTATTGGAAATAGTATCAAATATACTTATGATACCCTCTTCATTCTAGTTTTTCTATAATAGTTGCAGTGGCATTGCTGTCTTACAAAAGTCACATGGATTTTTGACATGATCTAAAACTTAAGCATCTCTAACAGCAAAGAATGGTTCATTTTGAGGGAAAAAAAATAAAAAGGAAAAAGTGCATCCCAATTCTTGTTACAATAGTTAAAACCATGGGGTCTACTGGTTCAGTTCTGCTTCTACCTGGGATTCTCATACCTACTGGAATGAAACCCTGCTAATGTTTCAATATAAAGCAGAATAAAAGGTAACATTTGCTGCCTCACATAGGGCCCAATTTTGAAGTCTGATTAGCATTTTAAAGCGCTTTGGGATCTTCAGAGGGCAACTGTTAACATTCTGCACAATTATTTATTATGACTAATGTTGAAAGATTTGTTGTCAATGTTTAGTGGACAGTAGACAGTAATGATAATAGAAAGTATTGAAAACATTGTAATAAATATAAAAAGAGAAGATAGCATGATATAAATCAAACACGAACTGTGAAGGGGTCATAGAGTCATAGAGTCATAGAATCGAAACAACCTATTTATTTTCACTCTAGGGATACAACCTTGTATAATTATCTTTTATGTTTTTCTGTGCTTTACCACTTGTGAATTTTGTGGTCATCCCTCAATCATAAAAATAAACTGATTTTCCCCAGTATGTACTCAGTGCAAAAACAATTGTTAAACATTTTGTTTCCATTATCCCAGTTGGACATTAGGTCTTGTTCTAAGAACTTGTTATTTTTTTTTACCAATTAGAGTATTTCAGTTAAGAGAAACTGATTTCTTTTGAAAACAAGGAAGTCTTGAGGTGGGGCAGAGGTTTCCCTATGGCTTATCTAACTTCACAATTCTGAATATACTGTCTTTATCTATCTCATTTTTTTCTCTTTTAGGCTGCATGGGCCCCCTTTAAGAAACCAAAGGTATTGTGCCTTTTGTAGTGTGACAATAAAAAAAAGGACAAAGGCACCTTGGTCTTATATCCCAATGTCTTGTTATTTAGCTTTTGACTCAACAGCAACCTCTATGTATTTCTCAGATGTTAGGTGTTAATTCCTCCAATCTTATTTCCTGACAGGTCTTCCTTTCCATGACTTTTTTAGACCAGAACCTCTGGCAACAGCATAGGGTTGCAAAGACAGACATAATGGTTATTTCTTGGACATGACTTAACCTTCCTAAAATAATAAGCTGGAGAAAAAATCATGAAATTTTATGTCTGTCACACTTTCTCTAGCATTTATTTGTACAGAGACTTTTGCGCTAGGTTCTACATTCTCCTTGAGGAACAGGACTCTCAATTCTACCTCTAACATGAAAAATTCACATGGAAATGTGAACACAGAGTGAATTGTGTACTCTTTAGTTAAGATGCTCAGTAATGTGCTTCTTAAAAAAAGTGACATTTAAAACAACTGTAACTCTAAAATTTGAAGCCTAGTTCTTTCCAAATGTTAAAGATTCCTTTTCTCTTTGTTTAAAATTAGATAATACAAATTTGCTTTTGTCATGAGTTGCACAATTATCTGTTCACTCCACTTAACATGCCTGGAAGCGTGTTATACTTTAAGTACAACAATGTCTATAAAATGATTTTGTTCAATAAGCTCTTCTAATCATCATTTTTGATGTTAGTATTTCAAAATATTGCTGTGAAAACCATGTTCCAGTAAACTAGGATAAATTTCAGCCCTACACATATGTGAATCAGAACTAAACACTGCGGATCATAATACTTCAAATAAAAAATACAGGCATGTATTTGAGGCTCCTGAATGATATGTGTTAACCTACCTTTCTCCTTGCTGAAGTCAGCAGGCTCATTACTACTCTGAATTGCACATAGCTCTCAATAGTGTAACATCACCACAGCTTCCTGGACATGTGGACCAAGAAAGCCTGGCAAGACTGCGTCAAGAACAACATGGGGATTTGCAGTCAGGTAATAGTCAGGTAAGCCTGATATTAAACCTGATATTAAACCAGTATATCCATCTAAATGGATTCCTTGAAATCTGTAAAGGACTTTTTTTTTTTTTTTAACATACTTAGGTTTTGTAATGAAGGTACACATGAAGGTACACTGTTTGGTATCCTGTTAGAACTGTTACTTCATTGTGCGACATTGCTTACTTATTGATCCTAAAATGGCATATTATGTCATGCCTGTATATCCTGAAGATGATAGTCTCATAATCTAACTTTAGATATATGATCCAAGTATGTAAACTGAATATCATATTTCCCAGGATGCAGATGCTATTACTGCAGAACACTCTTTCAGAGAGCAATGTAGAAAGCTTACTTTATTTAAATTTAATTACTTATTATTTAATTGCTAAAAGATAGTCCATGGAGACTAGTTAAATGATTCTGTGATTATGACTCTGTGAATATCCCTGTTTTCTGTTATTCAGAATGATGCATCTGTTGACCAGAGATTCTGCTATAATATGATCTTGTATCTAGAAGGTAAGGATATTTTTCCCCTGGCTTTATAGTTAGTTTGTCTTACTGATTCTTTTAAAGGGTCACTAGTTCCAGTATGGAACTTAGCTGTCTGTGATTCTAAGGACATTTTTCCCTCTTCTGAAAGTAGTTCCCTCAGTCACTTCAAACTTATTTAGCAAGAAAAATAAATCTCATTTATCCACATCATAGGATGACGGAGGAGTCAAAAATGGAGAAGCATTTTATTCTGAAGTAACTAGTGTAATCCAAATGATCTGGACCAATTCAGAGATCCAGACTTCAGAAATTTGGGTTTTCTGAATGAAGTTTTGTCCTGTACATGTGTGCCTGTGTATAGGGGGAATTGTAGTATACAGCTTTCGGGTTTTCAGGTTCAAACTGCGTTTATTACACTAATATGATTTTAGTCTTTCTTTATCAGGTCTATAAAATACATGGTGATGTAGGTGCTGTCCTCTTTCATTCATCAGCTCAGCAGTTAGAACATTTTTCTTGGATGTAGGAGAACCTGCTTTGTTTCCTTCTACTCTTGAAAGAATATCTGATTATTATAGACAAAAAGTGGACACAGACTTTAATTGCCATTTTCCCAAAACATGCCTTAAACACTGTTATAATATAATGATGGAAGAATGGTTGGATCAAAACAACTGTTTAGAGTTCTTCATGATGTTCCACCAGGGCAAGACATGGAGTCTAGTTTTCTGCGGAAGATTCTGATCACCAGGTCTGAACTAGGCAAGGACTTTCAGGGCACCTCATTTAGCCTCAGGTACATAAACATTTTAGTCTGCCTCTCCTAGGGAATTCAGTCTATTAACCCCCAGACAAGCCCTCATGTTTCCTTTTAAGCCATTGAAAAATGTAGGCCTTTCTGAAGACCCCCAAAGCAAGTTCAAACTGAAAAAGTAGTTAAGAAACTTTCCCAGAATATACTAAGGTCTTTACATGAGGTGACAGACCATGAATAAGACCTCATCTTATCTTGGTCATATTTGGTCTTTCCAAATGAGTATCAAAACAATCAGACAATGTTCTAAAATAGGATTTCCTTTGTCTTTCCAATTAAAGAAGTTCCCATGTGTATTAGATATTTAGCAATTAGGCAGATGTTTCCTAAGAAAAGGTAATAATTTAAGTAGTGATCATTATAAAAAGTTATGCTGTCTACTTCTCAGATATAAAGACTCAAAGTTTTAATACAAAGTTCTGACCTTAGCCAGACTCCTTAAGGTCTTAGTGATGGAAAATGGTCTTTTACAATGTAAAATATACTTTTCTCCTCTTCTAGAAATGAAAATCAAGATGTTCTATTTCCCTGGAGTCTTCTTCCTTGATCACAACTGACCAACTGACACAATAAACAGGAAAAAAAAAAAAGACAACTAGTGAGATAATACTACTGAGGAAGTAGAAGCAATTTATTTGTATGCTATTTTTAAATGTTTGCATTAATTTTTGACCCTAGAAGTAGACAATTGAAAATAAAATGAACCATTGATCATTTTCCCATATGTTCCCTGAAACCCAGTTACAGAAGGAACTCTGTTGTAATAAGCCAACATCTGTGTAGTGGAGAAATTTGTAGTGCTCCACTAGTAGCCCTTGAACTATTCCTTTGTTGAAAAGCCTGCTAGCATTTCCTGATTAAGCTGGTTTCTTAAAAGACTCTTTAGGCTAGACAATGAGCTTATTGTCACTGTGCTTACTTATACCATGAATTTTGAAATGATTTTAAAGTCTCTTGCCCAGAGTTAGCATTAATATTTATTCCATCTCATACATAATGAAAATAAGTTGGTAAAGTAATGCTATACATGTGTTGATTAAGATTTGATTTCTGGAGTTATGTCTTTGTTTCTGACTTAAGAGTAGTTCAGCCAAAAACAGATTCAAGTTCTACCCACAAACATCATTTCTTTTCTTACATTCTTTTTTTTTTCATAACTCTATGATAAATAAAACCTCTATTTTTTTTTCTTTTTTTTTTTAAGAAATTTGAGGGTGGAGAACCTATTTTATTCTTTTTTAGCTTCATAAAGGCAAAATATTAGAAAAAGTGTATTCAGAGCAGATGTGAAAATCTTATTAGAAACATCTGTGCTAATGAATGTTTATAAAAATGTAAATAAATTTCATAGGAAGAGAATATTAGAAAAGACAGTTCTTCACTTTCTCGCTCTTCAAACTATTACATAAATAAGGCCTGATCCTCCAAATTTGGACTCATGTAAGTGATCTCTCTGAAGCTGATGGTTTCACTGAATTAATATGAATAAATCACTGCTTATATGATTCAGAACTTGGATGACAGAATCTCTGATTTAAATATTTTTCTTTCTTGTGCATCATATTGAATAAATTAGTTTTTTTTTTTTTTTACTTTGTAAACAGTAAGAACTTAGCTGTAAAAGAACTCAAATGCTTCACCATTCCTTTGTGATTATATCTTCACCTGATCTCTAGCACCCCATGTATTCAAAAACAGGTAAAAGCCACAGCCTGCAGAAGTTCTTATCTAGCCTTTACCTTTTGCAAGTGTAACTAATCTCTCTTAGCTGAAATTTAGCTGTGATTAAAGGCAAGTGTCCAGTTACAGTCTTCAGAAGAACTAGGAACTTGGTCAGACTTGGCACAAAACCTCCATGAGTTGCTGTGTACACAGGTAGTCACAGGACACTGCTACCAAATGGTGACCAAAGGTGCCAAAGCTGCATTCCATCCACTTCCTGGGAACAAAAATCCATTAACAAAATATTGATCTGTCAGAAGAAAAATATTCATTCTCTATAAATGCCAAAGGTCACCCACTAACACCTTTCAGATGCATTTCGTAGTACGTTTCCTGTACTGAACCACATTGAAGCATTTCAAATATCTAACAGTTTTTTTTTAGACATAGGCCAAAACCTCTGTTAAAGTTGAGTGGGATTCCTTCTGAAAAAATATATTTTTTTCTATGTATCATTCTTTGGATTATATTACTTGAGGTCTGTGTTTTTTATTTTAAGGCTGTTCAACTTCATGATTCTAAATAAATGTTTCAAACTACTCAGTCAAAAATTTCTAGAAAGAAAATTTCATTCTGAAACAGTTCAGTGATCATCAGTCTCAGTTTTTTCCCCCCTCAACAGTAGCCAATACTTGATGTTTCAGAGGCATTTGAAAAGTTGGCATTATATACAAAGATGATAATGTAATGATGATAATATGATAATGTAATGATGATAATGATAATGTAATGTAATTTAATAACTTTATTTATAATTACTTAAATGATTTAAACTATCTAGAATGCTTCCTACATGATTCCATTTAATTTTACTATTTAATTTATGGAAAGTCTGGAAAATTACTTCCTAGTCTTCATCCAAAAACTGTCCTATTACTTTACTTTGTTTGTGTTCATTGATTATATTGTTTGCATTGGGTTACTGAAATTAAGTGGTCTTATCTGTATTCCAAAACTCATTTTCAGAGCAGAGTGATAAGCATAGCCTTTCCGGTGATTCAGATGTCAGTGCTAATTTTTAGTATTATTCAGGGGTATAAAGCTATTTGTATCTCTAATGCATGCATGTATTTAACATTTAGTTAACGATTTCGAGTTAATTACAGAGCTATAGTCTGAACTGAAGCTTTCCTTTTCTGTTTGTAATGCTTAAGAAGATGGGGAAGTTTTTTTTTTTTTTTCCTTCCATTCTAAGGACAGAAAATAATATAGGTGAAATAAATTGCCCTGTAGTTGTACCTTCTCATTCATCAGGACGAATCTCTCAGGGTGATTGTTCTATGGAAAATCAGTGTTTTATAGCTGGCCAAACACTGCTTGTTACATTTGTATGACATCAGAGACAAGGAAAAGACTTCCCTGTTCAAGGACAGTTTGTCGCCAGCTGCGCTGCAATTCCACAGGATATTTGTCCAGGTTTAGACAGCTTATTTTGCTTCAGTTCTCCAACCAGCACTTAATACTTGCCTTCTCCAAATTATACTGAATGTCCAGATGGGCATCCAAAGTTAGTCTTGACTTTAACGATCCAGCCATGAGTCCCTGTGCAACGGAGATATTGTTAGTATCCACTGCTGAAAGAAAGATGCATTTGACCCTCCTGGCCCTCCTGGCTTTTCACTGCCTATCACAACCAGCTCATACTTCTGGGCTCTACTACAGCCACTGCCAAGAGGTTTTATCTGTTTTCCTCTTCTGACATCATCATTCCATTTTCCATCACCGGTCGTGGAGTGCAGAAACAAACAATTGAGCAGTGCTTAACTCGCAAAAGCACTTAACCTTGAGATTGATGGCACTTTGCAGCCTCAGTTCATTCACATTTTAGATATTTATTCTACGCACGTCCCTCACCTTTGCAGAGAAGCATTTAGCCCATGTTGTATTCATAAATTAGGTGTGGACACTAGAAGCCTGATAGTCACAACTTTAAAATCAATTTTATTTACTGGCAAATAACGATCAGCTTTTATTTATGAAGCTGGATTAAGGATTGTTGAGCCTTCTTAGAATATAAAGAAGCTATAATTGGTTACAGTCCCACTATGGAGCTTACAGCCAAGAAAGTTTTAAGCTATGTGATTTGCTTGCACTGTTTGTTGAACACGTTTCCATGCCTACTAAAAACAAATAATCTTCACCCAGTGGAAACATAAGGGCTACTCCATACACTAAAGTGAGAAAGACCGCACGAACCAGCTCCATCAGAGCTGTAAACCTTTTCAATAGATTGGCTCTGTGGCATGTAGAAAAGACAGGGGTTGCAGTGTAAGCAGGGCCAAAATGCACTGTTCTTAATCCTTCTGCCACTAATGGAGAGTAGCTCCATGGACCAAGTCCAGGGCTCGCATCCCCAGGGAGCTGTGAGGTGTTTTGGCCCAGCATTTCTATTCCTTTCTCTTTATTTATTTATTTTTTCCTTTCTCTTTCTGGTCTGTGCTTAGCAGCCTTAAACCCTCCAGTAACCTAATAAAAAAAAAAAAATTAAATCCTTTTTAACAAGTCTCGCATGTTGTCAAGTGAGCTCGCAGGAGGAAGAAATAGCTCTTCGTCCCACATGGAGACAGGTTTGGCACCCCAATGAGAGTGTTAAGGAGCAGCTGACACTGCCTTGCTCCGACACCATGGGAAGAGCAGGACAAGCGCCACTGCCGACCCTTGCGGCTGAGGAAACAGTCACTATCGGCTGCACAACCGAGTCCCTACTAGATCCCCTGCTAAAAGTCTGGCAAAAATCAAGTGCATTGCCGTGGCAAGGAGCCCACGACTTCTGGGAAGTCAGTTCAAGCAGCTGCTGTGCCAGGGAACTCGGCAGCACATCAGGGCTGTACGACAAGCGGGCTATAATTAGGACTCCGAACCACCCGTGGCTGTTTGCTCAAAAATCTTGTGGAAACTCTGGACAATAAAAAGACAGTCTCTGCATAGTTTTTTTGTTCAGAGGAAGAGCACTCCCATGAATCCCCCTGACATGTGAGCTAATAATTGCTTTCTCATCTAACCCTCTGTTTTGTTTGTCTTGCACCACTTTGCCCTTTCCACCGTGCACTCTCCTTTTGTTATTTTCACAGATTTTAGATAATTCACCTTCAAGACAAGCAAACTTCCCATTCTCCCTAGTGTTCCACCTGCCCAAACCAACCACGCTTTCCTGACATGTTTCTTGCACTTGCTGTAGGTTGCATTTTTATCTCTTTTAGTACTTTTTTCTTCTTTTTTTTTTCATCTCTCTTCCTCTCATTGGATGTTTTCACTCCCTATTAATCAAATTCCTTTGAGCAAGAGTCAATACCTTTAAGTAGAACCTTTTCTCCCAGCAAGATCCTTTTCCTAACCAGTGAAACCTCCGTAAAGAAGGGACACTCATCACCACTGGAGTGATTCCCAGCTATACTCATTCATTGGAACACTTTTGACACTGTCTTTGAGTGTATTTCAAAAAAGAAGAGGGGCATAATCTCCCACTCTACAGGCTTTAAAGCCTCTGGCACACAGGACCAACAAAGCAGGTAGGAAGCTCTGCCCTTGAGACAAATATTAGGAGGCAGAAAAGCCAGGCCAATCATCCATCTGGGAGAGGAAGAGCACCTCGAGCAGTGGCATCTGTATGGTATGTAAAGTACTGGATGGCTCCGCGCAGTCTCAGCCCTTTCAGCTGTGCCATGCCCCACAGGGCACACAGAGCCTGGCTCTGTGGGCCTCTGCGCTGCCTTCTGGCCTGGTACCAGCCAACAGCCCTGTGGCAGTGAAATTCAGCTCTGCCCCACCTCTGAGAAATATTATTCCAGCGCGTGAGAGGAGGTGGTATAGCAGAGCCAACGTATGGATTTACAATACCCTAGTTGCACTTGATGTTTCTGGCATGCAATGCAAAGTCTCTGCAAGATGCTTGGTGAAGAATGCACATCATACCACCCATCTTCCTCCAGAGGGAAGAGCACGTGAGGAGGATATTTAAAGCACCAAAGGTTCTTGCTTTGAGCCATTTTCTGTAGAAGCCCAACTCTGTCCTTTGGATAGGCTCCACTCCTTTGGATAGAGTGGAGTCCTAGACACAAAGATGCAGCAAAAATTGAAAAAAAAAAAAAGTATCATGATTTTGTAACATGCAGTATTAATTTCAGCTGGCCTATGTGCAATAAGATCCTGCTCATATTCTAACCCATAATATTTCACACATTTTTGATGGTTCAGTAGGATTTAGGTAGTCATTATAAATATCTTTGAGTCAGAAATCGCCAGCAATATCTGGTTGGGTGTACTAGCAAGCAATTTCAGTGTGTGACCTTTACCTGCTGCTCCCAAGGATATGGTGAGTTTGTATCCATTTCAAAGATCAGATAATTATTAGATGGTTCTCTAGGAGTAATTCTACAATAAAGCCTTTGGTTTTACAACCCAGGAGCATGACTGAGGAGATTAGAAAGTAGTAATTCACACTCTTGATACCTGAGATTGATCTTGAAATGAACAGCTGTTTCTCTCCCAAAATGAGGCACTTTGCATATATATCATATTGTTAGAGCTACCCTCAGCAGTACTATCTTTACATGTGCTCTAAAGTGATCATGCTTTCCATGTTCCAGCTATAAACACAGTGAAAAAAAAGTGCATACAAACAAGGCATTTATCAAGTCCATGTTTCATAACATCAAATCAAAAGCCACAATGCACAGTTCATAAAATCACAGCATTGGAAAGCAGTGATGAAATCTGCTAATCCATCACTTTGACTATGTGAGATTGTTTCTGACAGTGTGTTTGCAAGTGCTCTAATATTGTCTAGACTTATATATCATACAGAATGAAATGACTGACTCCCTGTGCAGAACTGAGACCGTTTTGTGAGCATGTCTGTCTATAGGTGTCGAAAGAGTGATAATTGCTAATGTTCTCTTCACTTATTTTCACAGTTAAGACATTTTCATTGGGCAGTGAGAACATGATAATATAACAATTCCGAATAAGTAAGAAGTGTAGATGTTCAGATTTGCTTCACTTTATGTTTTATTATGTTTCACTGTGAATGTTTTGCTTGTTTCTCTCTTTCATATCCTAGAGTCAAAGAATTAGAAAGCAAGTTTATTGCATCTTTCTGCTGTATGCAATAGAGCAGCATTCATCTACGTTAAAGTCCTGTACTACAGACAGCAAGTTCATCACTGAAATCTATCTGCTTACAGTAGGATCATCATGTCCTTTGATTTTGAAATTTTAAGTTGTCATGAAATGGCTTAAAGCTAATTTTGAATACTATTACAGTGATAGTTTTCAGTCATCCTTGTTCAAGTTATTAACACTTTAAATGCTTTCATTGCATATTCATCTTAATATATTTATTTAATTTCTGAGCTTTCCGTTTCTTTTTTATCTAAGAGTTATATTTGTCTGTCATTGTGGCAAGAGTATTGGGGGTGAAAAGCAGAACTCAGTGCATTTCTGAACATATAGATGATCCACAGTTCTTGTAGGATAAAAAAAGTGTCTTTCAGGTCTTATTCAACTAGAAAAAAATGTTTCATCCTCAGTCTGGCTTCACAGTTGCATGTGGTTTAGTAATTATATATGATAAAGCTGCTTATATTTGGTTCTGAAAAAATCTGTTTTTTACACTCTTGGACACTTATGATCCATCTTGATCTTGGATAAGATGGAATTCTGTGCTCACACAGGACATGAGAAATCAGGTGTCCTGTACACGACATGGCAAATATCTAAGACTGACCAAATGAGTAAACTGAGACATTTGCTGTGTCAACTGTGTAACTATTAATTTGAAGTGCCCAATGAAACAATACAACAAGCCATCAGAGTCAGTCAGAGTATTTCAGGGACCGATCAGGAATAAATAATCTGAAACAGTATTTTATCCATGTTGTCCTGAAAATTCAGAATGAAACAGGACTGAGAAAGCAGATTCCATTAAAACCAGATAGCTAGAATAAAAGTAGGAAACACAATTGAGCAAGTGAAATACAATTGCAAAAGCAGACCCAAGATTCATCCATTCTGAAAGAGTTTTCTTCTCAGGTTAAACTAGGAAGATCTGATTCTCATTGGTCAGACAGAAGGGCTAAAAAGTGTTGTCATAACTGACAGCAAAGTTAAGCGAGTGATAGCATGAGTTTTAAGGTGTCACCTGATTTTTTTTGTTTTTCTTTTTAACATGGTTTCCAACCTCATAATCAATTACTTCAGCTTTTTTGTTTTGCTGATAAACACTGGTTAGCTTGCCCAGTGTTTAAAGTGGATGTGAAGGAAGCTAATGGACAAAAACGCATTTGCTGTAGTCAAAAATGTGTCAGTTTCCTGTTCAAGCTTTGACACTTTCTCAACTGGGACCAAAAGCCCAAGTGCTGCAGGTCTCTGATGATGGCTTGCCATTGGAAAAGCATCTCCTGTAAAAGTATTTCTGCTTGTTGATTAAATGCTTAGAGAGCAGAGGTCAGAGAGACGGAGCTATCCCAGAGGTTACTCCGTTGCTCGCTCACTGATGGGAGGACAAGCAAGGAGACCAACGAGGTAGGAAACATCTGCCACATTCGGAAAAGAAGGTTAGCCTACTGAGATTAAAAAAATGCTTCAGGAACCAGCCAGCAGTTCAATGGACCTGCAGTGAAATACCACAGGCATAGCCTCAGTTAGCATTTCTGCAATCTAGCATAGGACTATGTCTTGCTAGTCTCTGTGAGAATTCCCATCTTCCTTTTCTCCAAGTCAGTTGGTTATAGGAAGAAGATATTCCTAGGGAATGTCCATTAAAGATATTATTTTTATGTATATGTATAAATATATATATATACACACACACATATATATATACACATTGCTTTCTGGCTTTGCAACCTTCAACATTCACATCGTACTCAACAGCGATTTATCTGGTATGAAATGGAGCATTTCACATTGTGGAAAGCCAGATCCTTACAAAACCCATGATGATGGCAGCAAAATGATTTCCCCATTGGGCCGTGGCCTACAGTTAATGGAAAATTAACAGCGAAGAAATTACTGTGTCATCCAAATCCCAAGGGCACAGTCCCATGATAAGCTCCAGGAGGTTGGGTGTGATCATCAGTGCCTTACGTGAGTCCAAACAGCATTACACTACCCTGTGAGTGATAGTTGCCACTTGCAGAATCACACAAGTTTCAGTGTTGCCGCATAGAGCAGATCCTGGGGCTTAGCATGACCAAGGGCAAGTTCAGAGGCATGCTTTGAAGTTAACAGATATAGCTGCTGATTGCAAATCTTCATTACTTTTTAAGTGAGCCAATACACTGTAATGCAAAATGACATTATCACTAATGAAATAAGGTAATTACACTAATGGCATGACCGGTGATGCTAGGTTGGCATTGTACACGTTGTAATGAGGCTCCTGGATCAATAAACAACTCTTTGGCTGGTCATACCAGACACGCAGTGTATAGAGTATAACATTTGTGAGAAACGCACACAGTTAACTCCTAAGATGCAGGAACAATTCTTCTTGAATGCTCAGAATTTTCTCAAATTGCACTGATTAGTTTTATAAAGCAGTTTATAATATGTTTCAATAACCAGTGCGACACAGTTCTAGATTAGAGATGCCAGCAAGGTAAATGGTGTCATCCCTCTGTCTTGACAATTATCTCTGGAGTTGCCATTCTCATTATTCTTTTGAAAAAGTAAATGCCACTTTTTTAAACAGGATGGAAAATTCACTGATTTTATTGGGAAAGTCTGGGGACTTCCCCAAGCAGTGAGATATTTCCCGAACAGTGAGATATTTGTCAATGTATCTGCATTGACAAATGCAGAAAAAAAAATCTAAGTGCAAAAAAATGTGTTTCACTGACACATCAAGTTAACAAAGCATTTCTCTCTGCTCCTCTCAACTGTTACTGCTGTTGTGCCCAGAACATAAGGGCAAAGATAATAGTAAAATCTTTTGTCTGTTTATTTCCCTTGGTGGTAATATCTTTTTTTTTCTACCAGTAGAAAAATTCTGGACAGTCCTTGAAACTATGCTCCCCTTCAGGAGCCAGACAAAAAACAAATAAATATCAAAAGCAACTGGTTGGAAAGTAGTTTTGCAGCTGTGCCTGCTCCAGCAGCACAATACCGCAGTGTACATGCTCTGCCCAGCTCAACATCACACCCTGGCAGCAACAGAAAGGGATATTAAGCCAGCAGATTTGTCCTCCTGAGCAGTCTCCCAGCTGTTCTTGGTGACAGGGTGAATGCCTAAAAAGTCATAGTTAGAGGGCGAGAATAGATGTGGAGGAAGACAAAATGATTTATTCACACAACTGATTGTTTCCACAGATCAAAATCAACCCCAGCATCAACCAGCCAAAGAAGTCTCCAGACTGCTTTAACTGTAATCCCAGATGATCTGGGGATATTGCTGTTGATGGAAACGCCATGAATTGACTTGTCAAGTTCCTCACGGGTGTTCATAGGACATACAAAGACACAACTTATATCCCCAAATAACAACAACAACAAAAATAAATACAGGACAAGACTTTAAATATTTCCCTCTCTTTTTTTTTTCCAGAAATAACTCACAGTGTTTCCCATGGCACAGAAAAATTTATAGCCTTCTGCCCAAGGAAAGTGTTAATAAAAGGTAGGCTCGAGTCATTATGGTGGTACTTCTTGGAATGCCTGAGGAGCAGAAGCAAATTGTAATTGACAATTTTATTTATTAATAAACAACACTAAAATATGTTAGAGTAATGATTTGGAGGATATTTGAGCATTTATTTGCTATTATTGAACTGACTGGGAAGAAGATTGCTTAATTGCTGTCCCACTGGGCCCATCTTGGAAATGAGATGTGTATCTCACAAGCCTATCCCTCGGAGTTACATTTTAAATAAGTTCTGTGTCATCTAGGAGATTTACATGTGTAATCGATTAATCTACAGGATACCGTGTAAGGACTTACAAAATGAAGTTGGTGGAACCAAATGGAAAAAAATGGAAAAAAAAGAAAAAAATGGAAATCCAGCTTTCTGAAGAAATTCCTTCATGATTAGCTGTGTTTTCATTCAGTATCAAAATATTTTAGTGATAGCTAATCAGATAATATAATTTTCATTGTACAATCTCTTAAATTTAATTTTTTTCTAATATTATTAATGTTATTGATATTCATTTTATTTATCATAACATCACTACAGAAAACTTCTATTTAATGATGATTCTTCAGATTAGGAACAAAATTTGTTCCAATCTTCCCTGTGTGCGTTCTATGTAGGGTTTGTGACAATTTAATAAAAAGGGAAAGTTTGACCTAGAAGGACAAATATTTGGACAAAATAAGGACAAAAGAGGATTCCAATCTCACTGCTATTAGAAGGCACAAACAAGTGACTGCAATGCTGTGTCACAACATGTATATTGTAATTTAGTCCTCATCAGGTGATGCAAAAATTTAAGCAAGGAACAAAATGCAAAGGACTTTGCTTGGACTTGGCCAAGAAAAATCACACAGAATTATGAGACTTGCACTCTGAAATCTCACTCTGAAATGCACTCCTTATAATCAGAGATATTTGCCTGAATAAAAATCCAAAATTAGGCCCTTAACAGTTAGTGTCCTCAAGTCCTGCCTTTTTCCTTCTTCCTCTCAGCAGAAGGAGTGAGCTTGGTCTATGTTACACATTATAAAGTGTGTTGTATCCCCTAGCAAGAAACTTACTCTAACACCAGTAAAAATAAGATGAGCATTTATATTTCACAGTAAGAGTCTGATGAAACACACTTTCTCTAGGAGTAAATGCAAGGTGTAAAAATCAAAGGCAGACAGAGGCTGATGTCGGTGACAAATGCTTCTCAGCAAGGGAGATCCTCTGCTTGGACATGTATTGAGAGATTTTGGGATTTTTTTCTCCCTGAAGTCTGCAGACCAAGGATTGGTCCTAGGACCAAGCCCAAGGTTGTCCTAGGTGAAAGAGGTGCACCCAAAGACAAGCTTTGCATGCACGTGAAGGTAAATCAGTGAAATACTAAAGACTATATGGGAGGTGGGAGGAGATGACTGAATAGTCCTTGGTGACATTACCATCAACAAGAAGGTATAAACAAATGCATTTGTTTAGATCAAAGTTTTTCTTAGCCAACTATCCTGTCTCAAAGAATACCTAGAAGCAAATGCTTAGATGAGAGAAAAATATCCAGTAATATTCCTCCTACAAACATCCCTTCTGAAGTCTGGCTTAAACGCATCCCAAAACAGAGACTATATGTTTTTCTTTCAAAAGTCTCTCTTTCTTCTATAAATCTAATTGAATTTTGATTCCATTCGTGCATTCATATCATTGTGAATATGTTCATATGTTCAAAAATTGAACTATGTTTCTTTTTTTTTTTTTTAAGTGTTATGTCTTAAATGGGCTAGGCAATAGTTTAATTCTGTATCTCTCAGTACTTGCATTATTCTTTACTCTACTTCCTCAAGACATTTCTGCTGTATAAATTCTACTCAATCATTACATTTTTGACCTGAAAAGAGGTTTAATATTCCCTTCTACAGAACTGTTTCATTTTTTTTTCTCAAACTGGAATTAAAAAAGAAACACACCTGTAATTTTAATCATAACCTATTTTTGACAGTGAGAACTTAATTCAGGAAACGTGAATACAAACCTCAATAACTCTTTGTATAGTAATTTTTGATTTAAGAAAAAATCTACTCAGGATTCTCAAGTGGGGAAACCAGACTTAGCCTTGATTGAAGGGCACTAAGCTAATCATATTCTACAGCTATTGAGGACAGTTAAGACATCATTTATAAAGTAATGATTGTTTAAATTATCTTATTGAATCCATCTGCCAATCCCTAATCATTCCTTTATTGCTGATCAGAGGGAATAGTTTTGCTGTTGGGATCAGGTTGTCTATGCAATAGATTTTAGCAAGTAGTAGTTAAAATCTATACCAATCTGCCAGGCTTTCTTTGCTTTGTTTCTTCAGTTCAGACTGCAAAATAATCGCTCTTGTTTAAATGCCAATGTCAAATAATTTTAAAGTGTTTGGTCCTTTTTCATTCTTTGTCAGATATTGTCAGATAAACAGATTAATGTTTATGACAACTCAGATCATAAAGCTGAGAAAGCAACTTCTCATGAAATACACACAGATTCACCCAATCTGACCAGTTCCTGCGCTACTAAATCAGCTGCTTCTATTCCCATGGTAACAAAACAGGTTACCCTGGGCAGCTCTTCTCACTAAAAATGACCTGAAGGTGGACTAGTGAATGTGTGGAGAAAGCCTAACCTCCCTGTATTTTAAATGCTCTCTATTTTCATCAATCACTGCCACGATTGTATCTTTTTTCTCCCCAACAGATTTGTCAGCCTTTCCTGTAAAGCCAGATCACAGTGGAGAGAGGATGGTGGGAAGGGAGTGTTCTGTTCTCTTAGATTTAGCCCATGTTTTTTCAAGTACTTTTTTTTACCGTCAGCAAAAATAAATTCTGCCCCTCCGGTATGTTCTGCTGTCCTGCCCTATACCTGTTGCTTTCTTCCTTCCCTGTGAGCCCTGATTTACTCTTACCATAGGCCTGGCCATTTATCTGCCCAAAAAGAAAGAGGTGATTTGCTGAGTTATTACATGTTTAATTTTGCTGACAAAGTCTGCTGTTGATAAGTAAAGGGTAGCTAACTGATAATGTGAAAAACAGAAACTAGTACTCTAAAAATTAATATTTTGTTTCCTAGTCTTAACGAAATGCTTTGGTTTGCCTGTATTATGTTTGGCAACCTCTGTCCACCAGCAAGATACACAAAAGATAATCTTTGAACAATACTGCTATGTGACAGCAAAGAATGAGCTTCACTGAACCACGCAATGTGCATTTTGAAAAATTTCGCACTTCAGAAGAGCCCAGGAATCAGTTTTCAGATCTCAGTGACAGAGAGTCCAAATACAAACACCAGCATGAAAACCAATCTCACGATCTTACTGTCCATTCTACCACGTGAATTGAAGAAAATCTATCTAACTTCATTAATATTAATGTCACTGTTCTCCATAGACTGCCTTCACATATTTTGACATACTTGGGTGTACGTATATGCTAGTTAATCTGTATAATAATGCTGATAAAAGTGTCCTTGGATTTCACATGTCTCTAAGAAGAACAAGTGTTACCACCTAGCCCATGGCAAAAAAAAACATATCAAACAGATATGCAAAAAGGTGAGAAATGCCACGCAGAGCTCTAGGAAACAAGGAGAAAACTGCAGAGGGAAACAAAGAGCAAATAAAGCATGTGAAGTTACTTTGAGCAATAGTGCTAAGAAATTACGAAGAATGCCACCGCTCAGAAAGAAAGTGTGGACTGAAAGCTGTGTGAACTGAAAGTGTGATGGAGATACTGGATGCTAGGCTTTAAAAGCCACCTAAGAGATTTAAATGCATGGCAACATGAGATTATTCTAATTTTTGCTGAGGATTACAGAGGTACACTTGGAAAAGCAGGAGGGACTTATGAGAATATATTACTTTAGCTCCAATCTCAAGAGGCCCTTTGCAAGATCTTGCAAACTTTCCCTTGAATGACCATCACGTTTCGGTGAATAGTATTTAGTGGAATTGCTGGAGGCTGATTTTTAAATCCCTCTGCGTCATGGTGAATTACACTGCTTGTAGCTGCAATAAGATAATATAGAGAGCAGGGACAGGACTGATACATGCGGAGCTAGTGAGACTTAAAGTGACTTTATGTGTAGCTCAGCATTCTAGCTTTCTTCAGCATCAGTGAAGTCAGTAGTTCATTTTCCATTTGCTTTGATCTGTTTAAATTTAGGGTTATCCTGTGTGGCAACATTAACTAAGCACAATATAGGATAGCTATTTTATGAGCTAGCAAGCCAGACACACATGATGCACTTTATGCTACAATAGTGGCAAAGAACAAAGAAATAGTCACTTTCCTTCTAAGAATGAACAAGGATCTTCTGTAGAACAAAGAAGCCAATGCCCTTGGGTCTCCTCTTCTTCTTGTTTCTGGTCGTACGTGAAACACTCTTTAGGTTTTAGATATGCAGAAATAATAGGTGGTTCCTTTGAGAGGTAATATTTCTGAAATTCAAAGAAGTAGTCAGCAGCTGCTAGGTAATTTATGTCCCTTTGCTTGAAAATGTTTTTTCTTCTAATGTCTATCAAGTGCTGTTGTAATTACAAGTTTTTGAAGCAGACAGACAGGTCTTTTGGTGGCAGTTGCAGAGTTCTACTTATGTGTATATCTGTTCCTCTAATATTTGTCATCCCAGATGTATTTTTATTGCTGTTTTTATGTCTCCACTATGAAACATTATTTCAATCTATTTTACAGTCCACAACAAGTGTTGAAACACTTTGCATGTGCAAATTCCTTTGAAATCACGGAAGCTGAACTTGCAGGATTGTGCATACTGTGCTGTATCCTCAATCCGAAGCATGTTCAGTGGTTTGTGCTCCTGGATACCAGTATTGCCTCAGCTGTCTATGCATTTTTACCTCTTTGATACCAGTAAAATGATACAACATTGCTCTGCTCTTTCGAAGTAATGGAGCACGTAATAGGTTTAATTAAAACTAAGCAAATCACAGGTTTTGATCTAAAACAGACAATTCACACCCACCCATAAAACTAGTCTTACTTCACAAAGGCTATATATGATATTTAAAAATAAACTAATAAAGTAAAATAATGGAGCAGCCAAGCTATTGACTCTGTCTCTGTGCATAAAAAGACAGGTTATTTTATAATTCCTTCCAGGAACATTACCAAAAAAAAAAAAAAAAAAAGAGAAGAAAGACCTAATTTGTTCATTTAGAAAAGTAACACCACTGGTTAATCAGGGCACTGAAGAGAGAAAACATAAAGTGCCTTAAGTTGGCTTTTATCATATAGGTCTGATCATAAAATACCCAATTCTACTGGAAGCCCAGCCATCCCAGTTTCACTGAACACATGGTAATTCAATCATGACTAGGAATAATTTATTTGTAACAAGGAAGGCTTCTGTTTCTCCATAATGAGTTGATTATATCTTGTCAGAGGAACCTTAAACCCATCAAATGTCAAATGAATTATATCAAACATATTATTTTCATAGCAGCTGGATATGAGTAACTGATGAAACAGAGCTCTCTATTTTCATATTACACTGCAAATGATAAAATGTACCTCATAAAATAGAGCATGTGACACAAATTCGTGCAGGTCCCTAATTTCTTACTTTTAAAAGGTCCATTCCATAAATATGATCTACTCATTTACTCAAAAGATTAACTCATAATTTGTAGGGGAATTGTACACCAGAACATTCTTCTATAAAGGATTTGATCTTTTTTTTTTACTTAACATTCGAGTAAAAGTAGCTCCTGTTCCTGACACAGAGCCTGATAATGCACTTATCCAAAATTAGATTTGAGGTAACATTTAATCCCATCTATCTCTAAAAGCGCTTCCTGGAAAAAGGAGTGCAGCAGAGGGCAGAGGCCTGAGCGTGGTGGCAGCCATAGGAGCACCCAGACATCTGTCCCAAAGAAAACACGTGTGGGAGACCCACAGGGTGAGCCTTTCTCCCACTGCCCAGACCAGGTCTTTCAGATGTTTGCCTGCACTGATATGCAGTATTTGCCTATGGCCAGGATTCCACAGCCTGCCTTGTTCCTTGTTCCCTGAAGTGCTCAGCATGGGGGAGAAGAAGAGGAAGGCAGAAGATTGGTGTTCTAGCTAGTGTTCATGGAGTATCTTACTATTTCTTTGCTGTTATATCAAATGGATAACATTTACTCCTGTTTTTTTTTTTTTTTTTTAGGTAAAAAAGTCCTGCACTCATTCAGTATAGATTTTACTATTTAGCACTTTCCTAGAAAATGACTACTGCGGACACAAAGAAATTGTAATCTTGGTGATTATGGGAGCAGAATCTTTCAAATGGGATCCATCTGTATCTGAACCTTGTGTTCTTGTGTTGTAAAAATGTTGAGCTTGCTATTAGACTGCACGGAAAAGGAGAATTAACAGAAATTGCACATTGAAATGAGCTATTTGTCACCATGTGTGGGAACTATGGAAATTGCAGCTAAAGAGCTGAAAATTTCTTCTCAGAAATCTGCTAGTGGTAACCTGAGGAGCCTCCAGGATTGGCAGGAATTCAAATATGATATGGTAGCAAGCTAAAACTGGTAAAAGGGAAGCAAGAGACTCCTACATTGTAGGATCTGACTCTGTGACAAATTATACTACCATTGAACTTCTAGAGAGGGTCCGGCAGAGAGCCACGAAGATGATTAAGGGACTGGAGCATTTGTCATATGAAGAAAGACTAAGCGAGCTGGGCCTGTTTAGTCTGGAAAAAAGAAGGCTCAGAGGAGATTTCATTAACATGGTCGAGTACCTGAGGGGTGATTGTAGGGAAGATGGGGTCAGACTCTTCTCCATCGTGGCCGATGACAGGACAAGAGGTAATGGGTGCAAGTTGAAACACAGGAAGTTCCACCTCCATGTGAGGAAGAACATCTTTCTTGTGAGGGTAACAGAGCCCTGGAACAGGCTGCCCAGAGAGGTTGTGGAGTCTCCTTCTCTGGAGATCTTCTAAAGCCATCTGGATGCCACCCTGTGCCACGTGCTCTAGGTGTCCCTCCTGGAGCACGGGGGTTGGACTAGATGATCTCGAGAGGTCCCTTCCAACCTCAACCATTCTGTGATTCTGTGGTGACTTTGGACATGCCACCACTATACTGATAGTGATGGGGTTTCCCCAAAAAAAAAAAAAAAAAAAAAAAATGCTGGGCAACAGGAAGAAACATTAAAGGTGCTTCTGCCTTTCATTATGGAGAATTGCAACAAAACTGAGTAAATCCAGGTAAGAATTTATTCATCGTCAGTAAAACTGAAGTCAGGCTGTCCCTAATTGTGATCCAGGTTGGAGGCTGGAGAGAGAGCCTGGGAACTTGGACCATGCTGACAACCATCTACAAAACTGAAAGAGGAATGTGGCAGGGAAGAAAGGGATGAAATGGTTTGCTTTTGGAAATCCACACCTTTGGACAGGGAAATGAAATCATGTCTGAGAGTACCACAGTTTTCTTCTTCCAGATCACAAAGTCTTTCTCATTTACAAAGTATTTCCTTGTTTTATAAGAGTTCCAGGACTAACTAAAGAAATACTACATCTGAACAGACCCTGAGGGTCCTATTCCTTTTCCTAGCATTTTTGGCTGAGATGCTGAAGCTAATGGTGTCTCTCTGTTTTTCTTAAAAAAATGTGGATATTTTTAATCTAGCTTTTGTTGTTTTCAGCAACACTTTGGCAAAAGAAACTGTGTTTTCAGTGCGCAATTAGGACACAGTTCCTTAGGATAGAAACTTTTCTCACTTATAAGAACATGTAATAGGTATAAACAGTGGTAAGTGTAAGCTTAATGAGTTTGTCATTCATACTTGGGTATGGATAACTGGACGGTTGCCATTCCACCAGGCAGTATGGTGTGTAGTAGGCTTCTTCCCACACCCAGCTTTATGAAGCAATGCAAGATGACACAGCCATCACCCAGCTCTTTCCCTGCACCTCCTCATTTATTTCGGTGGTCTGTGGGAAGATCCCAGAATAGAAATAGGCAGATCTCTCACTGTAATTATTCTGCTTGATTTGCAGACTTGAAGTTTCACGAGTTCATACAGTGGCTTGCTTCTAGCCAGGTAATGTATTTTTTAATCAAGAATATTTTGGGCTAGGAGCACGGTAGAAAAACAAACAAACAAACAAATAGAAAAGAATACCTTTAGTAGCAACCATTTCTAGTCAGAATACCAGACTTGAAAGACGGGTGGTATAAGGGTAAATTTTTATTTTGTTCAGTTAAGAGTTGTATTAAAACACATTTCTGTTAATAAAATTACTGTTTTATCAGTATAAGCATAAGTTGTTTACCTAACTGAATGGAAATACTTCTGAAATATGGAGCAGTTTAAGGTTTTTTATATATAGAAAGTTCTAGAAGAATGATGTGTTTGCTAACTTGCTAAGCATAACATTAATGTTTCTTGCTATTCATTGCATGTGACTATAGATTTTGTTTTTATTCCAATGAATTATAAAAAGTGCATTCTTGACTATTTTACCTTCCTCACTTATGTTGATCTGTAAGATTCAACTACTGAATACAGGAAGTTACAGTTATAAATGTGCCTCATATTTTTTATTACACCTGTAGACTTGAATTCTTCATTAAGACCAGTGAGAAGTCAGAATAAGTGCACAGACTACTGTGGGAGCTATTCTCCATTTCCTATACCCAGAAAGTACAGCGGACCTCCCACTTCTAGAGTCACCTCTTCAGGAAACCTGGATGCCACTGCATACTAACTGTCTAGATCTAACTGAACTGTGGTTATAGTTGAGTATTTAACAGCATTTCACACTTCTGCTGTCATCTGGATTACATAACAATGTGCTGATTTTATAAACAGCAACTACTCATTTTTGTGGTTGCGTTTTACTGGATACACAAGAGAAACATCTGACTAAATAAAGCTGGAGACAGGCAAATTGAATGCAGAAGAAGGACAGGCATTCCTAGGCACATGCAAAACCAAGTGGTGCCAGGATTTGCAAACTCGAGTGCCACCATGCAAGGCCCCCGCATACATTTCTAGCCAAGGGACCATAAGAACTCACTTTCTTGTGGTGCTGGAAGTGCTTTTGCTTGGCACGTGCTCTTAAAAACCCTGCAAATGCCACTTACACTATTAAATACATAGGGGGAAGGGTATTCAACTATTCAAACGCGAGAGGTTAGCGATGCCAAAAAGCTTTAAAAATCAAAAGAACCCACATATATAAACACAAATGTTGGAAGTGTAATAAAACGAGCGAGGCAGACATTCAAGCAGTGCAAATCAAATGGCTCTGCTGGCTTCAGCAAAGCTAAGGCAGCCTACACTAATGTAGGTTCTGCTCTGCTAAATACATCCAAAACAGACACCTGTATCTGTGTGCTATTTGACTGAGGAATTTTCTCTAAATTGTCATTTTAATTGTAGCGTGTATTACACTGTGTGATAGCTGTTGTAGGTGTGCAGCAGCACGGAAACTCAGAGAGATCCTTTCCTGCTCTGTTTTATACTATAATAAAAGTCTTCTGTTCCCATGTCACTGTTCTGTTGAGGTGGTGTGGAGACATCTCTACCAGACATGTGTCAGCTAAATAGATGATAAAGAATGTTTAAAAAAACAGCTCCTGCTAAGAGGTTCAGAAGGGCCATTTTCTGCACCATGTGAGCACAAATATCCTGGATGGGGAACAACATTCAGAGTCTGTTGAATGAAATCTTTAATACAGTTTGGCCATCTCCTTCCTAGACTGGGACAAGTGAATATTGTAATTCCCAAGTATTAGGCATTACCTCATTAGGGTTAATTCTTTAATGCTGATATTGAACTAGGTATTTCAAATGAGAGTAGCCCATATAAGCAGTCATGCTTCTGAGTGTCGTGGCCAACCTATCCCCTACTGCCTGCTATGGGAGTTATAGCAATTTTTACTCAGACATATGCTTTTGATAGATGACCGAGTGGTATTTCAGAAGTAATATGACTGGAGCACAACTTTTCTCATATGATCCAAGAGCCCTGTTAAGCCTGTTATGTTATGAAAGAGAGGTTCATCTGGACACCAACTCCTTCTGCCTGACTGCATGGTGGCACCTTTTGCATCTGTACAGTACAGAAGTCATGACTTGTAGAGAGGAATCAGATCAATCCTACAGTTTCTCACTGTAGAGCTGATCTGATTAAATGGGGGTGTTTACGAGGTAGGTATCTACAGCTGAGAAAATCATCTAGATCCCCATAATGGTCAGCAGCCAGGCTGCCACTGGGTGTGTAGAGTTATCTCAGCTTAAATAGGTACTGATATTAGGTCAAATGAATGACACTCCATGTCCCTTATCTGTATTGATTACTCCTTAATGAGATTTAATCGGGGCTAAGCAACTAGCTCAGAACTAGCTCAGATGCAAGTACCTATTTAAATACCCATTTGGATGTCTAACGTGAATTGAGAAGAATCCCAGCTCAAATACAGTAAAGGACACTTCAGCTCCACACACAATATATGGGGGACTGTTTTTTTCCTCACAGACTCAAAGTTCAGGAAAGAATAGAATTCAAATGAAGTTTCTGTAATCTAATTGCCTTGCCATGTTCAGCCTGTGCACGGGTCATGCTTGCCCCATGTACTTGGGTGTACTTAAAATTTCTGACATCTGCCCTCAGTCGACTTCCAAATCAGGATGCAACCTTGAGGATATACCAACTTCGCTCCCCTTTCCCTTCCTTCACTAACTGCTATATTTTGCTCTAACTCACACTTCAGCAATTCAGTTGGCAATGTCAGCAAGAATAGTATTAACCAGGATTTTTTTCCCAGAAGCGCAGTGGTGGTTCAAAGATGGTGGCTCATTTAAGGTTCAAAACTGATAGCTCAAATTGTTGCTTTGGACTGGACAATTCAGAGTTGGACCCAGTCCTTCATCTTGGCAAAACCAAGAAACCAGGTCACTACTTTGTCAACCACTGACTTAAGGAATGCTTTAAGCACTGTAGCCAAGTGAGACTGAGTCTTCACCACTTCCTGGGTCCTGTATATCTGCAGAGTTGATTTAAGCTGCTTTGTCCAGACCAAAACTCTTAAACTCAGGGCTCATGTCTGAGAATTTTCCTTTCCTTGTTTATCTGTGACTCTTTGCCAGACAACATGGGAATATTAAGTAATATCAGGAAGGCTGGTAGGAAATGTGCTTTCAACACAGTAGAAGGGAGATTTTTCAGCAGAAACATACAGCCTTTTTTTCTTTTCTTTTTCTTTAACCATACATAGCTCAGTTTATGGAAAACACTCACATCCATAATAAATATATGCAAGTGAGTTCCACTTGTTGTCAATAGATTTCTCTTTGTTCCAGCTGTCTTCAGTTTCTTAGCATTAAAAAACAGTTTCTTTTGTTGCCAAAATTTTTGGCTGTGAGAGAAGGTTCCACCTTGTTACAGTAATTTAAAAACACCTGTCATCATATATTTTCTTGTGGCAGCTACACTGGAACTAATCCCCACATAATCTTCTTTATACAAGATGCTGTGGACTAACTCTGCTGATAGGGGTTTTGCATTTCACATCTCACTACATTTAGGACTTTATTCTACTTCTGATATTTCCATATTATGTCTAAATGCCTTTCTTTGGCATGTTTGTAAGTGTTTTCCATCCATTTTAGGGAAGAAAATAATCGCTGCTACTTCTTTTTCTTTTCTCGTTCCCTAAAAATCGTTATCACAAATTGCAGCACTTTCCTATTGACCCATAAGAGCCCCAGCCTTTGTAAACAGCATGGTACTCCCCACTTTCTCTCAGTGAGAAGATGAATAGTTCTGTATTCAACTGATCATATTTGTGCTGCCTGAAGGATGAAGAAAACCACTTAGACATATGCTTGATTTTAAGCACATGTCCATATCCTGTTGATAGTTAGAAAGCTTTATGTAAAAAACAACATGATAACAAACTTTAGAAATTTTCCAATATGTCGTTTCTTTTCCTGTACTATTAATGCATCATTATCACATTAGCAATTAATATTATTTATTCAAAATCCTTTAGCTTTCCTTCCTTACCAAAAGTCAACATCTATTTGAACTCTCATAGGCATCATTTTATCATGTGCACAGTTGGAGTCATTTTGAATTCTAGTTCATGATGTTTTGTGAGTTTTAGCCACATTTTTTTTTAATATTTAACTACGTTTGATCATTCACTCTTTTTATTTATTTTTAAGTCATGAATGCTTCCTACCTGAACACAGTCTGCATGCAGAGAGCTGGCGGATTTAGTGATATGTGTGACTTTTAGAATGCATAAATACATTAAATTCAACCCTGTAGTTTAAAGAATGATAAAGCTGCAAGACCAAGTAATCATGTGTAAGGAAATGTCCCCATTTAAAAGTGGATATACAACTACAGTCAAGCCTTGCTGAGCGCGTATATTATCAAATGGACTTTAGTACACAGTAACAATTTTTTTTTGCGTGTGCTGCTTACTGTGCAAAAGCAATAGTATTCCTTGAATGCATATCTTCCACTTTCTCCCTTCAGACTCACTGATCAGTATCTGCTTTCAATGCTTTGTTTAACAAACCATTTTCGAACACTGATCCAAGTACAGCTTTTCTTGTTTTTTTGCTACAATATCTGATTTATTCACACACACTAGAAGACTGTATGTTTTTAAGCATGCTAGAACTACCAGTTGGAGTATCTCAAATTGTGCACAGAGATCCTTAAACCTCACCTAGCACTGACCTAGAACAAATGCCAAATGAAGCAACATTGACTAAATGACTGGTTGACCTATAATCCTCTTCTATATGTTGAAAATTTAACAATAGTTTTCATGGCTCCTGATCACCAGCTGTTTTTTTCCTACTCCTGCTCTCATCATCTTTGTAAACCAGTTTCCATTTCTGGTCTCTCCCAGAAGCCTTGGTTTCATTCAAACCCAGGGACACAGCTGTGGTTCAGGCATACATCTTGTCAGTGCTCCAGCTCCAAATTAGGATGATACAGCAGAGGACATCAGCTTTCTGCTCCCTCTTCCTTAATTTCCTACCTGATTCCTATGGAAAGAAGACCCTCATCAGTAGGCCAGGTAACAACTGTGAGGAATCCAAAGCAGACTCCTGATCTGGACAGCAAGGGAAGCTGGACCACAGCATTGGTCTATCCATCACTGCAGCCTTTCCACTGCCAGTCTTATTCTTAATTAACAGCCTCTTAATGAGCTCTCTTTGAATAAATTTCAGGGCTACTCTGCTCGTTTATCTTAAGGCCCCACGGGTCATTTACCTAACAAGGAAGAGAGTCACAGTTTCTTTGTGGAGCAGTGGTAACACACTGCAGCTACTTCATGATCAGTAAGAAGAACAATAAGAAACATCAGGAGGAAGATGTGAAATCCTAGAAAAATTAAAATTCGTTCACTGGCAAAATTAAGACTATTTGGTTTGTACAGGCCAGTCGTACCTCCAGAAACATTCCACTTGCCAGTCTGCTGCCTTCATTTCTCCCTGTTGGTCTCACTTTCACATTTTGAAAAGGATGAAGGTACTTCCTCCCATCACTATTCCAGGATGTGAGTATCAGACCACAGGACAGTATCCCTGCTCTCAGCCCTAGTGCACACAGAGAAAGAACTGCAGAGCAGAAGTTATGGGGAGAGGTGTACTCAGCTCCTGCTGTGCTAGCCTAGCATGAGGGCAGAGACTTTGGAAGGTCACCTGCCCAAAATAAAATTCAGAGCATCTGTTAACCAAGATTTTTCATTACTTATAGCCTAGATAATTATGCTGGGATTTCTAACATAACAGCAAGAAAAGGTCTGTTGCTAATACAGTCCACACACTGCCAAATTTAAAACACCTGCTCTTAAACATGATTTCTATAATACCTGTGTTAAGAGAAGAAAAAGTGTGTATTTTACCCTTAAACTTATTCATGTAAAAAACGGTACCAGTTTTTGGTAAAACAGAGAATTGTCTTGAAACTAACTCAAGTTGCTTACCTTTGGCAAATTAAACTCCTGGAATCAGAGGCTTACAGTATGAAATGCTAGACAAACTTGGCTATATGTTTTCAAACAGCTATTCTGCTGCATAAAATGCATGTGACAATTGAACCAATACACACACACACTTACACATTGACTCATATATTTAATTTTAGATTATTCTTCTAGGTTTTCTGATTCATTTCATGAATTATTTGAATTAAATCTTTTCCCAGAAGCTTAATATTTTAGGATTTTTTTTTTACTGGAAATTATCATCTTTCCAACATTAATGAGCCATTAATGGCACAAAAACCAGTGCCATTCACCACCGTTCCCAACTTTAGATGTTGAAAGATGTTGGCTAAGTTAAGGAGCTGGATAGCTGAGTCTAAGGACAGCTCCTTCGCTGATAGGAGCTGTTGTGACAACTACTAAAAGTGAGGGTTTGTCCTTTCTTTTCTTTAGGAGCTGTTTTTTCACTAAGGCTTTTCCACTGACCCCTGCCTGTGTTATATTGCAACTACCTCGAAGCATTGTCCACTACTAGTCTCATAGCTCCTTGCTCTCTGGGCCCTAACTCTTAGCACATACACACATTCTGGTAAATTAAATAAAACAGAATGTTTTACACCACTGTCTTGAGACTAGGTTCACTAAAGATACACTTGTACACAGTGCTCCTTGGATGTAGTCACCTTCTTAATTCATTTCCATGTTCATAGCAGTTTTGGCTTTGCTTTGAGTTTTCTAACACTTATTATTAAACTAACATTCAGGAAAAATTTAGGAAAAAACATAAGAAAAAATGCTTAACAGTGAGGGTGACAGAGCATTGGAACAGGTTGCCTATAGAGATTGTGGAATCTCCCTTCTCTAGCGATATTCACAACCCACTTGGACACAATCCTGTGTAACATGCTCTTTGTGACCCTGCATTTGCAGGGGGGTTAGACTGGATAATCTCGGGGGGTCCTTTGCAACCTTAACGATTCTATGATTCTATGAACATCAGGTTAGAGTACTCTGTTGATATCATACTGGAATTTTTCCTTTTTTTTTTTTTTTGCCTGCCCCTTTTGTATATACATGGCATAACTGGATGGACTTCAGCTATCAACAGTAACAGAACTACAGAATCACAGAATGGTTAAGTTTGGAAGGGACCTCTAGAGATCAACTAGTCCAACACCCCTGCTCCAGCAGGGACACCCAGAGGACGTGGCACAGGGTGGCATCCAAGCAGGTTTGGAAGATCTCCAGAGAAGGAGAGTCCACAACCCCTTCTGGCAGCCTGTTCCAGGGCTTTGTCAACCTCACAGGAAAGAAGTTCTTCCTCATATGGAAATTAAACTTCCTATGTTTCACCTTGTACCCCTTACCCTTTGTCCTGTCACTAGGCACCACCAAAAGAAGAGTGTGGTGCCATCCTCCCTATATTCCTCCCTCAGATATTTGTACATATTGATCAGATCCCCTCTCAATCTTCTCTTCTCCAGGCTAACCAGATCCAGCTCACTTAGTCTTTCCTCATAAGATAGATGTTCCAGTCCCTTAAATATCTTTGTCGCTCTCCGCTGGACCCTTTCTAGAAGCTCCATGTCCCTCTTCTCCTGGGGAGCCCAGAACTGCACCCAATACTCCAGGTGCGGCCTCACCAGAGCTGAGCAGAGGGGCAGGATCCCCTCCCTCCACCTGCTGGCAACATCCTCCTGCTGCAGCCAGGATCCCATTGGTCTTCTTGGCCACGAGGGCATTGCTGCCTCATGGTTAACTTTTCAATCAGGATTCCCAAATCCCTCTCCATGGAGCTGCTTTCCAGCAGGTCAATCCCTAATCTGTACTGATGTCTGGGATTATTCCTTCCCAGGTGCAGGACCCTGCCCTTGTCCTTGTTGAACCTCATGAGGTTCCTCTCTGTCCAACTCTCCAACCTTTCTAGGTCCCTTTGAATGGCAGCACAGGCCTCAGGAGTGTCAGCCATTCCACACAGTAACCAAGATATTCAGTTTACAGGATACCATGATCCTGGGTTTTAGTAGGGTTTGGTTTTGTTTTTCTGTATGGCGTATTTTATTGCCATTTACTATGGCTATAAAATCTAAGGCATAGATGATTTAGAGCTATAACAATATTGATGCAGATGAGCCTCTGTGGAGATATTTGATGACATTATGTAAATGTAATCAATGGGCTCAATAAAGCATAACAATAATAAAATACTGTTCACATTATACATAAATAAATGCACATGCACATGCATGTTCTTCCTACATAATTACTCTGTGCCTATTTATATTACTAATCTTCCAGCTCCCTATACACAATCTCCATAGTGTCTGCTTATACAAAATTATTGAATCCATAGCATCTAGCTAACTGATTAGGATCTTGACTTATGCCAGAAAAGCATGAATCTTCTGCAAGGAAGGAAAAGAAAGTTGAAATTAAGGTAATTCAAAACTACTGAAGGCTGCAATTCAAAAAAATTAATTTTTCTCTTTTAAATGAGAAACATTTCAGTAATAGCTTATAATATTCCTTTTACCTCTTTCACTTCAATAGAAGAAGCAGAGTTTCTTGTCTTAATAATAATAATAATATGGGAGTTTTTGTTGTCAGTCTATTAAAATATTTAACTCTATAATTTGTAAAAAATCTGCAATTACAGATTAGAGCTAGATTTCCAGGTAGTGTAATACCTGGACACACGAAGGAAGAATGAAGAAAGACTCTTGTGATATGTGCATGTGGTACAAAAGTGTGTGCCCAATTTCAAGATACCTGAGGAATATGTAAATGTTCATATGCAAATCCTGATCTCACTGCACAAAACAAGGACTTCAGGAAAGACTCCAGTCCTTCATGTTCCTCGCTGTGAGCTATTTAGTGCCTCTTTTTGTGTAATGTATCGCTTCATGTTAGTACTTAGATTCACATTGGGGCTTATTAATAAGATGGGACTCACTGTGATCATAACTAGAAAACTACACAGTATGTCTTATATTATGAAAATACATAGTACTTTTCAAAATCTATAATTCTTACCACGAAGGTCATAAAAGGAGGACAGTCGCATAATATTCCTCCTGGGACAGAAATGACAGAAGGCTAGTCTTGTGATTAAGGCAGAAACATGAGAGCAGAGCTTGCCAGAAAAGAAAAATTACTTTCAGGAAAATGCTGATATTTCAACATCTGCTTACACACTATTTCAGAATATACCTTTCATAGCATACTGTAGAAAGAAAAAATAAACAAGACCACTCAGTCATTTTTAACTATGTTCAAAGAATGATGACTTTCATCAGGACACCATTTCTGATTGTTCAAGAACTTGATTCATGGTGTCTCCAAGTGGTGGGTATTTGGTCGGGCTGTACAGTTGTTCTCACTCTTGACTAATCAAAATTTATTGCATAAAACAGAGCATGTTCTAAAAGACTGGATGATGGTCTAGACCACCAGTTAGGACACTTAAAGACAAAGTAGGAACCCTTAAATTCACTTGTCTGCTCTGAAACAAACATTTAGCTTGTCTGAGATGACTTACATTTCTTTCTGAACAGAAATTGCATCTTGCTACAGCTTTGGTACAGTTTTATTTGGTATAGTTTTATCCCAGCTGTTTGGCATCTGCCCAAATTTTTGACTTTGGAATATATATGGGTTCTAATATAATCTCTTTTTCTTTTTTTTTCTGTAGATGTTGTATATAGTTAGTGGAAACAGATAATATTTGGCAATTTAGATTAAATTTTTGGCAGGTTAGATAGCCTTCTGGAGATAACTATCCCTCTCTGATAGCTATTTAGTGATGCAATGGTGACTATACTCATAACTTAGTTGTCTCATTTAGATGTTTAATGTTTACTGGAATGAATTCTGACCTTATCAACTATGAATTTCACCTCTACTCTTTAAGTGCGTAATTCTTTCTCTCCCTGACATGAATGCTGTAAATGGTCAACATCAAAATGGTCATAAAACAGATAGATACTGCTGGTTCTGTATCAGTACTAAAGCGGAGAAGTAAAGAACTCTTAGTGTGGGGAAAAGCACAGAAATGAATGCTAGAATAAGTAATTTTGACAAAAGACATGGAAAAGAAGAGGGAGAGAGGAATTCATAGCCAGGAAATTGACCGATTTTCTAACAAAACAGAAGTGAATGCACTGAAAAAAAAGGAAAAGGCTGAACTGGAAGTAAGAACATGGATGAAGAAATGGCATGAGTACACTTTGATAAAAGAAAAGAAGGAACTTTTCTTACCCTATTTCAGTGTCACTTCACTGCAAGAGCCACTGAGAACATAAACAAAAGGAAGTGTTAACTAAATTCCCCTCCTTTTCTTCAAACAACTTCAGAAAGTATTTGGGTCAAATTTCAGGCAAAGATATGGAGGGACTTTTGTTCCCTACCAAGGGAGAAGAGCTGCTTGTTCATAGCACAAGTCTGAATTCATGAAGGTAGCTGTATTACAGTACTCATGATTACAAGCCTCGTCTTTTCTTTCAAAGTTTAATTATCATGTTATCAGCAACTTGGAACTTGACATAAATCTCAAGGTAGAAAATGCTTGAGAAGAAATTCAGTCCAGTGAATTAAAAAAAAAAAAAAAAGGCGGGGGGAGAGAGAAAAGAAAACCATACAAGTCTTTGAAACAGCTGGGGTCAAAGGAACCGTGCTTTCTTCTAATTGTCCCAATAAATTTTAAAGATGTTATTACTCTGTAGTGTAGTGATTAAGAAATGGTAAAAAGAGATGCAATACTATAACATCAAGGCCATCAAGCTTAATAGTCCTTAACTGATTGTCACCCCGCCCCAACAAAAATAGACACGCTGTTCTCTCCTTTCCCTTCCCTCCTCCATTACCCTTCCCCCCTCACTTGAAGGCTTCTAAAAGCACCTCCAGCCAAGCCAAAGGGAATTTATACTTCCTGCAATAAAATCCAAAGAACAGAACAGCTGGCAGCTGAACTTAAGATTGCTAAAACAAACATTGTGACATTGATGTGGGGAGGGATTTGGTTATTATTACAACACGGCATGAGCGGTTCTGCAGGGAAAAGATGCAAGCTGAGCTTTGCTTTTTTTTTTTCCCCATGCAAACAAAAGACTTTAAAAAACAGGAAAACAACAAAAGCAGCACTATTTGCTCTAAAAATACCTAGAAAAGAAAGCAATGCCCAAATCTGCTATATCGGCTGCCAAAAGCTTGGAGCTGGAATGACTGCGAAAGTATCTGAAGATTGTCCCAAAGACACAGTATCACATTGGCCAGCCAGCATCGTTACTAATTCATCTACTGTTACTTGTACAAATTACACAAATGAAGACATTATATCATAAGAATCCTACACATATCACAGTCAATTGCTCTGTTATACTGATCCTTGTTGTCTGTGAAAACTTATAATGATCTTCCAGAAAGAGTCCAGCTTTGATTTGAGGGCTTCAATAAACAGACTGCCCATCACTGTGCAACTTAGGACAGTAGTGGTTTAATAATAAATCAAAGTTTGGATTAATAACAATAACTGGTGGAGTTATAAAAATCATAGATGGAATAACCATTACACTAAAGTTACATGTGCTCTTCAGAAAATATTCTGATGAGTTACTGCTCATCAGAATATTTTACAATACAGATTCTAACAGCTGACTACTGTTTCCATAAAGTTCAAGGACTATCTGCAGTGCTCCAGCATCTAACCCCAGCAGTGATGTTAGAAATTCCGAAGAGAGCGAGTTAGGACCAGTAGATTCCTAACTGCTACCTGCCGCTGCTTCAGGCAGCCACCTAGACTAGTGGCAGCTCAGTTTGGTAATTTATTAGGGAACTTCAGCCACATTTTTCAAATAACTCTGCACGAAGACGACTGACTGCTCCTCACTTTCTTTTTCCCCATATCTGATTTTCTATTGATTTCTTTTAAATGCAATGACATTTTTCTCAGGATCCAATTATAACGAGCATTCTCGGCTTAAGCACACTGCAGGGTTAAATAAACAATCTAAGTTCTTTTGGTTTTGGCATTGGCAATTCTTTCATCTTGTGTGAAAAGCAACATTATCTGGCATAATTTCCGCTACGATTAATCTATTCCTCTAGTTGGAATTAAAAGTTTGAAGTGAAATTGCAAGACTGCACATGCTGAAAAATGTTACAGTAATGACATAGTAAATTATCAGCCATCCAAGAAGGTATTGGAAAAAAAAAAAAAAAAAAACAGTTTCCTTGTTCTGTGCCTGGGAAAATGGGTTCAAGTTTGGGCTAATCAAAGATTTAATCAAAAGTGTCAATGTCTCGACTGAAGAGTGATAAAAGTCATATGAAATACAGGTTGCCATTGTTTGAAATATATGCATATTTCAAACATATGCATATAAAGCAGCCACTCTTCCCCTCCACATGCACACACATTTCTCCAAGGTGAATCTTTGTTTGTTCATGTCTGTTCCGAAGCTAAACAGCTCTGGCTTCAAGGGAAAGGAGATATTCTGCCTCAAATTTCAGCTGTAACAACCCACTTGTTTATCCCCATCTTCAGCTAGCAATATTCCACCCAGGTCACTGCACATTTTGCAGTCCTCTTCCTGGTACACATGGCAAAGGACAAAGATAGCCTAATCCCTGAGTTGTGCAAGAAAGGAGTGGTGGAACATGGGTTAGTAGGGTAAACATCTCTAAACAATTATAAACCTAAAATAACACCTCTGCTTCCTAGTTGGGTGGTGAGTCAACAGTCTCCACAACTCCAGATGCTGCTCTGACACCCAGATGGTCCTTTGGTGGTTTTTACCTTTTCCGAACAGGTGTGAAAAATCTGTTTGATGATGAATTGTACTGGTTTTCATGGTTGAATTTTCAGTTAAAGAGGAGAAACCCACGGGTGCTTTTTCACCTGAGAAGCTTCATCAGGAGCAGTGACACAGCCCAACTATTAACCACATTATCATCATGGTTCCTTGTTTAAAATAGTTTTCAACATTTTGAAACAAACATGTGGGGCAGAAGTACAGTTCCTTAAAATGCAGTTCTCAGTTATGTTTTAATATATAACTAGTTGAATACAATGCAATTCTATAAATGTCCACATTGAGAAAGACTCTTCTCATCACAGCCCTTTCCACCTTGGCCTTTGAAACTGGAACTTAAGGTCTGATTAAGCTTAAGCATGCACTTCAAGTTCTATATTAGTTTCAGTGGAGCTAAATGTATGCAGTAAGTTGCCAGTAGCTGAATACCTTTCTGAACCAGTACCCAGGAAAGAGATCCTGAAATACAGAGTTTTGTAATCATCAAACTAGCATTGCACTTTTGAATCCAGACTAACTCAATGATGTCATAAGTACAGCTACACCCATTCACACTAAGGGTCAATGTAGCCCTGTTGTAGATCCCCTTGGAAGAGTTAAAGAAAGCATGTAGGGATACTTTCCCAGAATATTATCGTAGCTGCCAATAATTTGCAACTTGGTGATGTTCTACACCAAACATTTTCATATTTAATATCTCTCAATGGAGTTTTTCTTCATGAATTAATCCAGTTCCTTTTGTAACCCAGATGTCTGCTAGTTTCATGTGATGCCAGCTTGTTGTTTGTAAGAGGCAGTGAAGAAACACTTCCTTTTCACTTTCCCTTATTGCCTTATTGCTTACAATTTAATAGACTTTTATCATATTGCTCTTCAGTTGTCTCTTCTCCAGGTTGAAGAGTCATAATCCTCTAACAGTCACTTCACCAGGAGCTGTCCATACTTTTGTCATCCATTTTCTAAGCTCTTAGTCCTATGCTGTAGAAAATGGGATCTCAAAAATTAGATTTAGACTGCATGCCCAGATCAGTTTTAATAGAAGAGTTTCAATACTTCAGGTAGGAGCTTCCTACAAAACGTATGTCAAGATTGGTTTTTTGTTTGCTTGTTTGTTTTTAGAAATGGTAAAATCATTGGTATTCTAAATGAACATCTGCCTAAAGCTCTTCATTTAGGCCGGGGAATCTTGATACCACACGGTGGCTCAGAATAATCACGGGGATGTTTCATTTTATTAAGAACATGCCAGAACATTTCTCCAATGTGACACCACACTGCCTCAGCGTTTCATTTTATCAGTGTACAGGTTTTGTTTTCTACCTTGTTCTTTTATTGGGAGCTATGTGGGACATGTGCAGCCCTGAGCTGCACAAAAAATAAAAATAAAATATATAAATCAATAATAAAAAACTAGTCATGAGAATCTGATTTATTCCCTGTATTTAATGGGACTTCTATCACCCAGGAGCTTCACCCATTTCTGTGAGTCTGGCCACATCCTTTCTCTCTCAGTGCAAGAGAGATTTCCTCACATCTTCAATCAGTCTGGCCAGATATGTCCCTGGTTTCTTATAGACTGAGAAAGCGTAATGCAGATAGTATAAGCCTGTTAAAAACTCTGATAGCAGGAAAATACTTATGACTTTACCAAAATTAAGCTCCATAAAAATATTGCCCATTCTGAGCAATTCCAGGTTTTATGGATAATAATACCTGAGGTCTCTCCATTAGCAGGTTGTGATCCTCAAGCCACACAGCTTTAACTAACCTATTAGGAAGATATACTTAAGCCTTCAAGGCTGAAGTGATACAGAGGAACCATGCTGTGTATATGGGAACACCATCTAGGGACTCTTTGTGTAATAGCTAGGACGCAACCTTAAATGTAGGTCATTGGATCTCAGTGCTCCTTCAGTGCCTGTGTACAAAATCATTCTGTTCCTTGGGTATGTTGAGCAGTAATGATATTGTATATATAGCAAGCTGATATGAATAAATGCCCATAAGCTCTAGGAATGTAAGTCACAATTAGAGCTTTTTCCATAGACATTTAGAAGGAGCGGTTGTTATGCAACTTCTAACAGTGTTTTAAATGGTATTCTTATGTAGTTTTCAAAGGACTGAATTTTTAGTGGTAACTATGAGGAGTTCCTTAGTGATACCTTCTCCTCCATTAGTATAGCCCAAGAAAATGGGACAATTTTTCAGCTGTTCTTACACATATAAATGCCTAGGAATGCTAGTCTTGGTGAAGACACTGCTGTAGTAGGGAGTAAGAGGATGGTCAGAATCCCAGGAAGATAACAGTATGTGTTAGAAAATTGGAGATAGATGGATACAGGCAAGAAAACATACAGACTACCCAGAAAGATAAAATTAGTTCTCATAATAAGCAATTATGACTCCAAAAACTATTTGGCCAAAGGGTCTGTCTTTGCTGATATAAATATACTTAGAGCTGTGCCATTGGCTATACTGTCTGCCATTGAAAAATCCACAATTCTTTTTTGTCACCTAGGGTTGCTATGAAATGTTTGGAGGATAATTGAGTCCATGGAAATAACTTTGGAAACGCTCCATGTTAGAACATAGCTGCATTGTTAAGGCAAACGTGATGAACAGGGCTGAGCTATGTTCTCTATTACAAGCCTAGGATGGGCTGTTTAACAGGGAAAGCTCAATGAAAGCACTGTTGCAACACTGAATATAACTTTCGAATGAAGCCCATTGAATTTCACCAGTAAACTCTGTTGAATTGCTGGTCTAAAAATATACCTAGAGCTTTTGCAGGAAAATGCAGTAACACTCAGTGATGCACTCTGGTCCACATTTTTGCAAGTAGCAGACAATGAAAGAAGAAAAATTTCACCTCAGTGGGATGACTGCTGGTTGAAGAAAAATTAGCCAATAGAGCTTCCCAAAGGTCTGCCAGAATTGTGTCTTACAGGCACTTCCCATGAGGAAAGAGAGCTACATTAGCCAGAAATCCCCTCGGGAGCTTTCAGATAAGGTAAGAGCAGTAATTTTCTACTCCGTTTAGAATTTACAATATACTCCAAGTCAGAGGATGTTCAGGCAGCTGTGTGCATTGTTTGAGAGGAAGGTACAGGAGGAACCTGTCTTCATTCTAGGCAAAACATCAGTCTTTAGATGCCGGTACTGTTGCAGGGGAATGGGAAGGGAGGAAGAGGCATTACCCTTTCTAAAGGGATTATGAAGAGTACTATTGATGTACACAGCAGAAACAGTTCCAACTTTGTAAATCGTAAAGCTAAAGCCTATCTTACTAGATCTCCCACTGATTTTCTTAACTCTGTGTACCTGTAAATATAGACTGTGAGATTTTCAAGTCAAGGTCAGCCTCTAATTATGTACTTCTTCTGGGGTATGACAACTGGACACTACTTCAAGGCAAGTGGTAAGTTAAAAAGAATGGGTTCTGGGTTTTAGATAAGTTGATTTGCAGCCGTTTTGTCTAGGTTATTGTTAGTAAGAAAGTCAGAGTTTTATCCTTCAGAGGATTGTGTATCCTTTTGATACACAATTAATGCAAGCTATTTGCATTGAGAGTTATGCACTTCCAGTTCAGGTTTGTATCTCCATTAAAGTAAATGGTCTCCAGGGAGCAACCAGAGCAACCACAAAGGTAGTCTTGTGTAACACAGAGACAAGAGTTAAATGTGATGCTAAATTCTTGTAAATATTCTGGTCACACACACTTATTTAGCTTTTCCTCCCCATTGCATCAAGGAACTTATAAGTTGGCTGATTAGGGTTTTCCAGATGAGGGGAAAGAAAGGAAAATACCTTCGGGAACTGAGACCCTTCACAATTGGAGATCACTAGACTAGCTTCAAGGTATAAAACCTTCTATCTGTGGTTATTTTCACTGACATATTTTTCTTGTTTATTTACCTTCAAGAAGAAATCAATGACTGCAATCTTTTTTTCCTTTTCTTTTCTTTTTTTTTTTTTGTCTGAACGATACTCATCTTCAGCAGGTTTAAACCAAAGCCTGTGGAAGGCAATTTACATTGCTTTCAGTGAATTTTGATCTGGGTCCAATACTCTACACTATACCACTACAGCTGGGACAAAAGAAGAAAGGACAAAAGTTGTCTCCTGCTGCTCCTGCACTGAGGAGGAAATCTCCCTCATCAGCAGGTCAAAATGCAGAAGGAAGGGAGGCTGCCCTTAGACAAGGATTTACCCAGTGAAACTTAACTCGTTACAGCCTCTGTTAGAGCCCTTCCTCACTTTTCAGTAAACCCAAATGGCAGCAGTAGACAGACTTTTTCAGTCTAGGCTTTTCCAGGTTAACCTGGATCATCCAACTTCACAATCATAGAATCACAGAATCATAGAATGCTTAAGGTTGGAAGGGACCTCTAGAGGTCATCTAGTCCAACCCCCCTGCACACACAGTGTCACCTAGAGCATGTGGCACAGGGTGGCATCCAGGCAGGTTTTAAGATCTCCAGAGAAGGAGACTCCACAACCTCTCTGGGCAGCCTGTTCCAGGGCTTTGTCATCCTCACTGTTAAAAAAATTTTCCTTAAGTTCCTGTGGAACTTCTGGTGCTTCAGTTTGTGGCCATTACCTCTAGTTCTGTCAGTGGCCACCACTGTAAAGAGACCAGCACCATCCTCTTCACTCCCTCCCTTGAGGTGCTTATAGACACTGATTAGATCCCCTCTCAGCCTTCTCTTCTCCAGGCTGAACAGGCCCAGCTCTCTCAGTCTCTGCTCATCGGGTAGATGTTCCAGGCCCCTGATCATCCCTGTAGCCCTGCACTGGACTCTCTCCAGCAGCTCCACATACCTCTTGTACTGTGGGGCCCAGAACTGGACACAATACTCCAGATGTGGCCTCACCAGGGCTGAGTAGAGGGGCAGGATCATCTCCCTTGACCTGCTGGCGACGCTCTTCTTAAGGCACCCCAGGATCCCATTGGCCTTCTTGGCCACGAGGGCACACTGCTGCCTCATGGTCAACTTGTCATCCACTATGACACCCAGGTCTTTCTCCGCAGAGCTGCTCTCCAGAAGGTCAGTCCCCAGCCTGTACTGGTGGCCCAAATCCTAGTTTCATGGGTCCGTCTTTGGAGGTCAAGTTGTGGATGCACTACAGACCTACCTGTAGGCTTCAGCACACAGCAGCCTTGGAGTCATCTTCCAGGTGCACACAAGAGTCTTGGTGGCTCTGTATGGCTGTCACCTTCTGTTGGCATTGGCATCCTATTCTCTGTCCAAACAGCCATCCCTGTCTCCCCTGTGGGACTTAGGTCTATGGGCCAGAGAAAAGATACAACCTCCAAATGGAACTCCCTAACTCAGACCTTTCATAGAGGTTCCTCCTGGCTTATTTAGTTGAATAGAAAAAAAAATACTATGTAATGAAGTAAAAGCTCTGACTTGCAGCTACTTGCATAAGGACATTAACTTCCAGGCTCAATTAAATTTTAAGAATATAATGCAGAAAGATAAATCTGCTTCTGATACAAAGACCAGGAAAATGGGTGAGGAGTTTTAATGAATGAGAATATCTAAAACAGTCCCTTCTGACCAAAAAGGAAAAATGAAGTAGTGGGAAACAAACCTTTTTTTCTCTTAAAAGTCTGCAGCTTCTAACCTGCTGTGAAGGAGGAAATACTCTAAATTCTTCCTTGGTTAAAGCGTTGCAGCAGAAGGGGAAGATCCTGACCAAAGGGACATGGAGGGGGACATTTATGAGTGGGAGATAGCATTGCCAGATGTTCATATAAAGTCTAGCTTCCAAATCTAGTTCTATGAAGCCAAATATCCCGTTTCATTCAGTTTTTTGTTTCCCCTATTGACTGAGCTACAGCAGGATCTACCAAGAGCATAATCCCATCCCGCAGGGGGCTGGGGTTCAACAGCTAAGAGGGCTTTTCCATCTCTGACTATAGCTAATCCTTAAGTACTTAAGCAACAAAATACAAGAGGCCATAAGCGGGGTTGGATATATCTCCACATGTGACCTGTATAAAATCCCATGTTAGTTCAGCGAAGTGCGTGGTCAGACCTCACTCAGAGAAAATCTGCTCATCTACCAAATCAAGCCAGTGAAATATTTTATCTATCTGGCCTCCCCTTGTCACCTGAGGTGTGGCATCTGGAGGGATGTGATTTCACCCACACGATCGTTTTCTCACTATGTGTAGCTGCATGTCCCTGTCTATGCAGCTCTATGCAGCTGGTCAGGGACATCCAGAGCTCTTCAGACTTCATGTCCAGAGCAATTGTCAATTGCTGGATCCCACTCCAGAGATCTGACTCCTAAATGTCAAGCATTGCTGTATAAAACTTCCAGATTCCTAAATTTATTTTCTAATATGACTTTAAGCAACTCTGAGACCTCAAGAGTGACTTTATTTCACAGCAAGTCAGATGGCCCCAAAATCCCCAGCTACTTGTGGTAAGAGGGATTTATTAAAAACATTTGGCATTATTTTGCATCATGTGAAAGCAAGGAAATAACTCCACAAAAACAATTACCTCTCCTTCCCCCCTGAAGTCAGGACAAAAGGTTAGAGCAGTCATCTCCCCCTCTATTTTCCTCTCCTCTCTCTTTCATGCAGAAACAGGATCCCAAAAGGAAGAATCGTATTGGGATTTAAACAGCAAGCAAAGTCTTGACCAGACTAGAAGACTAATCCCAAACCCCCAGATCCTTTATTATCCTACTGCAATTAAGTGTGGGTGTACATGCACATATATATATGACTTTGTATCCTTGAAACTGTCTTCCTTAGAGTATTATTAGTCCCTAGGTCATAGGATTTAAAATATCTCTTCTGCCTCTTTAAGCAAACACTGTTCCTTGTCGTGCTTTCTAACAGCTGTAGGTCGCATCCTGCCAGCTGTTGGGTAGATGTCTGAATCAGCTGTTAGGGCTGCATGTCAGGAGCAGTCTGGAGATGGAACAGGGCCTCTTGGCTCAGCTACAAATGTCCTCACATATCTTGGACAGAGCTACTCCCGAACAAGGTTTGCATTAGCTCTCAAGATGAAGGGGCGAGTTTTGAAGTGAATTAATCATCTCCTTGGGAAAACAAGGAAAGAAAAAGAATTACTAAGATGATGGATTGCTTGGAAAGCAAGTTTGGGTTGTGTGTGTGTGTGTGTGTATCACCACAGATGGATTTCTTACATCTGTGCAACAAATGTTATGTATTTCAGGTAGGAGCCCTGGGTTGCCAGAACCCAGCAAAACTGGTTGAGATTTAGTACTGAATTTTCAAATACAGTGAAATATGGTTAGTAATGAGATCTTCAACTGCTTTAAATCACTTTATTGTGTACAAATTATGCAAACATAATTTGGACAAGAGAGAGGACAACTGACTAAGACAGAAGACAAAAGGAGACCCTCCAACCTGCTGATGAGTATAAATTCCAGTGTAGACTTGTGATTACTTAAAACTGAGGCAAAGCAGGGCAATTTCATGCTCCTTATGGTACTGGGGGACTCCCCCGTCAAGGAATTCATCATAATTTTGAGAAACAGCATGCCATTGAACAGGGAGCCTGAAGAACAAGAGGCAAATACGAGCCTGTGTGGTGACAGTTCTATGATGACAATTTAAATCTTAGCATTGTTAATAACTTTGCTACATCTGCCAGTACATATACTTAATGTGCTTATCCTGGAGTTGCAAACTGACTCCCAAGGCCTCCCCATGTGTCTAAAGCATCGTCTGTCAACTATCCAGCTGTCAAAACATCCAGCCTCAACTCAGACAGCTTCTTTGATGCATGCAGTTTAAGCACTTTCAGTGCAAAAAATCTGTGGTATGTTGGAAAAATGGCAAGGCGGGGACTGCAAAACCTGTGCCAGATTTACAATGAACATAATAACCAAGGACTTGTTTACCTGTGTTGGTACCTGTGCTGGCACAATGCACGGCAGAACAGTGCTGAAAACACAGTGGCACTGCCTGGCCTCGACAAGCTCCATGATTGCCAAGTGCATGCACAGGGCTTCTCTGGGTATATGTCGCTGAGAGTTACATCTGCTAAAGGCCATCCGTGCTGCTGCCACCACACTAATGAGTCTCACACTAACAAGGCAGATCAGTCCAAGGCAGGCTGGCATATTCTCTTCCCCACACCTTCATTGCAAAGCGTAGATGTTGCCTAAGGCCCCCTTCCACTCAGAATAGGACTCAGCCATAGGCACTGGTGGGGTGGAGAATGTGTCATGGCAGGTGAACAGAGATGAGAGGGGTTACTGGGAGAAGGCAAAAGAGAAGGAAAAAAATATTTGCTCATTCCATGTTGATTTATGTCTATTTTTCTTCAGGGTCTTCTAGGCAGGGACTGTCTCTCCTTCTCTACTTGTGCAGTGTTTAAGACCACAGCTATAACACTATGACAATAGTATTGATAGTGAGATTAAATGTAAATACTAAATATAGATATGCTATGTATGGAGCAGGCCTGTATGCCTGCAGAAATCACTAATGAATGCATGTGCAGAATGCACGTACATAGTTCTTGCTACATATTATGTAAGGAGCTATAGAGAAAGGACCTAAAGAAAACTGCTTCAGCGGAAAGCAGGGTCCACAATGAGGCCAGGAGGAAAACAAAGAAGCTCTGAGACTTGTCTTTTTTGTTTTGTTTTGTTTTTAAGTTCATTGTTTTCCTTCCATCTACAGATTTTTTACTTTTCTGTTTGTTTCTAATATCAGACACGTGAACATGTTGGCCCTTCTCACCACAGTCTTGTCACAAAGCAATTGAACAAAGATGAAGAAAGGGATGAACCTTCACAAGCAAGTCTAGTGATAATTCCTCTCTTCCCAGTAGGACAACTTTTAGATCTAGAGGTTATATACTTATATGTGCATAAGTGCACATATGACAAAGAGATTTCAGGTGCTTTCCTTTATAGTGCTTTAGCTCCATCGAAGTGTCTGCTGGCACAACGCCAGCCAAATGAAAGAACGTAACAAGGAAACATGCAGAGGATGATCCTTTTAATCCTGGCAAATTTTGCTTTGTTCCGATTTTCTCAGCACTGAGCATTTATCCACTTATCATCTGCTTCATGAAATGAGCTTTCCTCCAGTTCTTCAAAAGACAAGCCTCTCTTTCCCCAGCAGAGCCTAACTTTGATCTCTGTCCTCTGCAGAGCGCTTACCCAGACAAAAGTGCATTCAGAGATGTCCACACCTGTTCGTGCCTCAAAATCCCACATCTGGTTATTACATAATATATCAGCTGTATTGCTCTGCTTCTCACTGCCTCTTTCTCTTAACGCTGGCACTTCTGTCTTCTCGGCTGGTAGAGCACAGCTGAACCCCTGATATGGTGACTTTCTGATTTTAATGCTTCTACGCTGTTGCCATCTCTTCCTTTACTTATTAGCCTGGCTTTTCTGAGCGCTCAAAAGGGACAGTTGTAACATACTTTGCCCCCCTCCCCTTCCCCACCACACACATGTGTGTTGTCACTCAGGGGAGTTAAATTTAGGGTGATTAGATCACTGTGTGTAATGAACAGGCTTCTGTGAGGTTTTTGAACAGAGCCCAGGAGCATCTTGTACTTGCAGTAGACTGGTTTGAGAGGCAAAGAAAAGTTAGGGTGAAAATACACACCCTGACATCCTGAGAATTACCCTCTTTTCCTCTATGTCAGCCAGGACCAAAAGATAAATGTCATCTTCTACTGAAGGGAACAGAAAAGAGGTGCTTAAAGACAGATGACAATTCCGGACTGATCAAATCCTTCACACAAAGAAAGCAGGGTTGCTTCTTTCAGGTCTCCTTAAGTGTTCCCATTCCTGTGGCTTTCAGAGCTTTTCTTAAGATTCTAGACAGCAACCTCACAGCAGTTCACTATCAGTTAGTTTTTATGTCTCCTGTTACTTTTACAAACTATAAGAGATTTTTTTTCTCCTTTTCTGTTTGCACACACCCTCTGGTTACACACTTGCATCTCACTGCCACTAGAGCCTGGCAACGTCACACTTTTGTGAAGCGATAGTTTAAATGACTCCCCATATCAACCAGTGAAGTCTGATAACTACATAATTAAGCCATATGTCATGTCTCCGAAAACAAATTCTTAAATTCTTTTGAACAGAATGTTCTTCTTTAAATTACCCTGTTCCCAGTACCCTTCTTAGTAAAGTGACTCACTAATATTTTCTTAGTAAAAAGCACCAAAACTAGAATGCTCCGAGATGCAGAAACTTTTATCGGTCTCCATTACTGTGATGTTATCACTGTAGCATCACACACCATCTTCTACCTGCCATCGTTTGCCCTCCTATTGGCATACTGACTCCTGTTTTGAAGATCAGTAGAGAGCTTCTTCCTTCACCAGTTCTCGGATAACTTTCCAGTGTAACTTTCCAAGACTTCAAGTGGCACAGTCATCTCAACAGCTGCTCTTTGGAGTGCATTTACATTTAGATATGTGTTTTTTCCAACTGTTTTGAATCAAAACCAACACCTTTTACAAAAAGTCTTTATGCCAATTTTATGCAGTGTTGCCCCAATAGTATGTCATTTTAAACTAAATTAGGATCAGACTGAGCACTGAAAGAGTTCTTATTTTTCCCATTTTGTTGGAAACTGTGGAGATAGCGTGTTCACTCCATTTATATATGTTTTACAATCATTTCATGGATGTCCTCATTATGACTTACGTGTCACCAGTGGAACCTACCAACCAATGTCATGATCTAGATCACATTTGCATACATTCATATTTTGGCATGCTTTTTTCTTCCAAAATAGCTGTTCTTAAGAATCCTGCAGTGTTACCGTTACCTCTTCTGTGATTTTTGAGATTGTTCCCAGGAGTTAGATATTCTAAATAACTGTTATCAAGACAGGAGATAAAATTACAACAACTCAGATGTGCTAGAAGAACTAACACTAGTGTAACTGGAGCAGATCAGGTGTGTGAGGGCACATCCATAAGAAAAGAAACTTTTCCTAACTAGTTGTAGCACAATTCACCAATGGCAAAATCTTGGGTTAAAAAAAAAAAAAAACAAGCTGCTTATTTGGCCTGCTGAAAATAATGTTTCACAGGCTGCTCTGTGGACAGAGGGTATCCAGTACTGCCCAAACAGAAAAGGGCAAAGAGCAGTCTGCCCTGGCCCACCCTCACAAGGCACTGGGAGCTGGGTGATGGACTCCTGCGGGCTGGGAGGTGGGGAATATCACTTGACTTTGCAGGAGGCCGCAGAACTGTCCCTGGACAGGAAGGGTCTCTCGTACTGGAAGGAACTGGTAAGTCTGGAGGAGAAAACCTGAGTTAGATTTTTTTAATGCCTTTGCTAAATCCGAGCTGGGAGTGACCGTCCTCTGGAGCAAGGTACGGTTTGTTTTTTACTCCCTTTGCAAAACTGTATAAAGAAGAAAGGAGTCCCAGACTAGTTGCCTGGGGCAGCAGAGTTACTTGCAGCAGGAATAATGCACTAGTGTAATAACAGAGATATGTTTTGGTGGATAGCCAAAAAGAAGCTGCCTCTCAGACTGCCACAAAACCAAGGAAGACCTAAAAGTCTTCCTTGTTTAGGTTTGCCTTAACCAAAAGGTTTCTGTTTATCAGTGGAATAATTGTGAGTCTTGTTAAGGGCGGCACATGAGCTGTGCCTGGGGGTCCTATTTGATCAGAAGGTGGTCATGTAAGACAAGCTGGAGTGGCAGGGGATCACAGAGGCATCTGTGAGTCATCATCAGACTCTTCTGGGAGCATCCCTAATCCACACCACCAGGGCACAGGCAGCAAGACAGCATCAGGGAAAGGCCTCAGCAGAAAAGAGATGAAGATTTACCTTTTGCTCCTCTAAAGCTATGGTTACTCTAAAGGGATCTTTGATCTCCGTGCAAGGGATGGAAGTGAGGGAAATACTTGGAGGACTCTTTGTTCCTCCCAACGTTATCTAAATTCTTCATCTGAGAAGCAGCAACAAGTTTAATTCAAAGACAAAACTGTGTGAACTCCATGTGTGTTCCCAGCTCCAGAATCAAGGATATTCTCAGATGACAACAAAGTACCATGGAAAAAGGAAGTGAAGTTACACTGATGTTAGCAAAATTATAACCTGATACCCTTAATAATTTTAATAGCCTCATATTCTATTCTTCCGCAGAGCTGCTGCCTTCATGCAGACAGAGAACAGACAAGATCATCTTTTTATCCAGTTATTTCCCCCTGATGTGATGGGAGTGGCGATGATGTCAGTGTAATGCCCTGGAGAATAACAGCAAAGGTTCAAAAAAACACATCGGCATAAAGAAAGTGCAGCGCTGTGATCACAGCTGGTCTGCAGCTCCTTATCCACTGGAGGGGGAAATGTTTGCTGTATTTTGCAGAACCTGTCATCATGAAGCTTTCAGAAGGCTACTATTTTAAAAATGAATGTAGGTAGAGCTGAAGAAAGTTCCTGCATTTGTTCTTATTTTTTTGTTCAGCTCAGCTTCTTCTATTTGTATTGGCTTGTGAGAATACATGGCAAAGCATGGCAGAAAGTGCTCGGCATGATCTAGATCTGGAGCTGATGCTGTGTAATATTTCTAAAACTTTGCATCCTTCTCCAAGGCGTGAAAAGATCTTTTTTTTTATTACAGTTCTTATTTCATGGAAATATTCATGGAAATATTTCATGGAATCTTAGAAGAGATATGAGTAACTTGTTTTAATAAAATGAGTGCTTATTTTTTAGCTATGATTTCAGATATCTACCCTTCCACTTAGAGGAAAAAAAAAGAAGGACTGTTCTTGTCATCAGTCCTCGGGGAATCTAATGTAAGGTCCTCAGAGCAATGCTCAATACATTAACTACAGTAGTGACCTCAGCTCCAGAATCACAGTTAGCTAGTGTAAATCTCATTAAGTGTAAGCCACCTTGAATTAAAAGAAATTTGTGGCCACAGTAACCAAAGAAGAAACATAAATGAAATTTTCCTTGATTACAGATACACTTATGCAATACGGATCTAACTGCAAATCAGTATTTTGGTCCTCAGGACTGGTAGCTTGGAGAGTTATGTCAAATACAGATGTCACAGTTATGGCACTTTGTGCAGCGAAAACAACTAATATCACCAGTAGTATCTGAGGATGGGAAGGGGGAAGAGCATGTGTAATTTTAAGCACCAGAATTTTCCATAGAAAAAAAGAAAGAAGCCAGCTATCTCCAACTGAAATTAGTGAGAACTGAGTTTTCAGTACATCATGGGATCAATCTCCTCCTTCCCTGTCCCCTAACTGCACAGCACAGCAGAGCCCATAACTTACTGGTATGTACCTAGAATCATTGGAAGACCGACCGCCAACAGCTGGCATCTTTAGAACCCATTATTCCCTTTGCTGCCTCTACTAAACTACAGCTTTCTGGAATGGAATGAATTAATTCCCAACAGTTATGAATCCTGCATAATTCATTTATTCATGTGCCTGTAAAAGGCACTAAAATTTAAGAGTCTGAAATAAAAATGAGTGTAATTGCACCTGGTTTTAGATTCCTTCCCATTCTGCTCTACCATTTCATTTTTACTGCCATTTAAATGGCACAGTGTTTAATTGAAAGCTCTGAATTGCTGATTGCTGTTACAATGCAACTTCTCAGTGGGGAAAAATACACCCTTTGTAAATAATTTGGAGATGAAGTATTCTTGCTATGCACAGTTGCAAAAATGGATGTGGAAAGACAGAATTAAAGCCGTGATAGTGCCCATAATTTCTGTCCTAATGAAGATTCATAGGACTGGATTAAGTGAGCAAGCTGTGTGAATCCCTTGAGCCCTCTGACATACATTGGGAGACACAGCATACATTTCAGCAGGACTCTTCCATCCCTAGGTTAATTAACAAATGGTAGCCATTAGTCATTTATTAATTTGATTATCCCCCATCTTGAAAATTTAATATGGCAAATTTCTGCAAAGAGAAAAATGAACACAAATAAGACATAAGATAGCTTGGGAAAGCTCCATACCCTAGAACTTGGGCAGAATTCAGCCAAAGGGCTGTTGGCCACACAACACAGGTGATACTCAGCATTTGCTGCACAACTTCATTAGGCATGACTGTTCAGGGTGCTGTAGCCAGAGGCAATAAAGTGACTGTGCCCTAGCAAGAGTATGCGAAAGGAGATGGGACCAGCAATGGGAGCACTTGCTGACAGAGAAAGAGCCATGATCAGCTAAGTAGTGGGTTCATGCAGCATGTCTTCTCCAGAAGTACGAAGTAAATGAGAAAAGCTTTCCAAACAGTGAAGTAGCCTGTGGGCCAGGCTGCTTTCTGCCAAATACCAGAATTTTACAGGTGAGAATTTTACAGGTTTTGGAACTGACAGGAAAGTAATGACGACGCATAAGATTCAGTGGCTACTTGTTAAAAGGGAGCTATCCAATAGGAACAACTGAGAAGAAATATGTGGTCAGGATTCCCTGCGTATTCCTACTATTAATACTACAGAATGGAGCTGCCTGTTTTTTTTTTTTGTTTTCCCTCCATTCCTGATCCAAAACTTTGGGCAACATTTGCAATCCCAACGGGATACCTAAGCCAAGTTTCAAGCTAACCCTGATGAGTCTGTGTTTTTAATCATGCCTTCATTCTTGACAGATTTGGGACTGAAAAAGCGAAAAACTCAATGAATGTCAACTTTTATTTAATTGTTTCTTAAATTTAGAATGCAAAGATGATGGGAGGCCATATCTCCTGATAATGTCTCTGGGAAATGAAACTGCTGACACTTTCGCATAGCTCTAGTTTCCAGACACTGTAAGCGTTTTAATGATATGATCAATAACTATATAGATAGAAGGGACATTTCCTACCACACGAAATACAATAACTAGAAACATGAGAAGTGGTTTATGCATCCCTTTAACTGGTGGTTAACCTCATCAAATTACTGCACCTGCTAAGGCTGTGAGAAATAAATACAGCTGGTGTCAGCGTCTGGCCAACTGAACCCAACCCTATGTTAATCTGAGCAGATGTAAGCGACCACATGATTGACTCGAGCGTGACGTGGTGAGACAGTGCTTCATCATGAGCTGGAGTGATTGGTCCCAAGGTGCAGAAAACAAGGCTAGATACAGCTACTTACTTTTCTCTCCCAGACAAATCCAGCCCTGCCAAACCCACTCAGGCAGTGATTTAGGTCGGAAAGGGCCATGTCCAGGAAGCTTCAGGGAGACCAGGAAGGTGCCCCATGAAGGTCTCTAAGAGTGACTGAGATGTCAGTGGGAAACAGGAAATGAAGAAATGGCCTTTGTCTAGAGTGAGACTAGAGATCCTCTAATCAGAAGCACTATACAAAAGCAACGTAATAAATAAAGCAATGGCCTTGCTCCCAAAGAGGAGAGGACAGACAGTAAGTGAAGACCTCAAAGCACGACAGAAAACAAAACAAAACAACAGACAAAAAACCTAACAGACACCTATAAATTTCAGACAGACATTTCTGAGAAGGAATGTGTCATAGAAATAAAGTTCTGCAGGAACTTTGCAGGAGAGACCATACCTACTTGGGATGTCTGTTGTTGTTGTTTAGTGTTTTGTTTTGCCTTTTTTCTGGAAAGAACATAAAGAAACTTACTTGAATACTGAAAAAATGGGTAATGGAGAATGAGAGGAGAACTCCAGAGTGCTTCTCTTTCTTCCTTTCAACCTTTTACCTCCAAATGACCCACACTGCTTTCTTCAGAATGCACCCTGTAATAGACTCAGCCAGTGACTAATTTCATTCCTATGAGGGGCTTCTCCTGAGCTTCCCAAGAATATCTTACTCAAGCCACTACACTGAACTCATGATGGCCAGGAGAGGGATGCTGAGCAAGACAAATCTTGGAGTTCAGTTCTCACTAACTTCTCTGAGAGCTAATCACAGCTAAATTTTCAAAGCCTGGAGCAGAAGCTTCCTTATGAACGCAAGGAAAACAGCCAGCCTATCCCTCTTCCCCCACTGTGCTGCATAACTTCCTATGTTCTTCTCACGCTTTGCTCAGTGTAAATGGCATTAAAGTTACCAGATATCTGAAGTACCCTCAGTTCTACAGCACGGTAGTAATGAAGTGTGTAGACAAAATACACTCATGTAGGAACCCACATGTAGACATTTAGTGCATTCTAAGATGGTGAGAATTAGAAAGCTATTTCTTCAGTTGCTGCCTCTTATGGAGGATCTGTTATGGAGATCTACGTATATATGTATATTTGTATGTGTAAATTATGCAGACACATATGAAGGAACGGATAAGAAAATTCAGATTAAGGCTAGCAGAGCAAGTCATGTACTTACAGTTTATTTATTTATTTATGTTTCTGAATTGGAGCCATCAAGAAATCAGCCTTACACAGCTCACCTACCAAGATAGAGATGGGCTAAACCAGTAGTTAGGATATTGCCCTGGCACAAGAGACACAAAAATTGTCTCTTCTCAGCTTGTGTAACAGTTTGTTTAGACTTTGTTCTACATCTAAACACAGAAAATCTGGTGCTATTTTAGGAAACACAGTAGGACATACTCTTCACATCTGGTTGCTTCTCTTTTTCTGCCACTGGTCATTTATACCACAGAAAGTTTGAATAACACGGATGTGAAATCATATTGCCTTTCCCCTCATTCTTACACAGAATCCCCTGACCACATTGTTTACAGTCAAAAGATGAGTCAACACTGTGCGAAGGTCTAGCTTATTATGAATAGAGAATATGCTCAGATCATATTTGCTTTACCAGAGAAGAAAAAATCCCAGGATTATGTCTCAGATGAGAAAGATGCAGATCACCTTTACTTATAAGGTTGCATTTAGTAATCAAGATGTTGTTTAAGAGATTGCCACAGTTACATCAGGAGAATGTTTAAATGAAATATAAGACACACAAGATTGGATGAAATGACCTCTTGTCATGGAGGTTTCCAAAATGGAGGTTTTCCAAATGGAAAATGGAGGTTTTCCAGAAAGGACCTGAAAGCATATAGCGTTATGATCATTTTCAGTTAAGATGTTTGCTGACAGCAAAATGAACCAACCTGTTTCGTTAAACATTTTAGGCTGACCCCAGGCAGAGCCATTAAGTGACCAACTCTGACATTTAGTCTCACAGAGACTTCAAACTTCAAATCCACCACTCATTTTCTGTCTGACTCTGAAGGCACTTAAGTTTTTTTGCCAGAGAAAACCCCTTCAACAGTTACATTTCTGTTTTTGTGTAGGTGCAAAGTGACTATGTCTGCAAAATCTCATCTGCAGACACAAATCATATACAAGCATGTACCTCTTCCTGCACTCCCCTGAAGGCCTGAGATGGTGAGCAGGCTGATGCTGCTCTTATCCTCCATTACCAAGTCACTAGAAAAAATCTTTGTGGCAGAAGAAATGTGGCTTTATATTTTCCCTCTTGCAGTCTGAAATAGGAACTGGATATCATGACTCAGATCTAGTAGTGTTCTTGAATCATTAGACACTATTGTTTTCTCTTCCTAAAACAATACATCTTTGTGTAATGCAAGTAAATATTCAGGAGGCCACAAGGAGCAAGACAATGTCTTCCTGACAGATGTGGTCTTTGGCTGATATACGGAGGCCCAGACCTTGTCAGAGTGAATAGTAATTATATATTAAGTTGAACTCTTTAGTATGAGCCTTGCTATTATTTTCAGAAAATCACTTTGGAGAAGGGACATTTGGCATTCAAGTCCTTACTCCAAATCAAACAAAGGTCTACTTGAATCCCTCCTGTCTATGAAGAGCTAATTTAGCCTAGGCAAAGAGGTAGTTTGCATCTCTGTTATTTCTGGCAACTATATCTGAGAGACAGAGTTTAAGTCTAGATTTCTCCTTAGTGCCTTCAACTGACTCAGCAGCCAGCTGAGCTTGATCCACAGCTTGCTGTCTTTTCCAGCCCATAGTCTTTAAAGAGAGACTGCATGTGGAATAACTGATCTGTGCTTCAATTCCCATGTGCAAAACAGAAATATTAGCTGCCTCTCACAGATGTTGAAAAATAAGATAGTAATATGGCCTTATACAAATGAAGATCACATACAAGTCTAGTAAATGACAAAACTACTTACATTTAATAGCATAAAGTCTAAATAATATTGTCTGGTTAGTGCTTCAGTTGTTAGTGCAAATCCAGACTATCTAAGAACAACACAAACCCTAACTCATTGTACCTTAAAACAGCCACACTACACTAATATAGTGTACAGCAAATATAGTTTAATCTTAGAGCGACCCCCATATTAAAAATGTCTATTCTGTTCAATAAATGAGAATTTTAAATTTAGCTTGACCAATCTGTAACTAAATGTAGTAAGCTTCATTTTAGTAGAAGTGGGCAGCTATTTCCACATAAAATTCCTAGCCAGCTCTGTATATAAACTAAGAGAAGCTCTGATCTCGATCAGCAACGATGGCTCAGGTGTCTGGTGAAGTAGTTCAGAGGTATTCTCAGCAACACTAACCTCTGTCCAGACTTGTGTCTGGCATAAATATGAGTAGCTTCTTGCAAGCTTGGAAGAAATAAACCACAAAAGAAGTTCTAGCTGCAGATGAACTTGTCTATTACAAAACTTTTTTTTTTTTTTTTTTTTTTTTTTTTTGCTGTGTGTGTCACGCGGGGGAAAAGATAATAGTAATAGCAGCTCTAAGAACTGTTAGAAGTTGCATTTTAGTGTTACTAACAGCTGGTATAGCAAGGGAAATAATCAGAGTTGGAAACATATCCTCAAATTAATTTTAGCAGATTTTGCTGGTCTCCTCTTTTTCCAGATGCCATAGAGCAAAATGACAGTTGCTAAATATTAGAAAGGGAGCAAAAAATCTGAGTTGTCTATTTTTTTTTTAATCATTCAGCACATCATTTGCCTTACAGCAGTTTTGGTAGAATAATTGCCTAAACAGAGATTTAAAAAAATCTACTATAATCAGAGATTGCATTGTATTAAGTTATGGCACCAGAAAAATATCTTATTCAGGATTTTGTTCACTTGAGTATTTCAGCTGGTTAAAACGTTTGTGCATCCTTCCTCTATTAAAAAAGAACACAGACAAGCTTTGTAAGAACAGGTTGGGAGGGATAGTAAAAAAATACATGAGGAGATTATAAAACTACTGAGTTTTGATGGAATTTAAGGGTCTGTCTCCTGAAGATGCCACCTTCCTTCCATAGTGCAAACTTTATGAATATAGTCCATTATGTACAACATCAACAGGGCAACATGCTTGAGTAACATTGGTCAAAATGGCAATGCCTTTGAAAGAAGCTTGCCAAGTGTGACTGTCATGTGTAGCTGGCTTTTTCTTTTGTATTAAAGTCCCACAAAGGGTTGCACCTTCAATTAGAAACAGCATGAATGTGGTCTCTGTAGACAGAAGAGCCAAAAAAGAATAAAAAGAGAAGCAAAAATCATATCTAGACCTCCTACCATAGGTGCCAGACTGGCACAGAGACTAATTCACTCTCAACTGATTGGGGAGCAAAGATCTGGCAGCTTCAGAAAGCCAACAGCCAGAGTAGCTTACTGTTCTCTTGATGTCAAACTAGCAGCAACAGCATTGTTGGCACATCTATAGCAGAAATTATATATATAGCCTGTGTAGTCTGAAGCTCAGTCAGTGAACCAGACTCCTGATTTCAGAAAGAATCTTAGCTGCATTGGAATTGCATTCTATCTATGCTCCAAAATGTGTGAAAATCTCCAGGATATCTATGAATCTATACATGCCCCCCAAACTGCCCCAGATATCACCAGGTATCGGATAGCTCACGCCAAAGTTTCCACTGCAAGCTTCTCATTTAAAGAATCTATTAATATGGACTAGCCTCTTTTTATGACCAATAGGCAAATCTTTTCAAGACAACAAGATCTCAATCTTTGGCGCTGTAAAAACATTCTTCACGTCCTGAGTGTTCTTTCAACTTTTAAAAACTGTGACCATGCAGAGCAGGGCTAATTTTGCCTAACATTAGCCATCTAAAAGTAGTCATGAAATCTAAGCATCTTATTCTCATCATTTCTATGTTCAGTACAGAAAAGCATCTCGAGAGAGTAATTCACCTCATTTCCAGATAGTCGCAATAAATCACCCTTCTGAGGTACTAATCTTTCCAGTGACTGTAGAACGAGCCTGAGCAATAGATTTTGACCAGACATCTAATTTTTCAGTTGAGACAGAGCCCATCCTTTATGTGGTAACAGTATTCCAGTAGGAGCTAAAATACTATTCCAGTACTTTGTCTCCCAATTTCTCCCCAGAGAAGTAGACATTATTCCCCAAAGAGATCATGGCTGGCCTTCATCTCCAATTAGCTTGTTCTGGCAGGAACTCTTGTCCCAGCCATGGATAAAAGACTTAAGCTGACTGAAAAGGAAAAAAAAAAAAAAAAGGAAAAGACAGACTGCTCACATAGCATTTGTGAGGCAGCAAAGTTAATTGCTGTGTAATTACCACCCAAGTAAATTGTTTAATGTGGTAAAATGTGACCAGGGTTGTTACTTCTGTTGCAAGCAGTGGCTCATGATGCCATCTGCAACCCATCAACAGATCACATAGTGAATTTGGTGCAGATGTAAAGCAAACCCTCAACATCTCCAAGCATGTTGTTAAAAACCTCCATCAAGTCAATACTAACATTTCTGTTGTTTCAGATGTCACTGTGGCTATTTACACAGAGCTCAATGGTGCCGCACTTGCTCATGTTGATGAGGGAAGAATATGGTTAGTTAAGGGAAGAGCAGGTTGGCAATGGCTTCTGAGGTTAGAAACGAAAATAAAAGGGGGATAAAAGACACATCAGTGTTCAACCATAATTGGAAATCCAGCTAGGCAGCGTGGAGAGGGGAGCGATGAGGGGGAAAGGAATGTGGTCTGTCATGAAAGCGGCAGTCTGGCAATTTACTGTGGGATCGCCAGCAGTTCGTATAAACAGCAGGCGGCTGCTGCATCAGCTACTGGCTCCCTTTGGGTGCTCTCAGTGCCCAAGGCCAGCGGATACATGTGGCAGGTCAGTTGTAAACCCACGGGACACCAGTGCCCGCTCCTGCAAAGCTGGGGTGTCTTCAGCACGGCGCCGTGCAGGCGCATGGTGCTCCTTGGGAATCACAGGGCTCCGGCACGATCTGCTGCCTCCGTTACAGGAACTGCCATGGTACGTGGCAATTATTTTAAGTCTTATCGAATTAACTTAAATCTTCAGCACAAAAGCTCATTATAAAAAAAAAAAAAATAGTGACACTTCCGATCTGAACTTTAAAGCACTGAGAAACTTCCCATTACGGAGCCTCCTGTCCCCAGACCACACATCGCTTGTCTCATGGAAGGCTAGGCATTGTTTCTCACCTCTTTAGCTTTTCTGGGTTTTATTTATTCATAATTTATTTTAAAGGCAGCATTCCAGAAGCAGATCAAGGATCCAGGGACCAGCTTTTTGTATTGGAGCGCCTTGGTGCTTTCGAATCGTCTCCCATGCTTCACAGTAACACAGAAATTCAGCAAACCTCATTCAAAGCAGAAAGCCGAACCCTGTAAAAAACCCCGCTCTTCCTGCTGAAAGGTCTCTAGGATTATCTGCATGCATTACTTCATGAGACAGAAATGCTTCCCAGCTACACTGATTGTCACACTTGGAGCCATCTCTCAAGTCAGGGGCTGCAGCCTGACTTTGCTTCTTTGGTTACTTCACATGAAGCTGTAGGGAGCATGAAGGAAAAAAAGAAAATGACCTGCAAAGCAGTTTTATTTTGTCTTATTCTGCTTTTATTTATTTCTTCTTTTTTATTTATTGCTTTATTTCTGTTTTTATTTTTGTTTCTTTCAACACAGATAACTGTACTGCCTTCATAGCATTTTTATGCATCTGGTGTGCATGCTGAGCACCCAAAACAAACAGGCACGGATATATATAACTGGGCACACGTATTTTGCAAGTGTAACATGCACAAGTATTTCTAAAAAATGATACACAACACCCTAACTTTCTGATCTCATAAAAAATGAGCCTGAGTTTGCTTAATCTGGGGCTAACTTCTGCTTTCAGATGGATGCACACACTTGGTATGAACAGAAAAGAAAGGTTTTCTTTTTGTGAGGAATAGGACTTTCTGTGTGTGTTTTTTTTTTTAATTATTTCCTTTCTTTCTTGGAACTGGTTGGAGAAGGAACGGGTTTGCACAAAACTGCACTATTTTGCAATGTGGCAGAATTTGTCTTAGTGAGAGGGGGAGAGAGACACTAATCCGCAGCTCTCTCCAGCCCAGGGGAACATCATCTGAATTAGGGCAGAAATCTTCCAATGGAGCAAATTGCCACAGTTTGGCTGATTGCAGTAGCTGGAGAGTTATTATCTCAGGTTTCAAAGGATAGTAGCAGATTGGACAAGCTCCAAACTGTGGAGTAATGCTGCACGTTTATAATCCTGGCCCTTGGTGCTCAGTTTTGTGCATACTGCATGTCATCTTAATGCACAGCATAGGCAGGCAATGCCTGACATATTCTAAGAAGAGATAAGGTGTGCACCCTCTTGTATTCTTTTTCTTTTTTCTTGAAAGAGATTTGTAACATGCAGTACAGCACAGCAGTCTTTTCTGACATTACTGTGGATCAAAGCAGTGTCATAATGATATTTACTGTCATAAAATAAACTGTAATTAAAAAAAAAAAAAGAGAGATACTAGCACTGGATGACCTCTTCCACTAGAGAGCATTTCAGGAAACAGCTGTAATGGCAAATCATATAACAGGTAAGGAGTGACACTGGGCACACCCGCATCATGACAGATCTGCTACAAAAGCCCCGAATGTTTGCTTTCTTTTGTGACTAGTTTTATCAATTGTAGGAAATAGTATCTTGCCATTAGACTTGTCAGGCTAGCAAATTAAGCTCTATTAAGCAGCAATCAAGAAGATAAAATAGGTTCACTGGCCTTGAGTAGCTGTTCTTGTCCTTCATCACACTCGTGCTTTGGAAAATGCGGTGGCCACGCTGTGAGCTGTATCATCTCCCTCAGCTGAGATCCAGCAGGCGAGCAATCGCACAGGTTTGCAGAGGTGCATGGCAGAAGTAAAATGGTGTATCTCTGAAACTGTAAACGACAAGGAAACTTTAAAAAGATGTGAGTAAAGACAGGTCATGAAAAAACAACTGCCTTTCTTCAATCTCCTGGATTTCCTATAATAACAGTAGGAAAATTGTCACGGAAAAAAATCTACTTTCATTATCTGCAAGCTGCAATCAATGTCTTAATGACAGTAAGTCAACAATTTTACATATTTTGATGTAAACTATTTCAAAAGAATTATCATTTTCAGTGTAAAATGTGTCAGTTAGGCAACCCTTTTTTTTCAGTCTAAAGTCACACAAAAACTAGTTGCATTAGAGAGGAGGTAGGCAGATGGCCATTTCATGTGGAAAAGTATTTTCAACTCCAGTGTCAAAATAAAGAATGTTTAGCTGTTTCCAAATCAAAACATTTTGTAGCATTTTATTCTACTAGTGATATTTAGACTACTTATACTCACTGATCACCAAAATGAAATATAGGCATTACCGAATTTCATATAGGCTGTAAATTCTGTTTTATGACTAGGTCTAAGTATAACTGAAATAAACGAAGTGTGCATTCTTTTTTCTTTTTCTTTTGAAAATATATTGGTTTTGCATAGAATGTAAATCAACACATGATGTGAATCCATGCTTGCAATAATTATTGTGAGGAATAACAGAAGACCACAAAAATAAAGACAGATAGGTTTACAGCATCTTAATTTTCCTTTTAAGAAACCAGGAAAAATGAAGTCTTCACAGATGAAGGCCAGTTTTGCATTCTATATACTCCCAGATATTTCTTTTTATCATTTTTTAAAGTTCACAAATCAAGGCAAGGGCATTTTCTCTTGTTCTCAGTAGGCAAGGTATATAGTTTTACTGCAAGGGGAAAAGGGCAGCAAAGTTGATCTGCAAATATCTTTCTTGAGCCTTAGTAATTTTAGACAGGTGCCCTTTGCTTAGCGATACTTTTTACTTGAAAGAATGTATCTTGGCACAAAGGGGGAAAAAGAAAAGTAATTGTAGACATCTGGCCTTTAGAAAGCCAATGGCTTACAAATTAATTTTACTGGAGGCTGTAGCAATTACCAGACTTGATACTGCCATCTGGATATTCACCTGAACTTCACTGCAGATACCATTCCTCTGTCCAGGTTTTTGTTGCAATTTTTTGAGAAAATATAGTGCATTCTGACATGTCCTAAAAGCAAAATATCGTCTCACTGTTAAAGATAATCAAGTCTCAGTCTCAAGTTCTCTCAGAGGCTGGCCCCCGTCACAGAAAAGATCACTTCTCACTCCAAACTGCTGCTTCTCTCTTTTGATAGTCGTCTCCACAGAGATCCAGGATGCTCCCACTGGGAAGGCGCTCCCATGCTAGTCGGGCAGAGGGTTCTCCAAGGAGCTAGAGATATCTTTAATTAAATCTTTTTTTTTTTTTTATCGACTAGCGAGAGAAACATTGATGTCCAAGATGACAACCCCTGTCTTGGAAATAATTTTTTTTTTTTTTAGGAAGGTGCTAGTTCCAGTGAAAGATCTATGCATAAAGGTCAATTTTTTGGCCAGACAGAGGGAAAAGAAAAATAGCTTGAGAATAATCCAGAAAATCCAGGTTTAGAGCTATCCTTTGCCCAGTAACCACAAGGTCACATAACTCCCTAGTCCACAAAAGGTTTCTTGCCACTTTGTTTGCGCAAAACAGCAAGGTGTGGAAGGACTTTTTCAGAATGAAACAGGAATGTTTCCAAAACCAGAACTGTTCTGAATGATGAAAAGAAACACTTAGACCTCAACTCTAATGCCAGCAAAACAAAATACAGTATAGTACAATACAATTCATAACTCTTTTTTTCTTGGGAAAAAAATAAAGAGAAATCAGAGAGCACTGGTTGTAATGAAAAAGACTGCAGTGCCAAAGGCAAACATGTCCACCTTATGCTACCTTATGCTTATGTCCACCTATTCAGCAGGCCCCTGAATGTGTAATCTTGCTTTTGGAGCAAAATAGCACTGTGCTCCACTCCAAAAACTCCTTCACTCTCCCCAACAAGGTGTGGGAGTACAGAAGTCATTGAGGCCTTGGACCTGTCACCAGGTCCTTGACACCTTTCAGGACAGCTACATCATGCTCACTTAGAGAACATCCTTCAAAACAGGCATGGTTTGTTGGAGAGTCAAAGCCTGTCATGGTTCCCTGGGAACTTCATCTCCATCTGTGCTGAAATTACCTGCATCAAGCATTGCAAACCCAAAGCTGATGGCACATTATGTGAGAGGAATTAGCACATCATGTTTCCTTCCCATTATTTAAAACCCCTTGTTTTTCTTAGTTTTCTAACCCTTAACTTAGAGAGCTTTCTTGAAGTTTTTCTGTGTTTCTTAAATATTTGGGTTCTTGTTACTTCTGCGCTGCTTTTTCTTCTTAAACTATCTGTTCTTGAAGTGTATTTTTGTCTAACAAATAAACCTGGAATTTAAATAATGATTAAACAGTAACTCATGAGTGAAGATTGTTGTGGCATGTTGACTCAAATGTAAGTTTATTTTGCATAATAAAATGCGTCAATATTTATCCATATTTAAAGAAAAAAAATCATACAATAAAGTCAATAGGAAGGGAACTATCTATCTTTGAAATATATAAGATGCCATCCTTCATTGTCTGGAGACTGCAAAACTGAGAAATATTGTAACTGCTTCTATATGAGCATAGCTCTTGAGTCAGCTTCTATAGGGAGCCATGATATTTTTCCATTAATCACTGTTTTACTGCTACTCAGTTTCAGCCATTAACTTGTAATGCCCAGAAGGCTTAAAGCACATAGGATTTGACTGCTGCCAATGTAAAATCACCAATAAGAGGTTGGGGTTTTTAAAAGAAAGATCTGTAGTAATTTGCAAAGATTTTTAACAGTAGAATCCAGAAGGTAAATAACTCTTAAAGGTTTTGATATGTATGAAATCAGCTATAAATTCTCAGTATGCATATTGATAACATTATTACAATATCTTGTAAAAAGATGTTTATATTCAAACATGGACTGCTTTTCAATAGGAATGAAACTAGCAGAAGCCTTGAATCAAAATCCTAGATCTATACAGCCCCAAGTAATGAGATGCTGAAAAATGCCGCTCAGAATTTAGCTCTCCTTTATGTCTTAGCTGTCTTCTACACTTTGGGTCAATTTTGTCTCATTGAAGTCCCAGATGAAGCCTAGCATCTACAGTGTGGTCATCCAGGAAAGGAAGAGGGATGCCATTGTTTCAGTCTTTTCAGCACATTAAGGAAGACAAGCAATTTTAAAACAAATCAGTGCTTCTGAGGAAGCTCAGATGGTCATTTTCCAAATGGAAAGCAAATCTTTGCATTCAGGAACTGTATTTTTCTTTGTATAGTTAACTTTATCTTTTTTGTGCATAAGTATTGATAAGATAGGTAATTATTACCACCTACATTGTCTGAAGTCATCAAAATATAAGTCTTTCATTAGCTGTGTGGCTATCATAGAGTTAACAACTGCAGTTTCATAGTCTGAGCTGAAGTGCAGTGGGCAATACCTAGGTGTCAAAAGACCAGAAGTAAAACTTTTTTTAACAACTTTTTGTTTGGACTTTTGCAGGAGCAAACAGTGACTGGAATTCAGTCTAGTGCCTGGGATTCACGCAAGCCCTCATTTTCCATATGTGGTACAAAATGTCCTATATGGACCATGGGCACAAGCCTGAATTTCAGAGGCTGCGAGTTCTGACACATAACCCAAATAAAAGGACAAATATCTCCAAATGCCATGAAAAAAAAACTAGATCCTCCTACTCCTGGCTACTGTTTCAAACAGACCAGCTTGTTGTCATAGCCCAAAGTGTATGGTGAATTTGTTTTTAAGGTGAATGTTCTCCTTCTTTAACCTGTTTAATTTGCATGGAGACCTTCCTGCTGATGGCTATCTAGGGTAGAGATTGCATTTCAGTCTGGTTTTAAGTGGAGACCTCAAATGGCAGTCCCACAGAACATGGAGCAAGTAACCTTCCACCGGCAGAGTGATGACAAGAGGCAGCTTAACATTTATTGCATCAGACATCTGTCTGTCTGTGTTTTGCCAATGCTCATTGAGTTTTTAGGGACATTAGTGACTCATTTGTTGTAATTATGTGTGATCACTGTGGAATTCTGAAGTTGTTTTCAGACAAGACCAATGTGACCCTGCATAAGGGTGTATGAGTCCCCAAATGTATGGGAGGCATCAATTTCCACCAAGCTTCACTCTGACCTTCCTTCAGCAGGTACATTATTATCTACCACAGCATAATATAGCTGTCAGCTTCATCATTTAATGGTGAAAACTTCCCTAATTGCCTCCCATTTTTTCCTGTGAGGATGCAACTATTAGAGCTTATTGCTCATGTGAAGTTCAAGCAAAGCAAAACTGATGCTTTCAAAATTGCACAAAAGAGTGCAATTTTTAAAAGCAGATACATTCGTCCTATTCATGCGGGAGCTCTCATCTCTGCTACATTGCTGCAGCAGACTGATCTGATTCAGTTTCCACTGTGGTGAAAGAACACTGCTCAGCCCTGGGCACAGCTACACTGGTGCACTTAAGATGTCAATGGCTGTGTAGATATATTTTTCCCATATTTCAGTTTGTCAAGCAGATAGGGCCAGCTGCAGGACCCAAGACTTTGACTACAGCTTAAGGTTTGGATTCTTCCTTGCAAAGTGAGTCCTGTGCACCCTGTTACTGCAGGAGATATTTACCAATGCTTTGTCAAGAAAATCTCCTTTCAGCTCCATCTTGTGCATTTTGGTTTATGTGTCACATGGATAGGAAGATGTGGAAAAGCTATGGAAAAAGCTGGCTTGTGTCCTCTGTTTACAGAATACGTCCCAACTGTCACTGTCATAGCTGCCAGTCATTAGCACAGGAAACTCAAAATAAGAATTTGAGCTGAGTTCAGACTGCAACAAGAAGGTTTTTGGCTCTCTGGTAGTGAAATGGGCCCACACCTGCTTCTGAGTGGAGCAGGCAGGAACTGGATGGAAGAAATCATGAATCCTTTGCAGGTTTAGCACTATATGTCTCTCATTCACACAACTATTTAGCACTGACCTTCGTCCTAGACCATGGGCAGGTGCTCACGGTACTCAGAACCCAGAAGTCTGACTGCTCTGCTTATCCTAGCATCTGAATTCAGCATCACAGGATGTCATAACAGAATGAAGTTCACAGAATCACAGAATGGTTGAGGTTGAAAGGAACTTCTGGAGACCATCTAGGCCACCCACCCTGCTCAAGCGTGTTTACCTAGAGCACGTTACTCAGAATCCTATCCAGATGTCTTTTGAATATTTCCATGGATGGAGACTCCACAGCCTCTCTGGACATTCTCCTTACAGCACTCTGCAGCTGCCTAAGGCAGTGCTACCGCTTGCTACCACTCATTTCCATGTGACGCTCATACCTACATCCTTGCTCTGGCAATCAAGGTGGGAGGACAAGACGATCAGAGGGGCTTACGAAGATTTCATCCCAAACCCTAGAAGTGGTGTGTGGGTAGCATATACCATACATATGCAGTCTGGATTCCATCATAGCTCTTTGGCTTTGCAGGACTCACCTGTGCTAGGTAGCATCTTCCCCAGATGCATCAGTTGCTTTCTTTCATACTTCTTTCCCACTTTTAGGACCATTAATGAGAGCTTCTGAAACTCTTAATTTAAGCCCATTCTTGCCCTGATGGGGGCAAGTGCAACTGCCATTGTCATCATGGGTGTATTGTTATTGTGAATATATTATTAGCAGCATATACAGTATATAAATGGTGCAAGATTATTACCTGAACACAAAAAGCTGCATAGAATCAAAGCATGTTGGAATCCAGCCAGCACAATAGCAAGAGGAGTGGGATGTTCCTGCAAGTGAGGCAAAACCTCAGTTGATTGCAAGCAGGAGATGGGATTTGGGATGGACATGCTGTTCATCTCCTAGCAGCACCATCTGGAGGATGTGACAGTCCAACAGGGAGTGTTCAGGTCACTGCTGTACCCATTGATCATATCCTTTTCCCTGGGTATAAAATAAAGGGCACTGCATTGGGTCCTCCTTTACATTAACTTAGGGTAGGAGAAATGGCTACTTGCTTCCAGAGTAGGCAGAAGATTTTGAGGAATCATCTAATTTAAAAAACTATATTCTAAGAGAGATAATGAGTGAGATCAGTTTTAAGGCCTCAGATATTACAAAGATATAAATGAAGTGAAGAAAGCAAAGGCTTAAGAAAAGCATTAAAACATCAATATTTGTAACTTTTTTTTGGTTTTGCATACATTTAGTAATGTTTTAATTCTGTTGCTGTTATCAACAAGATGTTTCATCTGAAATCAGGAATTGTCAGGTCCAGCATGGAAAACAGGTGCATGACTCTAATAACCTTCGAAAACTGCCTCAGGCACCCATTACCTAGTGCCTAAGCTGAAGGAAGCATTAGGCTTTTATTCAGTATTTGGGTTGAAAGCGATAATTCTATTTTTAATGGAAGTAGGTGGAGAAGAGAAGGGTAAAGGAGCTGAAATCAAACCAGGTGATAGAGTGGGAGCTGACATTGCCACTCGAGATGGCCCTGGCTTGAAACCAAGCGCCATGGGAAAATCTAAGTTCATATCACAGCAGAGTTGGCACTTCCCCACTCTAATGGAAAGGTGAGGACAGGCTAGGTAGGGCAAAGCAAGGTCTATGAGAGACATCAATGGGTTTTACTTTCCTTGAACAGTTCCTTCTCTGATATTTACTGTTTCTGCTCTCCTCCAGTGTAGATGGTAACCTCCTCCAGGCTTTTTGACAAGCATGGATAAAGATGCATCATAACCTTGCAAGTAAACCCCACTGCTTGCCCAGCCACACAGAGAGCAAGAGGCAAAATTCATGAACAGGACAGAAGCGGGTGTCACTGACTTGCACAGAGCGAATATATCTCTGAGTAGGTGGTATCCCATCCCAAAATGAGGCAAGAGTTCCCTGATTCCATCCTTTTGAAAGCCAGGAGAGCAGGGGATGTGTCCCCTCACAGAAGCAAGATGCTCACTTCAGTGAGCTCTAGCTAGAGTCTCTGCAGGAGACGGGATTGCAGAGTGCTCTCCTGCCGATCCGTGATTCCAGGGCTCTCTCCCGCAGCACTGCACTGCACCAATGTTGTGTTGATTGCCTGCCTTTTCACCATTAATTCAAGCAAGACCTGGCTAAACATCTTTTGGCATACAGCTTTGCAGACAAGCAAATCTGAGCACGTTTGTAAAGTAATTAAGTTCCTTGCAAATTGCTTAGGTTTGCCTCTCTAATCAAAAATAAACTCCACAAATTACAAATAGCACTGGCTTTCTCATTACAAAAATGACCCTGTTGTTATCCACGTTGCTGTCATTCTGCAAGGCCAGGTTATTATGCTTAGAATTTAGTACTATAAGCAACATTCTTCATCCACCTCTCTCAGAGGTAAACTTCTTGGGACAGAGCCCCAGGTTCAGTGAGACTGCTGTAAAACTGATGCCATGTCATAATATTAAAAAAGAGAGAACAGAAATCTCTCTGCTGTCTTCAAAAACAATTGGTTCTTTTTATTAATAATTAACACAGATGAGTAGTTTATTATTAGATTTGCCAGTTCATTTCTGCAGGAATCCAGCAAAGAAAATCTGCAACTTGGAGACATGATACAATGAATTACCCAGGGAAAATGATAGCTTTCAAAAATCAAAATATAGCATGAATCTACACTCTTATTGTATGCGAAGTATTAATTATCTGGTTAAAAGGAATGGATGACAAATATGGCTATGAAAACCAATGAAAAAAGATTTGAAAACTTGCTTTTAATTGTCATTTGTAAGGCCCTTTAATATAGAATTTCATTTCAGAATCTTATCTTTTTAGCTAGTCTAAGTGAAGACTCACATAAGCATTTATATTTGTGTGCCAGTTGCCTAGTAAAATGCAGAATTAAAATGATATGAAGTATGTGGAACTCAAGGATATTGTCCATGTGAGTGCTTGTGGGCCAACTTTGCCGTGCTTGTTCCTGAGGAATAAATTTTGTAGAGTTAATACATCTCTTTGGCCCTTCTCCACACGACCTTAAAAAAAAAAAAAAAAAAGGCTCCTGCTAATATCTCCCCCCTATATTGTTCTTATGGATTTACACACAAGATTCAAACTGATATTTCATCAGTCAGAAAATAATCCTTACTACAGCAAGAGGGTGCAACATGTACTATTTAAATAGTAGTACTGTCGCACAACATAGTGTCTTTATACTGAATTATAGACTCTGAGATGAACTCAGCATGGGATCATTTCCAGTTTGCATCATGTAAAAATTAGACTGTTGAAACTGTTGTGCTACTAACCACATCCTTGTGAAACATGACTTCTCTCACTTTTGAGTTTGGGGAATACTGATATGGAGTTCAGGCTTCTCATGTCCTACAGCTGGAGCCAGCAGAAGTCTCTCCCTTCTGCATTTTCATCAGGTTTTATTTACATTCCGCCTACATAACCAAGGTTTGAAAAGCAATGAGGTCTGTAGAATTTCATGGGGATCAGAGGGAGAGTAGGGTGTTACTGAACAGATAAATAAAAAAGTAAATAATCCGCATATTAGTTACCCTATACTGTGTAGAATAGTCCCATTGGGCCTCGGCCAGTACAGCCAAAGTTCAAGAGAATGACTCAACATTTCAAAGAGAGTGAAACAGTTGTAAAAGTAGAAAGGCTACTAAGCATTACTACTGGATATTGGATACTCATAAATGTGTAGATTAAATCAATAAGCACCTTTAAAAATCAACTCGAACATTGTCACCAATTACAGCAGACCAGATGTTCAGGCAGACAGGCATAAAAACTGCAGGAGTTGTAGGAACGTTAGCAAGGGGCTATTGCATCAAAGTCTTTGTGTGTAAAAATATATTCACTTATTAAAAGGAGTGCTAAAGGAAAGGTAAGTCACCATGTGTATTCCAAGATTTAAGCAAACACGTCCTGTACTTGCTGATACCATCCTGAAACAAGTGGTTCCACAGGGAAAGCAGCAAGCACGTCAAGCTCATATTCAGCCATGAGTCTAATCTGTTTGATCTGCCACCTCAGAGACAGATGGAAATGGAAATGCCAAGTGGGAGATGGTTTTAGTTAATGGAGTGTCAGTTATCTGTTCTGTGTATCCTAGTTCTGATCAAAATCCTCTGGTAAAGAATTGTACTCAAGGATCTGAAGATTAAAAAAAAAAATGGACAGATCTATCCTACACCCTGGAGATGCTGGGATTAAAGTGTTAATGTGATCACATCTGAACTTTGAGATAAATGAATCTTAGGTAGTGAACAGAATAAACTAAAAAGAGACATCATCCTTCACAGGCATTTCTGCCAGATTTACTATGCCAGTCAACTATTGTTACATATACGGACTTAACTGTGATAAGAGTCCTTTTTAAAAAGTACTGATTGCAGCCGTTGAGAGATAAATCTCCGTGTCCTGCTCTGTAATTAACTCAAGATTTATTAATTTATCAAGACTCCTGAAACAAGCATGTCTAATTGCCTTCTTTATTAATACATTTGAGAATGTTTAACATTTTACTGCCATTTAAACAAGAGTTCTAATAAGATACAGTATCAATTAATGGTCCTGTTAATAGTCAGCTGGTATTTTTACAATACCAGCAGAACTCTTTGTTAGACATTAAACACCATGGAACAGTCATAAGGTTTGTGGGTTTTGTTTGGAAGGTGCAGTGCAGTGATACACTGCCAAGATTTTAACAAGGATCTCCCACAAGACATTGCTTCATTAAAAGGATGATAAAACTTCTCAGTTTTTGGGCTTGCCCAAGAAAGGAGAAAGGACTAGGAATTTCATTAGTTTGCTTTTTCTTTTAAAAACAATATACTATTCCAAAAACCAAGCATCTAAGTGCACTGCACTGCACTACTTCTATTTGGTTCTTTAAATGTGCTGATTTTACAGTCTAGAGTCAGGGTTTTGCTTTGAGTTTTGGGTTTGGATTTTTTTGTTTCTCTTCCATTTTTGTTTTGTTTTCTTGGTGAGATCCTCAGATTGAACTAACGTACATGAGCACCCCTATGCTCCTCATTCATTGCATTCTGCAGCTCTGGAAGAGCTCTGCAGCATCTCCAAGATGGATTGACATGGAAATGCCAGGTGGAAGGCTCTTGCTGATAGACTTTTGTCAGAAGGCACAGCTCCTTCCCACAGGTAGAGCAAGCCCTCGACAGCTCCCCTGCACTAGAGTGACAAATAATGGCACAGAGGAACAAGCATAGCTGACTATAATGGCTTTTCAACAGAGCATATCTCTCTGTTGGAGCCAATATTTTCTACAGGTGGGCTGTTTTCATTAAACTTTCATTAGGATGATTTTTCTTTGAAGCCTGAGACTTGGTGATGACATACATATATAGCTAAATAGTTGACTGTGCTGTCAGTTAAGCACTGACCTGTGATTTAAACACCACACCACAAAGACCCTGTACGGTCTGTTTTGCAGTGGCACTTGTCAAGGCACCTACAAAGTCACCAGACCGAGTGATGCATTATGATTTAGCAATCAAACACTTTTTCTTAATTCAATACTAGCCAACAGAATCATGCTTTTACTTACTCCACAGCCCCATGGAGATAATTGCTATAAAATTTATGTTAGATTCAATAAGTCAGTTGAAAGTATTTTTATTTCTTTTGTGAATGTGTCCCGTAAGCCACTGAGCACTAACGAGTTGAATGAAAAATAAACTGGAAAATAACTTCAAATACCACCATATAGCAGGAGCTACCACTGCAGCTGCTGCAATTCTCTGCAGCTTCTTACAGTAGAAGATCCATATCTTTTCTTCTAGTTTTGTTTTTCAATTGTGCAGCAGCTTCTTTTCTCAATTTTTTTTTTCCTACAAAAGCAATGGGTGCAAGGCACCACTTTATGATGAAGGTAAGTAAAACACACACTCAAGTGTGTGGTGAGATGTTGGAGCAGAGACAGGCTAACACAGCAAATAAGGTAAGACTCATAAGATTCTTAATCTTCAAAGCATCTAATTCAAGAATCCCACAGATATGCAATCACTTTTTTTTTCCCTACTAAGTTTTAATTTTCTTCCCTGAGATGTGTGCAAACCTCGTATTTTTTTCTGTTTCACACACAGCCAGTAGTTCACTAAGCTGTAGAAATGGACGTTGGATTTTAAAGTCCTCCAAAATCTATCCTTTTTTCACTCTTCAGAGGAAGAAGAATATTTTTTTCCTTATGGTGAAAAGCCCAACGAGTACCAATTCACAATGTTTCTAGAAAGACCAAAGGAATAAGCCAGCCCAACCCCATAGCTGCTCCTTGCTTTAGTGTCAAGTTTTCTATTCAGAGAGGTTTTTGTACTGAGATTCTATTACAGTTTGAAAACAAAGCCTATACAATTGCTGAAAACAAACTGTTTAGCTGGTAGTGAATGACTTGTGCCATTTTAAAAGCTATTAAAGAACACTTAGCGATACCATTGTCATCTAATTATGACATGATGCCTGTGGAAGGGATAGCCTGCTTGAAAGACTGTGTGCCTTTTCTAGGCCTCTCATCTGGTCTAGGAAAAGACATTACTTCTCATTGTAAATTGTGCTGCTCGTTACTTTCATACCCACTCGTACAGCAAAGAGTCTAGTCTTCTATAACAAAAACAGATTCCTGTTTTTCTATTAAAACAATGTACCAAAGTTCTTAGGATTATACCAATACATTTCAGCTAGTTTTTATCCCGGTTATTAGTGCAAAAAAGAATAATATTAGCAGTTGATGATACCGAATGGGGTTTTAGAATGCTTGGGTTTCATTCCTTCAAGGTCATATCTGCTTCTGTAGAACTCAGGCTTAATCCCTTAAATCCCCACTGGTAAAGACAGGATAATAATTTCTTTGTCTGCCTAGTCTGCTTGGATTAACATCCTGGAGGACTTTGAATTCTTCCCTGGCTAACGGACTCAGTTTTTGAAAGGGTCCTGAAGGTGTCATTATAATATGCACCATTATTAGTACAAGCTCCTTATTTCTCCATATTTCTCCACAAAAAAAAAAAAAAAAAAGCTTTAATTCTTTAATTTAAAATCATCAATGAAGTCCCAACTTCTGCAAGTATCTTTTATTGATGATTGCAATACGTGTTGCAGATTGAATCTCATAACAACTAGCTATGGCAGGGCTTTGCAAACACAACCATCACTGAGGGCAGCACATGCAACGCAATTTTGACTCCTGCTGATGCCACTGAACACTTCTTCAGGGTCTCTTAGCTTTGCTGTCTTTTAAATGGAGTAGTAACAACCACCTGTCACGTAAATCACTTTGGACAACAGACTTTTCAACACCGTACTCTGAAGTGCATCTGCCTGCCAGCTAGTGGAGTCTTTAAAGGTAAGTTAAACATCCATGCTGTCTGTATATTGAAGGGGATGAGTGGGTCCTGTAAGAAAGCAACTCTCAGTGATGCTGCTTAACAAGCTGCCTCATTTAGCCAGCAATCAATAGCAAAAGTGAGAAGTTTCTATTCTACCTGCTACTTCATGGCATTATCAACTTATGTCCAACGGTAAATCTTGTTCAAATCTAAAGTGTCCTTAAGTTTTTGAGTTAATGATAGCTTTTTGCTTGCTTGTTTGCTTGTTTTCTGCTTTCAGATGTTTGAGCTTCTTTTAGAGCTCAGCTTTTCCTGCAAACTGTGAAACTGTAATTTTTAGCACAAGTATAAATAAGAATTTTTCACAGAACAGCTGTATGCAAAACTTGAAAAGAAACCATAATATTATGAGACTTTTACACAAGAAAATGACAAATTGAAAAATCTTTTCCATTCCCCTGTGAATCCCTGAGCATCCCCTGTGTTTATAGCTATCATGTAGACTCTGAAGTCTCTTATGCAAGTATAGTACTTTGGTGTCTATATCAGCAAGTGTGATCTTGCCACAGAAATAATAGTATGGGAGAGAGCTACTGGTGTGTCCCATGCAAAAGCACTTTGTTTGAGTCCACAGAGGGCATTTCTTGCTCTTTCCAGAGTCCCTGTGATATTAAATCATTTCCTCCTATGACTGATACCACAATCTGAGTGGCCTCAATCAAATACAGGCAAACCTCAGAATTACAGGGAGTGTCTCCAGTCCTTCCCACTTGTTCTTTACATAGCCATTTCTCAACCAGCAGTATCAGAGCAGCAGCTAATCAGGACAATATGTCCTTGGCTTTTGGCTGCCTGGTTCAAACATAGTATTTGGGGGTCAGTGGAGCACTTGCTGGTGTTCCAGAGAGACCATAGTCATATACATGATGATTGCTTCTCCTCTGGGTGTCCGACAGCAGGAGAAGAAGGGCTCATGTTAATGGCACAGTTGTTTTTTGGCAGGGATGGGGCGCTCCTGAATTCAAAAGGGACCAAAATATTCTGCGGCTTTCCTAAAATGTCCAGAGTGTAAGTCATTGTATTCATTCCAAAAGTGTATGTTGATGTGAGGAATAGCTTAGGCCAGTGCCAAGATATACGTTAATAGCTATGTGAATGTATTGCTATTAAAAAGTCCTTGATGAGCAAAATGTTAGGAACCTTGGAACCTGGTGAAGCTGTGGAAAAACATCAGTGAGTCAGTAAATATCTTGGAATCAGTTCAATGTCTAGAAGAAGGATAAAATGTCAGTAAACTCACTGATGTTATTACTTTCTAAGATTTGTGCCTCAGAAGGGTTTAGAGAGAAACAAATCATTTACAAATGACTGTTGATGAGTCCATCACAGTGAACAGCGTATGAGTCACTGCACTTTGAGCTGTCTTAAGGTATCCACATGACACTGTCAAGTATGATGCTGGATACAGCAGATAGGATCTGCAGAATACTCAGTGATATATAAAATAGCATTAGGCCCCTAGTAGAAGAGAGCTAAATGACAACAGGCTTCCTTGTGTGAGATTCTCTACACATTTAGAGAGCACGTCCTCCTAGGGAGAAAACTGACTTCCAATCGGAAGAACTGCATTTAGGAGTCAGAGGAAAGCAAGTATCATCTTGATTTACATAAGGGCACATAAAGAAACATGATTTGCTGAGGATCACTGAGGAATTCTGTGGTTCAGTCTCATCCTGGTGCATCATTCCCCACATCACACTCCTCTAGCCCCCTTCTGTGCATGCAGATATCCCATAGCAGGGTGCACAGACCAGGAAAGGGGTGCTGCCTTACCTGGCTCTTTCTTAATAGTATGATAGGGCTTTGGGGATCCAAGGGTGTGCACAAGGCAGCACCCCTTCCAGGTCATCGGAATTTCTCCAGTGAGAAGCCATGTAAGGAAAGCAACATAGATCAAGGGAATATAGATGTTGGTTTAGGTCCCCCCTAGATCCTTCCCATTATCTTGTTTAGTGCTAAACATGAGAATTTTATCCCTTGCCTCCCTGTTTTTCTCCCCTGACAGTGATGCTCAGTTTGAGGACGCTGCACATAACTCTCTTCTGTGCCAGGAGTCAGAACGTCCTGACTCCAGTGTAGGCTCCCATCAGACAGCCTCATTTATGTGTGGTTAACATGGACACAGAAATGTTGTGTTCCTAGAGCCAAAGAGACTCAATCAGCTCATTAATTATTTCCATTCCCTCAGAAACTTCACTGGGAAATAAATAACCATGGAAGCTCGTGCCAGCAATTGGACCTCACAAAGCAGAAGACACTCGGCTTCTTTCTAACCCATTCGCCCAGGACACTCATGATCCTCTCATGAACATAGTGGTTAATGCCCTGGGATGGACATTGACAGACTGTGTGTCTTCACTGAGGCTTTCTAGGTGTTTCCCCCCTCTCCAGTCCTCTTTCTTACAATTTAAGATTTCACCCCTTTGATTTTATATTTCCTCCCTCCTAGACGTATTTTTTAAGCTTCACTTGCAGAGAAAAGGGTTTCTCTCAAAACAGCTTCTCCTCCCCCAGCTCTCTCCGCTTCCTGCAGCTCCCTCCTCCCAGGCTCACCGAGAATAGGATCCTTCTGTCTAAGGCAGCAATCACTGAGGAGCCTCAAGAGGTCCCATTTCTTGGCTTCCTCTCGTTTTGATGCACTGATTATCCTCTCATTAGATCAATAGTCCATCTGCTTTTAGGAGTTTTCTAGCATTCTGATGCTAAATTAAAACAGAGAGAATCAATCTTCAGTTAATTTCCCCAACCAAACAATTTATATCTTTCGTCTGATCTGCTGTCATGTGAATTATATAACACTGACACACTATTAGGTCTCCCCAGACAAAGCAAGCACTTTTATAATGCTGAATTACCCTCTCTATTAGTAACTCTCAAATGTGACAAACCAGGAGATTTATTTTATAATCTTCTATAGTCTTCAGATGAACTTGTTAAAACTCCCAGCTATTGTAATGGAATAAATTGCTAATTAACAGTGGGTTTAGCTTTGTTTTTAATGGACTTTAGGGATACATTTCATACTTAGATTAAGATTAGTGCTGAACAGAGTTCTCTTTAATTATTTCAAATTGAGTGTTTTACTAATAGTAAACAATTATTTCTTTCCTGACTGAAAATTAATGTTCTATAAATAATTACAAAACCAAGCAGTAATGTGAGTCTCGAAAAGAGCTGCCACATGTTGTGGCTAATACACAAGAAAGAGGCATGGGTCTTCTCCATGACCACACACTTTTCAAAAATCCAGTATGTGCTTTGATGTTTTTCTAGGTCTTTTCCTTCTCTGGATGAAAAAAAAAAACATATATACATACATATAAGCGTAAATATGTACACATATGTACAAATATTAACATCAATCTCAATGTAGACTTCGCCTTTGTGATTTTTTGTACTCCTTTTCGTTTCAGAAAAACCGGGAATACAGAAAATTGAGCTATCCCTGCTGATAGCAGAAGAGTTTAGTTATCAAGGTATGAGGCCTTCACTCACCATGTTCCAGATCACCTAATTCTCTTGTTGAACACCTTGGAGTTAATATTTTTCTCATTATTGCTGCAAAGCTTTGGTGACTCATCTTAATTTTGACCTGGACCCTGACCTCTTCAGTCTTTCCATGCCCTTACACTTCCCCTCTGCAGTCAGTGGAAAGGGACAAGTACCTCTAGTGCATAAATCAGTTCAAAGGTGGGATTTCTAGCCCCACACACAGATTAAAGGATTTCTCAAGACTGAAGGCAAAGTTCAGGCCAGCACAGGAAGCAGAGCGGCTCCTCCAGGCACTAGCCTCAACTTGGTAACTCAGGATGACAAAAATCAGTGTCCAGGCCCCACAGCAAGCCCTCATTGCACTCCCTGGGTTCCCAGCCCATCCCTCTGCCACCGATGATGATGTGCAAGTAGTGCTGAGGGACGAAGCACAGATGGGGCGATGTGTGCAGCCAGGAGCCAGGTCCCACATTCCTCATCTTCTCTGCAGATTCAGCCCTGAAACATGGACAAGTCATTTTTCATTCAGCTATGGGACAAGTAAGGCTGCCAGGAGAAGGATAGTGCTGGAGGTCAAGTACATCAGCACTTGTTAGCACCCCTGCACGGCTCATCCTCTGCTGCACAGAGCTGCATTGGCCTTGGCAGTTTTATCATCACCCATAACCCACCACAGTCCTCTTTATATGGGTGCTAGCATTGTTCAGAGACCAGAGGATTCTCTCTTATTGTCTTCAAGATAAAATTTTGCTGTTTCCACTTTCCTGTTATGGGCAGCTACCTACTTTGACCTTTGTCTTAAGCCTGCTTTGATTTGCACTACTGTGTTAAACAGTGCACTAGAGCCACAGAAATCAATAAAACTTTCAAACAAGTTCTTGCTTCCCTTTCGTCATTATTTCTGAGCATTTACTTGATGTTTGGCTGTCCTATGATAATTCCCTCCTTCCTTTCTGCTGCCATCGTCTTCTGGCATGAGGGATGAAGAGATTAGAAATTCCTCAGTGCAAAAATGGCATTTAGCAACATTTTGTTTCGTGGCATGTCCTTTTTTCATTAAGCTTCCAAATCTTCCCCTTAGTGGTCACCCTATTTCATCTTTTGCCTATGCCATGGGAAAAAAAAAAAAATCCCACGCCTCCACCACCTCTTAGAAATCAGTACTTTGAACATCCCAGAGACCTCTGTTAAAGAGTTAAAGCTATGACGAGATGATGAGTCTTCATGCCCCTAGAAGGAAAGTCCAAGAGAATAACTCAGTTCCTACAGACCCTAATCAGTGTATCAGTGTAGCAGGTGAAAAAAAAAAAAAAAAAAAAAAAAAAAAAGCACAATAGTGTTAACATAGGACTTGATAAATGTATGAAAGCAATTACTCAACACAAAATTGCTTGGATGATGCATAACTCAGAAGGATGCTCCCAAGCTCTAAATTTCAGGATTAAACTCTCAGCGCTTTACCAGCCCTCCCTTAAACCCCGAGGCAATAGCAGGGATGAAGTCTAGGCTATGTGTACAGCATTCAGAACACAGAGAGTCCCTCCAAGCAGCAGAAGCTGTGCAGTAAGCCACACATCTTGACAGGTAGCTTCCATCCTCTTAGTCTTGGGCATCATGAGCACACAATTCACTTTAATAAGTAAGTAAATCCATCCAGACCCCATAACACATGATGCATTCTCTCTGCGAGGTGATATAACACAAAACTTTGCCAGTAAAGCAATTGACTAGCACACTTCCAATGAATTATTTTAGTTGTATTTGGTTCTAAGAGGTGTGCTATTAAGGACTGCCTTTTCCTAGTTCTGCTATCGGAATCATGTCATATCTGAAGTCCATCTCAAAGAACTAGTTCTTAGATGAGAGGGAGATGAATTCTGTCAATTTTATAAGCAAAATGAGATTTCAGTTTGCTGTCAGAACTTTAATTAAAACACTTACAGATCAACTTTAAAACGGAAAATTGTCTGCACCACTATTATAATAGCAAGATGAATGTTAGCTGTGAAAACAGGGAAAGTACACTCCCCTAGACAAATGTGTAATTTTATAGTCATTGATTTTTGACTTTGAAAATTCTCCCACATGCTTCTGGGAATTGGAACCTGTTACAAGTGACCTAGCAGCAATGTTAACAATTTTTTAAACCCTTTGTGAATGTGTGAGAAGAATCATTTTTGCCCACTGATGTTTTACTTCAGCAGGCATGACCTGCAAGCTCCCATCTCTCAAGTTCTGAAATCCAGAGTAATTGTTAGATAACTACATTGAACAAATAATACATAATTTACAGCTTTACTTCTTAGGGGTATTGTTGAAAACCACCACATCCTTGGGTAGACTAGAGGTCTAATTCTGCAGTCAGTCTGAACGTGGAATGTGATAGTGTCTTTTGGGTAATAATGAAAATTCAAATCTTAGGAGAACTCTATGTTCTCCTAAGTTATTGGAATGGGTCTGCTCATGCCAGAGAGATGTGTTAAGACAATACAAAATACAAACAACTATTAATGACTTGAGAAAAGTTATACAACTGGATATTTCTAGTGTTCATGTGGTCAAATCAGTGGTTTTACTATAGAAATTAACCAGTGAACCCAGATACCTTTTGTGATGATTTTGGTAAAAGTTGACCACTAAAGATCAATCTGTACCTCAAAATCCTGAACATGTCATATTGAGATCACTTATTTGGAATATCTACATAAAAATGTGGTCTCTATTGACTCTACTGGTGGCCAGTCCCTGTCTCAGAGGAGGCCAACTCTCAGCACTCCCTTAAATCTGACGGAACTACTAGACATGAAGTCCAGGCTTGCACAAAGGGTTGGAGGCATAGGTAGACAGACATTCAGCTTTCTGGAGGTTTTTAAACATGTAAGGACGTTCCACTGTACAGAATAAGAGAAATCAATGGTACAGTAGCAATATTACTTGAGATCCTGTACCATTCTTAGCCACATGGCCAAGCTTTGGCTTGCTGTAAGGACATGCCACACACAGCTGTGCTGTAGCAAGGTTAATCCAGAAAAGGAAGCTATGAGACACAACGAAAATAAGAGTTGCCAGAAAGAGAAAGAAAAGCAGACTGAATTTTTCTAACTAAAAACAAAACAAACAAACAAAAAGTTTCAGGTTGCTTGTTGCCATAAGATGGCTCAATGATTATGTATCACCATGGCAGGATCACTTGAAAGCGTCTGCATGTAAGATGCATTTCCTTGAAGTTCTTGTTATGGTCCTGTTGTTACAGTTTAAGCAGATTGGAAATAAATTGCTGTAGTTTCGGCATATCCATGTTGTTAGTGATGATAGAGGATGAAGGATGCTAAACAGATCACAGAAAACAAAGTCAATGCACAAGACAGCTATTGGGGTAAGGGCTCAGACTACTTGAAGAGAGAATGCAACACAAGAGCTGTTCCAGATTTTAGCTCCCACAGAGGCCTGGACAGCAAAAAGTATTTAAGGAGTTGCCAGGGACTTGAGGGCACTAAGGGGCCTCCTTGTCCCTGTCCATCCCTGGGACTCCATGGCCACTTTCTTCATAACAGAGAAGGCCCTTCACATCCTAGCTGATCCAGATATAAAAGGAGTACTTAGGCTTGACCACATCACCTTGAAGGCCTGCCCAAGCCCAGAACACTAAACCTTTAAAACTGCAGCACACCTGGGGTCTTACTGTAACTGCATTTACCTGAGATGTGAGTTAAATTTATTAGGAGAGAAGACTTATACAAGCATAGATGTGATCAGAATCAGGCGCTACTGGCTAAGGATGGTTGAAGGTACCCTGATGGATAAGCAGTTGTCCAGCAAAATTCACCATTATCTGGTATCTGGCTATTCATGGTATTGAAGCAACTATGCATATGCACCAGTTGCAATCAATCATCTCAGCCACTCACTTTATTTACATACTTAACATCAACAGCAATTTTTTCGTATGTCATGGAGTTGTCAAAGGCATCCTATTCATCAGCACAAATGTGAGGACTTAATTCCAGCTACTGCATGCATCGCCTTGGGGCATGGATGAGCAGAAAAATACTGTGGCTTGATTAACCCAGTTCCTGTCTACACTGTCAGCTGAGTCCTCTTCTTGAGCAAACATAGTCCAGCTGCTTCTTGTGTCGTTATGCATTTAGGTTTGCCTCTATTATACAATAAATGAAAAAACAAGGGTAAACAAAAAGGTGAGGGGTTCATTAAGTTTCTCTACTGTGACTACTGCTTCTATTGGCATTTCCTCTGACTTTTGACCTTCTTTGATGCAAAAGCTCTGGTCTCCTTGCAGCTAGCCGAGGCTTTCTCTGAAGTACATGGTCTGTAACGTGATATCTGCGGATATGGTACCTAGGATAATTAAGATGTTTGTTGACTTTAGTTCTGTCCCCACCAGTGTAACTATGTCCGTAGGAAACCAGTGTTTACTTGCTGATGAAGTGCCAAAATAAGTGCATAATGTTACCAGCATTTCTAGTCCTTAATATTTCATGCCTCTTCATTACCAAGTGAATAATGTTAAAGTCAGAGGGGTTGGAGAAGACCACTTGAAAGTGCAGTATACAATGAAGGAAATATAAACATTTCTAAATCGTCTATATAGAGAGGACAATACTTCACTTGCTACCTAATGAAGAATGCCTGTGGAATGCTAAAATTAAGCAGTTTTGCAGGAGTAAGTACAGACAAAATTAATTCAGCCAAAAATCGATGTCTACTAGAAAAGTTGAATGCTACTGACTAGCTGTCTACTGACTACCAGGGAGCTGATGTGACTAGCCCAGTCTGACTTCTCGGTTACCACTAAGTCAGGTTAATCTTTCTTTTACATTCTGATCAATTTGCAACACTTTGATTTCATTCTTCAATGAGTGGCTTCATACTTTGAGTGATTCACACAATGATCTTTCATAAAGAAGATGAAATCAGGGCTTCAGTTATGTCTTAAATCCTCAGTTGCAGTCCAAATAGTCTCAGCCTCTACCTTTTTCAGCTCTCACTCCTTAGCTCGTTCCCTACATTGTTACCACCCAGTTTCCACTCTTACCCTCACATTAACTCCTGTCCTAATTTTTTTCTCTCCAATTCTAACAATCACTTTCACCACTCTTTAACAGGGCTTCCAGTTTTCAAAACAGGAAGCCTCATAAAGTGAGCATGAGGTGTAGGAGGGAGAAAAGGATAGGAAAGCAGAAAAGAAAAGAAAAAAAAAAAAGAAAAAAAGAAAGAAAAAGAAAAGCAAAAGAAAAGCAAAAGAGGAAAGCAGTCTCCCTTCTTTCTGTTGCATTTCCGAGATCCGAAAGCCTGGAACATCCTGTCCAGTTCAGGATGTACAGAACACAAGGCTTTGCCCAAATATGCAAATCCACGCCACAGATACCCAGAATTAGGCTTGTCCTTTTGAGAACCTTTCTGGAATAGTTACCTCTAGAGTGAAATACAACTCTTGTATCAGATGGCACCTCTGGATACTAGGAGAGGGACATTTCAATGTAAAACTACCACGCCATATTTGAGAAAGCTACCAGCACTCATTCCAACCAGTTTTTCCCATTCTTTCCTAAATCTGCATCTTCACAATCAAAGGAGCTTGTTAACAATCCTAGAATGCTAATCCTAGATGGTATCACATAAGCCATACATCATGTGAAAGGAGCCTGAGATTATCACCTAACATCTTTGTAGAAGATGCTAAAGAATCTACCATACTCTATACCCATTATAGTTGTGACGTTTGTATGACCATTTCTTAGTTACTTAAAATTCTAATTGTTCTAAAACAAAGGTCTCTGATGGATTTATTTCCTTTTTACTATTATTTGGGTGACAGTGTCATGCCTTCCACACAAACCTATTGCAGAGACTTCTTGCCAAGGTGAACTGTAAACACAGAGCAAGTTACAAAGCATAGGCTGACTTGTCCACTCAGTAACCCAATGCTAGAGCCAAGAAATCATCTCTTTCATAACACACTTTTGCATGAAGAGCAGCCAGTGATGTCTCCTTTGTAAAAGAAATCTCTGGGAAGACAACAGTGGACAACAGTGCAGAGAAAACACTGCCCTGTGCAGATAGGGTAAGTGCTTCCTCAAAGAGACACCAGCTCACATTCCAAAAGCTGTGACACTGCACTACAGCAGAATGAGGTCAGTCTACGTAAGCCTAATTGTTCAAGGTTGTATTGTTCTAGAAGAAAGAAACAGTGTGTTTTGAAACTGTCCATATTGTAAGACTTTCTGCAGATTCTGCTGCATGGTCTCATTGCATTTAATTAACTGGGGTCAGGAAGGAGTTCCTCCCACAGGCAGATTTGAAGAAGCTACTGATGATTTTTGCTTTTCTCCCTAGCCTGTAGTTTGGTCTACTTCCTGGGATCATTTTAGACTTTCCACAAGTACATCCTTTAGTTTTGTTAGTATGCCAGCTCAGAACACTACTAAAGCTCTTGGTCTCCTATGCTCATTTCCTTGTTCCTCTCCTCTGTCTCACATATTAGTTCTGATGGCTGTCAAACTTTTTTCCTAATGGTCTCGACAAAATGAGGGAGTAGTGGAAAGTTACCATGATTGTGGGGAGTCAGGAATGAGACAGAGTGAATACTCCTTGGCCTTCCTTATCTGTGATTCCAAGGCTTAGATTAAAGACTCATATGATCCCTTTTGGTTCAGTCTGTCTGATGTTATTGGCACATGCTAATTTCTATCCATTTCAATCGGACCCCACAGGGCTCTTAAATAAAGGAGCTGCAGGCTCCTTTATCAGACATGGTAACAGCAGTGAACTTTTATCCCTATCACACGGATCTAAGAAATGGAAGTCCTTCCTTTGAGGCACAGAACTAGAAGAAATGGTTGCAGTTTTTCTAATTGTTCCTAGAAGTAAGCATTACTGCAGAGAAATTAGACAGATTGAAATCTTCTGCAGTATTGGATGTGGCAGCCCCAAAGGCACTGGAAAGTATGCTGTGGACACGGTAAAGCAAGCATGAGGGCTACTGCAAACTGCTAAAACAAACCAGCTGAAAATGAGCAGTTTAGGAGATGGATTCATAGCCAGCAAATTATTTGTAGTTTAACCGATAACTAGGTCAGAGCAAGGTTATTGCAGCAATGAACTTGACTCCACGAAAGAAGAGAGCTGATATGTGCAGATTGAGTCAAAACTCTGCTTTTAAAATTAAAAGTTCAGTAAGACCAAAGGGAATCTGATTAAAAATGCATACTGAAGTGCAAAGATGGACTGCAAAGGTCATAAAATGGCCTGGACCAAATCTATTTGTAGAAAATGTGGATGTGGCATTAATCACAACAAATGCAAAGGGGTTCAGTGTCAGCACATTATGGCTGTGCAGAGAATACACAGAGCTTGCAGCTGCTGAATTTATTTTGTCTGAATGTTTTATCAGGCCTCTTTCCAGTGTGTTACTTGTAGATCTCTACCTCTGAGCTACCTGTTTAGGTTTCGTTTGCCATCGGTGCAGAGAAACATGTTCTTCTGAGGCATAATTCATGCCACTGTGAGGGAGACATTTAAAATGTATCATAGCGATAATGTTCTGAAAGTAACTATTTCTTCCCATTGCCTGTGAAAAAAAGCCATCAGAGACTGGCTTGTATGCGTGTGTTTCTACACTTTAGATAGCTAAAACAAAGTGAGATTAATCAGTCTTTTACTGGGTAGCCATGGTCCAGCCTACCAAATTCACCACTTCTGCAATGAAAAGTTGTATAACCATCCTTGTACCTGGACACTGCAGAGGTTTTGAACCTGGGCATGAGTGTAAGAAGCTCATTAATGTTATGACAGTGCTTTGGGGACATGTTCATTTACTCTTCACATACAGGCAGAAGAGCTTCGGTAGCTCATAGATTCCTTCCTAACTTGTGAGGAAAATCACACTTTTGGATTGACATCCAACACCCACTATCTAATGCCTAGATAGCAGATACTGCAACTGTTTGCATCTACATCTTCTCCTCTGTGCATGACTCTTTCTATACAAGGAGGTGACTTCTTTTTTCTTATACTCTCTCATTCCACTGGAAAGTAGTCATCTTTCTTTGATGACTTTCCTCATGCTCCCATTTAAAAAGCTGCTGCTAATGCCCACATTTAACAGTAAAAAGATGTTGGAGTAAACATATTGATGGAGAATGCTACTGCAGAGCATTTCCCATAGCCTTGCTAATTCTCTGGAGCCTGCTAGTGAAGCAGCTGTTGCCCAGATAATTCTGCACTGAATTTCCACCCACTGGCCATACTTAGGTTATCATCAGATTAACAAGATTGTGTGATAAATGGAATAGACAGGAATTTTTTTTTGCCTTTTTCAGGTAACTAAGTTTGCTCTAAATTTCGCAACACAAGTTTAAGGGGCTCAGTTTAATGATAGACTTAAACCAAGTGGTTTAAATGTGTATCTGAGAAAATTAGAATACTGACTGAGGAAAGAATGAAATGATACACACAGATGCTTGAATATAAAATATACTGTTATCTGATCTTGCTAACAGAGAACACTGCCACTGAGCTCAACACAGTTAAGGAGGATGAGGAGGGAGGGCTGAAACCACTGCTGATAAAAAGAGAATCTAGTTCATGCTGTTTCTACATGACTGAAAAGTGACATCGCCCAGCCATGTTTGTTGAGGAAAACACTGACATGTGCTCAAGAGAAGTAGTGTATATTGGTTTGGGCTAAGCCTCACTGAAAGAGATAAGCTCTTCTATGAACCAACTGCAACCTCCACCCACACTGAGTGCATGAGCCCACTCTGATCAGGGGTGTATGGAAAGCATACGTGGGCAATGAGGTTTCCACTAAGAAGTACTTTGTGTGAGAAAGACTGATAGAAAAACTAGCAAGAAAGTACTAGACCCAGGTCTGGAGGAGTTAATGAAAAAACCTTACAATCAAAGAGACAGCAAATACTGACCCAGAAAGAAGAGAAATTGTGAGAGAAGATGCTGTGTGGAGCAAGCACAGATTTTCTGTAGCTGATCCAGTCACTGATTTTTGGCATCTTGCTCAGAATACCTGCCTCCTCCAGGGTGAGCCTAGCCATTGCCTATATAAATATTCCTACGTTCCATCCAGCTGTCCTTGCAGGGGGGCAGCTACATAGTATGTTCTCCAACTGAGCAGGTAAGATAAGGTAAAACACTATGAATGCTTCTTCTTGTCCGCAGCTAGATGGGAGGATGTTGTTTATATTTTGACTATGCTAATTTTTATACAGTGCAATTGAAACAAAAATGGCTCACAAGACTCTGATTAAATATCCACATTTCTCCTTTTTTTTTTTTTTTTTTTTTTTTGATTAGTCTTTGAGACTGTATAATTCACCCAGAATCTGATGACAGGCCCCTTTCTCAGTGGCTGCCTGCAGAGCACCAGAAATCAGTCAGGCACTCGAAGGGGCAGAAATCTCCTCCAATGTATACTGTAAACTTGGATGAAGGACAAAAATAACCTACCTTTCCAAAAAAAAAAAAAAAAAAAGAAAAGGAATAGCAGTCTCTCCTTTGGTTTGAAGGTTTCTGTAGTTCTTTGACAAGGGACTATATAATAACTTTCAAGCAGATTTTCAGTGGCTAAACTAAGGTGTCTGATGCTGTTTGAGATATTCTTGAGTATCTGAAATACAGGACTGCTAGATGTGACACATAAGCTACAGAAAACCTGTGCTTTTCTCTAGCAGCTAAAGGTCAGGTGGGACACGGCAGGGCAGCTGAAATGTCACTAGACCCCTATATTTAGGCTAATGATTTGTAGGCCCCTATATTTAGGCTAATGATTAGAGGGCAAAGTTTCTATGGAAAGCAGATAACCTGAAACATATCCTAAGTAAAATTCATCCCTGCCAGCAAAGTTGACTCCCAGTATCCTTCAGGGGAAGGTAAGGTTAGCTTTCACCTAGGATTTAATTTGGAAGTATGTTAACAGAGATTTCTTATGCATATTTCCTATGGCATAAGAAATGAGGAACCTTATGCCCTTTCTTTGGCCATTCTTATCTATGTGGGTCCATGATTACTCTCTACAGGCTGAAGAGTCATCACTGGAAAGTTACCATTACATCTTTTCAGCTGATTTTCAGTGAGCTAAGCACATCCTGAAGAAGGCCATGTGCAGTTTAGTAACAGCCTAAATAGTAACTTTATTAACAGTCTAAATCCTAAAATCTTCCAGTTTGGTCATTGAATAAAGTATCTAAATCTAGATGGATGATTCTTATATGAGCCTTAGGTGACAGCCTCAATTCAGGAGAGATTTTCTCCTATTTTATTCCCAAATTAAACCCAGAGTATTTTTAAGGAACATCTATGCCTAGAAAAATACAGTCAGAGATTGAATTTCTGTTTGACTTAATGGGGACTTCTGCAAGTGTATCCATCTATGAGGAATCAATACCTGCCAACTGGTGAATGTGGCTGAGTGAAGGTTGCACAGGCTGTGCTGATGGGTGTGATTAATTGTGGGTGGTCAGTTCCTGTATATCTTGCGACTGGGTAAAGGTGGCGCTAATGCGAATTGGTCAGCTGGGAATAAACATCATTAATTCCATATGACATGTCAGATAAACAACCTATGGAAAGCTATGCATTTACAAAGCACCAAAAGACTAACTTGAGAATAGTTTATACTGAGACAGCAATAAAAGTAATCAATTTGGGTTTAAACGGGTTCCCAGCGATATGATGAACCGACTGAGATGAATGGTTAAACCATGTACCTGTTAGCTAGTTTGCACCATCATAATACTATCAGTCAACAATAACTGGCATTGTAAGGAATAAGTTTCATACTCTACACTTGGGCATCAGTGAAATTTGTTCCACAGAAAACAGCAAGGTTTCGGAAAAATATTTGTCTCAGATGAGAGTAACAGGAACAACCTCTGAAACCATGCACTGGGCTGACTTCTTCCACCTCTTCATCCCCAGAGTGTTTTGTATGCAGTGATGATGGATTACATCTTTGAAAGCTGACTGATCCAGGACTATACTGTCCATCCCTTCTTCTATCACTGAGCCCCAAGCTTGGCTGCAGGAAAGACTGCTTCTTTCCTTGGGGACTGCACGAGGAGCTGAACGTACCACCAGACTCCCAGGCAGCATCATTTCAAATTCTCAAAGGAAGCTCAAAATTTTGATTAAAAAAAAAATAACCTTGCACTTTCCCCAGTGCAAATTTTAGTTTCGCAAAAAGATCATCTCCTAGCGGCAAAGTTCCCAACTCTCTCTATACATATCCTGTATATTAGGATAAATTGTGGGGAAGACAGTCTTAGTCCCTCTCCCTTTGGTTCTTTTGGTTTTTTTTCTGCACACATACAATCCCTAAGACACAGGTACTGAGTCATGACTGAAACCATTAAGTACATATCAGTTAATAAAAAATAATAGTTTCCCATGGGTAATAAAAGCTCTACTACAGTGTGCTCATAGTACAGTAATTAGTGTAATTCTGGTAGGGGTCTGTTCGCTTAGGACAAGTAATAAAATGAGATCTAACACTGAAGCTTTCACATCACTATATTTCCTTTACTAATATCTGTTGTTTTATGTACAGAATTATTTTACTTGTAGGTGTCATTACAAATTTTTAAAATACAAATCCAGCTATAACTATCTATAGAATAACTAAGCCCAATTTGTAACTTGAAATCAGATATAGTTGACCAAGAGCTATAGTCAATCAAAAAAAAAAAAAAAAAAAAGGTGACATCAGATGGTGATGGTACAAGTTAACATAATTTTTGCATAGGAGATACCTTCTCTATCTTTTGTCTTTGCAGCTCCTGTACAGAAGCACCCTGGTCCATTATCGTGGCCATCACATTCACGTGTCCTTTGCTCTACATCATAGCTGTGCATTTAGATCTCTGAGGATCTGAATGAGGTTATTCTGGAGCTGGAACAGAATGAGAAAGAAGCACTTGCGAAAGCAAACAGTTTTTATTTTGACTCATCTTTTATTAACTGAATATTTTTAACTAGATTATATGGAGCATAAGAAATCAGGCTCTGCAATTAAAGATCATTGACTCAGCTGCTTGAAAATGGGTAGACTTGTGTTAGCACTGCAGATGAGCAATGAGCAAAGAAGTCAGTGAGAGTGTTTGGCTCCGTGTTATCCTGTTAACATGTTCATGTCTAGAAATTGACACCTCAGCTTGGTACCAGGGATATCAAAATAAAGAAAGCAAGCAAATACTTCAGTGGAGAGGGGAACAATTTGCGATGTTGACTCTATATTGATTGGAAATTACTTGTTCTCTTTCTGTTTGGAGAACTGATGATTGAGAAAAGACAAATGTTTCACTTGCCCTAGGAAAATACAAAGTTGATGAATGTTGATACTCTACTAGATTGCCTCATCATACTGAAAATGAAAGAACAGTTAACTTATTTCTGAAAATTTGCATTCTTCTGCAGGTTTCTGGTCAGCAGTACACACAAGAAACAGCATTCACCCAATTCTGATTTTGAAAACCCAGCATTAACTCCCATCTCCCTATATTCCAAATGGCTAGGCTTGCATATCTTTTAATTTATCTTTATTAGAGTGGGTGAGAATTGATTTTTAAAAGGTTTCAAGGAGGAGGTAAGAAAGGAATTCTTACTGGTCATGCCAAAGTCTCCTCTGTTTCCTTCACAAGGAGGAAGCCTGAAATGTTCTGAAATAGCTTCAGTGAAAACGTTACCTCAGCTCACTAGAGGCACAAGAAAAAAATTCCTCTCCCCTTATGCTATTAGTGTGTGACATCTGTATTTCGATATCAGCAGAGTATCCTGTGCAGGCAGTTTAATGAGTACAATATATGTGACCAATGTAGGTGACCACATCAGGAAGTGCCCTAGTTGCCCCCACTACCTTGACAGGTCTCCACTGATTGTAAGGGGGCCAAGGTGGCTAACTTAGATAGAGATGCCTGCACAGTAGACAACCACATTGGGCAGATAAACTGGCCTGGAAGGTCAAACACTCGCTGGAGGCCCTGTGCTTCTAAGGAGGGGGAAGCACAGCAATGATCTATCCCACCAAACACCTTTAAGTCTTAAGTTCCTCAAGACTTTAAATATCTGCATTTTGGGGGTGTCAGTTATTGAGAGGCAGCTGAAAGATGGTCATTTGTGTCTTTGGTGCATCCTTCTCTGCAGGGATGGATGACATTTTGGGTCTGAGTGTTTAGGGGAGAGGAGAGTTGGGCAGTTTGGGAGCTCGGCATTCAGTAGTGGGTGTGCTTTGCTGAAGGGTTAAAGAAGGAGATCCAGGATTGAGTTCTGGTTTGAAAGGAGAGAAGAACAGACAAACTTGCTGCTTGCAGAGTAACTGGGAGTCCTGGCTCCTTGCTTGAGACTGTGCAAAATTTAAAAAAAAAAAAAAACTGTTTTATTTTTGCTTCAGCAACAGCTAATTCACTTAAACAGAGTTGTGTAGCACTCTTGGAAGAGTCTCTCCTTAGAGATCTCCAGAACTCCCGCTGCGGGGGCAACTTTACAAATACGTAAGATAAATCAATGCCTGCTGTTTCACAGTTCATCTCACCAGACATTTCCCTATGAAACTCATATATGTCATCACAGATCCCCCCTTTCTCCTCCTTTTCCATTAGCATTTCTGGGATTTGCTCTTTTTGTGTCTGGCTGATTCAAAAATACAAACTGAAGTTGCACTGCAAATTAACAATTATGAAAGTCAGCAGCAGCTGCTGTGGCTGTTAAACAGTTCCAAAATTAAGGAGAGTTTGCCATCTAGAGGGCAATCAAGACAGGAATTCGGATATGTGGTGGGGCACAACTTTCAATTTGAGTAAAAACAGCTCAGTATTACAAATTGGGCAGCATAACAATGACAGTCTTGCACCAAACAAGGAAGAGGGATAGTGGTTTTTTTCTGACTGAGTTTGGGAGGAATAGACTTTTTATTTAAATTGCACAAACTGAAATAGCCAGACAGTTTAATTAAGCTTAGCAAATCAATAGCAATCACACTTAGCAAAGGAAAACCCTGCTAGAATATAGTTTTTGGCCAGTCTGCTCCACTATGTCTGTAGGCAGAGCTCTGATTATAACCAGAGATGATTAAAACTTTGTTTCCAGCGTAACTAGGTCCTGGCTGTAAAGTTCTGCTGAACCCTAAGCCTCCATTCCATGAGGGTGGAAAGCCTCCATTTTGCAGGCAGGAGCATAGAAAATCAGTTACTTCTCTCCATTTCTCCTCTCTTTTCCCAGCTCACTATATTTTCCATGCTACATATTAAAACATCCTGTTTTATTATTTCCTGGGAAAAATACAGCATTCTTTTTTCCTGTGTTTCTTCATTAAAATGCTTCATTCTTGAAGATCCTGTGCTATTTTCTCATTTATGCCACGGGTCTGCACTTCTCTTGGCATGGTAATAGTCCTGCTCCCAGAAGGAGGTAGTTCTGGATGACCTCCAGAGATCCCATCCACATACCTTTTCCGTGTTCCTGTGGATCAGTCCCTGCTCTGTGCAAGATGCTACTAAGCATCACAGGTTCCACCTGGACAAGGCTCACAGGTCTCTTGCTTGAGGTAGTGGTTCAATTAGGCCAAAAGCAACTAAGAAGCACTGAACTGCTGAATGAACTCCCCTTTTGTACACCTCCCCTACCCACCTACCCTCAAGTGCTTATGCATGGCAGAAAAGGCAAACACAAGGCAGAGACCACTAAGCATTTCAAAATTTTGCATGCTGTTGAAGCTTACACCAGCCATTTGGACCTCAGTGTGTTGGACAGACAGATCTGCACAGCAGGAAAGAACTCTAGTTCTGCATACAGCCTTCAGTTGCTGCCATAGCCGTTTCTATGAGCTTTTAATATGCTGATTTTGCAAACTTGTCTTTCCCTATGTCTCCTGGCACTCATCTCTCAATATGCTTATGGGCTGCAGCAGGCACCGCTGTCATGACCTGTGCAGTACTAATGAAACCATCTGCTGGGTCAACCTGTCACTTTACATGCCATTCCAGGCGCTGATCTCATGAGATCACACAGGCAAAGCCAGTACAGGCCTAACGGCAGTGCCCTCATGCGATTTTAGGAGACCACTAAGCTACAAGAAGAGTTATTTTACTGGATGAGACATTAAGCTGCTGTTGTGAGTGCTTGTGACCTTTGAAGATCACACATTGCTCTTTGCAGTGAGAAAAAGTTTGAGGTCCCACTTTTCATTGGCTAAATTTAAATTTTGCCTCTATTTGCCCTTCACTTTCAAGTGATACAGTAAACTGAATTCTGAAGAGCATCCAAGACCTCCGCTAGCTTATAAAATATGCTTAGGGACAGCCAAATGAGATAACAATATAGTTATTTAGAATTTTTCCACCAGCTTATTTTGGGCTTGGGTGCATGAGTGAATTCAGACAGTTAATCAAGCTACTGATTGTCAGCTAAGCCACAGTAATGGTTGGTGCCTGACAGTGCATGTGTCCTTAGCATAATGCAGCTGCAAAGTAAATCATGATAGCTTAGATCCTAATGAAAATGAAATCCACTGTAGAGACAGTTTAAGCTAACACACTTCTCAATGGGTCAAGCTTAATGTATGCACATGGTCAGTTAACAGATTTCAAATGATGGGCACCTTCAGTAATTAATTCAGTTATTTTCTATCACATGCTTAGACCTGGGAATTTATCCATTTGAGATTCTGATGTAGGAGAGGGTTAAATGAGCTGAAACTGATCTGTATGGACTACATGCACAGCTGTAATTATATCTGTGAGTAATCTTCACCAGAAAGAGGGCAGATTCATTAGAAGTCTTTAAATCTAGACTGATTTAGTCTCTTTAAAAATATGCAAACACTCAAACAGAAACCCTGGGACTAATGTAGAAAGCCTGGGATGAACATCTTCCACACAGGTGACACAGGAGGTCAGCCTGACAGCCACTACTGATTCTCTCTGACATTAAAATCGATAAAACTACGAAACCCTATGATCCAATAAGGTATAACTCAGTCTGTGCCAACACTGCTTTCACGTCCCCTGGGGTTACATTTCTGTAAGAGAGCTCAGTGACTTTGGTCTAGGACCAATGAATGGGAAAACCCAACTTCTCACCAGAGCAAAGCTAAGACACCAACCTCCTCTCCCTGATGCACTGGCAGGTGTAGTATTAGAGGCATGTGAGGAGCAATGGTCTGTCAAACCAGCTTCTGCATCCCCTCTGGACAACAGAGCAACATTGTCCTGTTTTACCGCGTTGGCGTCGGATATTGCTTGGCAGTAGCATGCTGATGATCCCTGAACTCACATGAAAGTTATGTATAAGCTCACCAACCGTTCCTGCACCAAAGATCTCCCCAGGGTCTCTCAGCTGAACTTATTCCCATGAGACTGCTGTTATTTGTCATAGAAATTCATAACAGAAATACACATTTTCAAAATAGTTCAATAAAAGAGACTATCTGGAAAATATTCTGATGTCTTGGATTTAAAGGAATGTTGTCGTTGATATTAGCATTAACTAGTAATCCTTTATTCATCCTTTATTAAGACTATGAAATGAACTGGATTTCTGAGCCTCAGCTAATATTTTGCAATTTTACCCTTCAGCCTATTTTTTTTCAATTGAAACTTCTAGAATACACACTTTCTGTTCAGCTTTTGCAACTTCCTGCATGAGTGAAATATCCCCTAACCCTGACCAGAAAACCCTTCCACATCTCTTTCAGAAATTCACTTCAGCAAATGTAACATCCTTACCAGAAGGAAACACAAGCTATAAAATATGCTGCAGCCTTCCTTTCTGTCTGGCTTGCTTCAGACTTCATTCATAAAAAAAAAAAAAAAAAAAAAAAAAAAAGGCAAGAGAGAATGAGGAAAAAAAAAGCGACAGTTGATTCAGAAAGTTGTAAGATGTAAACATTCATCCACGGATGATGCATGAATGGTTAGTGTTGCATATCTTTGGGGACAACATATGCTTGTCTGTCAAATTTGTCATATCCTAACGGCTATTGTTATCAGCCTACAAAAGCTTCCAAATTCCTACCTGTCACTGAAATTCTTAGAAAATGAGAAACCATGACACTCTGAGAAAATATAACTGTGATTATTCCTATTCTGCCACTGCTTGGGTTCCCAGCGCTTGCCTGTGCATAGTCGTCCCTCAACAGGGCCATCTTATTGATACTCTCAACACCTCTTGATCCTTTAACTGTTTGGAAGATCAAGTAGACAAGCAAAATTCTCTCTTTCCAATAGGTGTAGTCATTTGTGTGTTATTTTTATCTCTAAATCTCCTTAGTGATATTGCAGTTGTAGTTGCAAATCTTAGTGTCCCCTCAAAATTTAAGATCCGCCTGTACTAATGATCATGAAAACACTTCTGTGTGACAGAGGAAGTATTATTCTTATTAATTCTTCTGGTTATCACTGTATTTTCCACTTTACAAAGTAATGAGGCAAGGGTAACATTCCCTTTTGGTGATGCTAAGGGTCAGTGGAGCCAGGGTTTGCCAAGCACCCAGAATCAGGACTAGCATGGGGCTTCCCACCCACCCAAAAAGAGCCCAAATTGTCACTTTCTCCTGAATTTTAAGGCCTTATGCAGCCTTGCCTATGCTCAGGAGAGATATGTGGTGCCCTTTGCACCGGGCTGGACCTGCAAAGCTGGGTCGAAAGTGTGGAGACCTGATGCAGTTTGGCCTGTTAACTTTGCTTCTCCTCCCAGCCCCTCCACGTTGTGAGCAGAGGGTCCCATATCTCAGAGAGCCTTTCCCAATCCCTTGCTCCGAATGCCTCAGCATGGGGGATGCTGCTCCCCAGGGCATCATGGGGCTCCAGAGGTGGCCCTCCAGGCCACATCTGTCCCCAGATGGAGAGACCTGCCCGGCATCCAGCGCGGGAGCAGGATGGGAGCCACGCCGGCGGCCTCGATGAGATGGTGCAAAGGTTTCGGCACTGCCTTTTCAACGGGCTCCGTGTCAGCGGGCGGCAGGAATTCGAGGAATGCGAAACTGCCAGGCAGGCCACTAGGGAGGATTAAGCCGCATGACTCGAGGACCCGAGCGATAGCCCCGGAGGCCCCACAAAGAGCAGCTTCTTCCTCGGCCCCCCAGGCGAGCCGCTGCCGCGCGGGCCCGCGCAGAGGAAGGACGAATTGTTTGCTTTGCGTTTAGCGCTTCCTACTTTTCATTGAGAAAAAAAAACAAGAGAGAGTGTGGTTGGTATCTGATAGATTATCTCTGCCCGCGCAGCCGCCCGGCTCAGGAGACGGGTAGGGATGGCAGGGAGCTATTTCTTCAATGAATTCATTTTCCCACTGCGTGTCAAGGTTACTTCCCCCTGTCACCTCGGTGGCTCCTGTCGCAAGCTTCCCGCTTTGAATGAAAAGCAGAAACTGCCTTTTCTGAATGAAACCACTTCTTTTTTTGACGGCTGCAAAGCGGCTAGGCCTTGCCACGTCCCCTGCGGCAGCTTGTTTAAGCGCCGAAACTCCCGTGTCTTTTTCGCAGGCTGTTGCATGAGGATATTTGGGAGCTGTTTGTGGATTTCCCAGCTAACAAAACAAAGAGACCATCACTGAAGCCACCCAAGTCATGCTCACTCTTCCCTCATAAATCCCTGGCAATAATACTAAAGGTTTTCCAGCAGGGAGGAAAACCGCTCTCCCCTGATGCAGCTCCCAAGTTATTCAGCATGGTTATGCTAGTGAGTATGGGGATGTGTCGTGGGCCTGCCATAGGTAATGGCCCTGTTTGAAACGTGTTTGTACAGCCAGGAGATAAAATCAGCTGGGGCAGTGCAGATAGAGGAGTCTAAAGCGACATGATAACTGTGCGGGTCTTTCAACTTCAAAACATTTTGATGGGGGATCTTTTTTGTCTTTTCCTGTTACTTAAGGATAAGTTTTGTTTCACAAAGCTGCTGGGAAATATTAAAGACCTGGTGCTCCTCTTTGTCACACTGCCTCAAATCCACCAACTGCAACCTATTCATGGTCATGCATATAAAAGCCAATTCTCTCTCCAAGTTCTTGGAAACTCCCAATCATCGCAAACTATTGTTTTGCAATGGGATAAAAAATAGATTACATTTAAAGCTATATACCAAAGGGAGCAAGTTTTACAATCCTGCTTTCTTCTTAAGTGCTCAGTATCCACAGCAAGATACCAGCTGGAGTAAACGCACAGGAAGTTTAGCATAGTTGGACTTATCTTTGTTGTGCAGAACTGGATAACTGCATGTTTGTAAGCTAACACCCAGATCATATTCTGGCTTGGAGAATATGTGGCCACACAGTTTGCAAGATAAGCTACTGCGTTTGCAGAAGATAATTTACACAGAGAGTGTGACGATTCACATTCATGTTCTAAATTTCATTCATAGATTATTAAAAAGATGTTTATGAAGCACAGGAATGATTGAGCTGGCTCAGACCAAAAGTCACCAATTTCATGTCCTGCACCTTAGTCTACAGCAGATTTTTAAGGAAGGCAATAGAACCCAGGATGGTCTTTTTCATGTCTGTCTGCTAATAAAGGCCTTCCTGAGGTCATGATATTTCATAATTCCCAGTGGAGCCCTCTCCCATGTGTTGTCCAGCTCTTCTTCTAGGCTTACTTGTGCTTCTGACACCTGCGACATCCTGTGGCAGTGAGTTCCACAAATCAGCTAGGCAGCGCGCGAAAAAAGGACTTCCTTCTCCTTGCTTTAAGCTCTAGAATGTGAACATGCAGCTCAGACAGCAAAAGGAGAAGCAGCAAAGGAAACTCGCTGGAAGAGATATTGGAGTTGACTGAACCAAACTGACCAAGGCAGCATGGAGGTATTAAGCCGGGCAGGAGTATTGCCAGAAGTGCTGATGGAACAGACTTCCCTTTGCAGCTCTTTGACTTAATAAAGCTGATGGCTGAGCACTGTGGAGCCAAGGCAAGCAGGAGCTTTGGGCTACTCAGGGTGTCTACATGGGTCTGTAGGATCTTTATTCTGCAACTTCATGTTTTCTTTAAACCAGCACAAGCCAGCAGAAGTGATGATCTTCATCTTGGACCCCTTGACTCTGGTATCACTCTGCCTTGCTGCCAGTGTAAGTCTATCCGTGGCTGCCTAGTAAATCAGATTGGTTAAAAAGACATTTAGAGTCATTGCCTGGATAACTTTAAGACAGATCACTTCCAAGACCCGCTCTGACTGCCGAGCTGAAAAAAACCTAGTCCTGGAGATGGTTGCAGGAAGGGCAGAGAAAGACAGAGCTACTTCTTCTGGTGGCAGTGCTGGTTCCTGCTAGTTTACAGTGATCCTGGAAACCTTAGGGCTTGCTTCCTGGTCACCCTCTGCTAGGTGGCATGTCCTTTGACTGCAAACCAGCTTAACTCAAAGTGCTTTGGCCACCCCACAGAACTAAATGTGCCAAATCTGCAAGCTGGAAGCTGCTCTGTCCAGACAGGCATTTGTAGTGGAGGGACTCACTGGTTTGCTACCTCTTCCTTGCTCTGACAGAGCTTTTCCTCAGATCTTCGGAAATGCGTTTTGAGCAGTTAATATACTTATTAGGAAATAACTGCTCTTTATTGGCACTGAATGAACCTCTTAGTCTGGCTGAGACTTGAGAATATAACATGTCATTTACAAAGCTATCCCCAGAGAGCACAGGCAGATTACAAAAATATGCCTTGTGTTGAGTCCATTTAAATGAGTAAGATGACAGCATGAGGATTATGCATCGGATTTACATGCTGAATGGCCACACTTAGAAACCTGACAAATTGCCCTGGCAAATGAAATAATATTACCTTAGAGCAGGAATAGTGCCAAGAATTCTCCATAGGAAGAACAGAAGAGTAGGAGGAAAACTGCAAATACTGATAACCTTATCTGCTTCAAATGAACTGCATAGTTTTGAGAATAGCGTTTTACAGGTACAGAGGGCACAGCCCCTCTGCTACTGGTCAGCCAACTCCCAGCTGTAAGATACTAAAAGCAAAAAGACAAAGTCATTCGTATTTAAATTATATCCACTGATCTGAGTTGGATTTAAGGCATCTGGTTACACAATTGTTCTTATCTGTTAAAAAAAAACAGCCCTCATGATAGCTGACATTTTTAATTCAGTCCATTTACATTTAACAATATCCTATGTATTGCTTCATATAGCCAAAATATGCTCTTACACACTCAGTGTGTAACCCGTGTTGGGTGTGCTGTAATTCAACCTACAACCCCGTTTAGTATGAATGCACCTTGTGATATAATCAGCCTGGAATAACATGAGCAATTAGTCAATGACGCTGTGTATCTAATCTCCACATGTCTGAGTTCAGAAAACAACACCTCACAACATGCCCCTCCACAGTTAGGAAGAGAACCCCTGGGTGCTTGGAGAGAGAGAAGGTGCCCTGCACTGCCGTTTCTTCCCAAGAAACATGGGTACAAGTTAAAAGCAAAGGTTAACTGCTAAGTCAAAGATGCTTGACTTTGCTAAGAATTTGGTCCCAGGCTTTTGTCTTTTTCCACAAAAAGTCCAACTCTGATCTTATTCACAGCATTTTGCACCCATGTACTTCCCCTGGCCTGGTCTGAATTACTCTAGTTGTGATGGAAATGAGAGCAGGGTCAGGCTAGGGGGGAAAGAATGATGGTTCCAAACAAAGGACTGGTGAAATGACAGAAGAAAATTACGTTTAAACTCTCCTCTACTTTTTATCATGTAGGTTAATGGAAGGTCCATGAGGACTCCACATTTCCCTAGCCGCAGTGGATGATCAGTGCTGCCACTGTTTAGATATCTCTCTTACATTGCATATGGAGAGCCAAACAAATGAAAATGAAGATATTTATTTACAAAGCACCCTTAACAGCTGACATGTTTGACAATGTCATACCAAAAGGTGCCAATTCATGAATTAATTGAATTTTCTTGAAGTGTTCAGAGCACGTCTGGAAAGACAGCAAAAGGATGTTGGGGCTTCCTGAGGCAACAGCTCCCCCTAATGATGGCTGGGAGTTATTCTGGAGCAAGGAAAGACCCTTCCGTTTAGGAAATGTGTCTGGATAATCGAAATGAAGTAGCTCCCTTTCCAGTAATCTGGAACCCAGATGGAGCTGGCATCTTTATTTACTGGTCAGTCTTTATTGACAACCAGCAATAAACAGTATTTTAACAGGAGGAACAGATTAGGGATTGAATTGCTGTAGTCACGCATGTGCACTTTTTTTTACTCTTTCCCTGGCATCTTGGCCTTTCTTTCAGTCAACGATGGGAGCCCTTTTTACCCGCACAGGGAAAATTGAACATGAATAGGTCCCACTAACAAAGCTGCCATGAAATGAAAAGCAGAGCACTGTGTTGGTTGAATTGAAGGCCTGGCCAATGAGTATTATGAGAGGAATATTTCTGAACAGTATGGGCTGTTTTTTTGAGTCAGCTGCCTAACACTGATCCAGATTCAGTAAATTCATATTTTTTTCTGTTCTTGAGTTCTGTTTTGGGTAACACCTTGAGGCTAATGACCTCAGAGAAAGCAGGGCTGACAACAGTTCCTGATCCTGCAACCACAGAAGGGTATAACCAGTGTGTATAGTCTGAAGTAGTGCCCGGTCTGGGGAAGCCCCACATAACTCCTCACACAAGAAGTTCATTGGTCTCTAGTTTTTGTATCTGAACCTTTGGGTTGGCTTTTCTAAAGGACTTTTGAACTCATTACCTTCTATTGTTGTCAAGGTTCCCAGTCTCACAGCACTGAAGTTATTATCCATATCATTAAACGCTGTATGGTGACCATCAGTCATCAACACGATCTGGCATCATCCCACCATATAGGAACGCATTTAAGAGGAGTTTGGATATTTATCTCCTTAAGTTTTAGATTTAGTCAATCAGGAAATATTGTCCTGCAAACTGCCCCATATATCATTCTCACCCTGGTGTTCCACCTCCTGAGTCACTTCTGATTGATTTGAACACTTTTATTAAATTGAAAATAAGTTAAAAAAAAAAAGTCTCCTGGAAACTGCATGACTTCCACCATGCAGCATATCTTCTCAGTAGTAGAACTTTTGACTGTGTAGACAGCAGGAATAGGCAGTTAACTAGAATTAGAGGGCTACCTAAAGAAAAGTTAGCTTATTGCTAATAAATGTGTAAACCTCTGATTATTACCTAAACTTTCCAAAATTACACATCATCAAATAAAATGTACAGATAAATGTACGGATGATCTTGTGGAAATGCGTATGGAAGGAAAAATGAGGATTTCTATTGCCCCCCCCCCCTTTTTTTTTTTTTAAGGGTTTAGTGTCAGGAAGCTGTAGTGAAAAAATGTCCATTTTTAAGGTATCTAAACAGGATATCCAAATATCCCAGCTAATTTTTCAAAATCAACCTTTAAATGCTATAGAAGCTAAAAATCTTCTTGATTCACTTGGCTTCAAACTTCATGTCCCCTACAGGAGTTTGTTTCTGGAAACTGGTATGTGGGCATTAGACTTACATATAGTACTGCCTGGTTCTGCAGACCACAGAGGAGACTTTTTAATATTCTGTTCAAGAAATCCTTAAAAGTGCAAGGGCAGACTACATGATGACAGTCCTTTCTGCTTTTAAGATCAATTAATCCTAGAAAATGCGATCACGTCAGTCATATAGTACAGCTAATTGATTGCATGTTTATCTCACACACCATCTCAGCACACAGCTGCAGTGAGCATCACTGCACAGAAGACTCCTGGGGAGAAGGTTGTAAAGTCAACATCTTCTGGTTGCTCCTAGCAAATGACACAACTCTCAACAGACACTTGTACAGAAGCAGAGAGAACAAACAACGAGCAGAGAATGTAAATATTAGGCAGCCAACGTGTAGAAGGGAGCTGGCTTCCACCAGCCATGTTTTGACTGGGGTTCTGGGAAGGAAGGCAACATGTACCTTGGAGCAATCCCATTATCGCAAACAGCAACCAAAAAAAAAACCAACCCACAACTATTGCAATTATTTCAAATCATTCATTTCAGCAATTCGCCTCCCTTCTTTATAGAATCAAAAAGGTTTATCTGGAGGTGACAACACAGACAGACTGATCTTTGCCTTTAATGACAGCACTTGCTGTATCCCGTTGCATACATTTAGTACTTGAGCAGTTTACCATCCTAATGAAAACATGTGGAGTGTCGGTGAACATGGCATTTATAGGTCATACCCTGCTTCATATGCAAGAACCTCCTTCCTTCTGTTTGAGCTAGAGGGACCTCCAAATGGGTCATATAATGCACTTCCCTGTTCACGGACCCCAACACTTGCTAAAATTAATATTCACTTTCCAGTTCACAGGCAGGGGGAAACACTCCGTGATCTGTTCATTTGGGAAGGAACCCTTTGGTTATCATGCCTCAGCTTAGGTGTGGTCTATGGAAATGTAACCTTCCCAAGCAGTCCTATGGAGCAGCTCTGAGCTTAGCGGTCCAGGCAGACCCAGTTTATGCCCATCGGCAGCTTCATAGGCAGCTTCATGGAGTTTTTCCCTAAGTGCACCTTCACACTGTGATAGCCATGGTGTAACTGCAGCAGTAAATCACCACCAAAGATGGGGCAAACACATCACAGGAGCACAGTTGTCCCAGCCAAAGGGAGTAAGACAGGACAGCACTAAGCTAGATGTCGTGAATAGAGTTGGGAGTTTTCAGGCTGGACATGTCCAAAATAAAGTGCATTACTATGAGGAGCAGATTTGCCTTTTTCTGGGGACTGATCAAGAGAGAGGTCAGCGCGGTTGAGGGCTGCAGCGAAAGCAGTCATCTAGGTAAACTGGAGAGCTGGCCTCTCTGCACTAAGAATAGCTCCTCACATTTATGAGTGCTTTTAACAGTCCACCCAGCAATGCCAAATCATTTGTCCAGCTTCACTGCAGACAAAATAAAATAGCTCTAGCAAGATAAGCATATCCTGGAAGGCTGGGATTTTCCAGCAGATAGGGCCAATTCTCTGTTGGTGGCAATTGGCAGTGTTGTGCTTAACTCCACGGACAGGTGCCAAATGACCATAGCAGAGATTTTGGCAGTAGAATAGCAGTCGTAACAAATGACTCTGTGAAGCCTTGTGTGCAGTTCACCTAAAGTATTGCAGCTTCCCCTGCCCCTCCAAAGCACTCCAGAAATGTGGGCTTGCGCTTACCAGCACAATAAGCCAGCAAAAGACCCATCAGGAAAGTTCACTGACACCCTAAGCAGTGCTAAAACAGCAGCTATCCCACCAGCAGTGAGGAGAAACTCCAGCTACCTTTCCAGAAGAGTCCCCTCGCTCCAGTTCCTGAGCCACCAAACCACTGGAAGGAACTGCAGCATCTGGATCAGGCTTTGCATGAGGGGAGATTAGCACAATAGCTGCCACCACAACTGAGAGCAGTAAAACTCCAGTGGCTTTTGTTCTTTCAGTCGCACACTGTGAGGGCTCCCAGACATCCATTCTCTCCCCTCCATCTGGGAAATCAGTGTTCGCAGAGACACAACGATCACCGTGATTCACCGCCAAGCCCAGATCTACCAAGGGATATTAAAGAAGCTTCAGCACTTAAGGGGATATGTGGCATGTGCTTGAGCCGACGTGTTGAAGGAATAGTCATTCTGCTTTGCCCACTCATGGAGAGTGTGGTTTGTTCTTGATCCAGGATCATTCAGATGTGTCTCAGGCCCACACGTTGTCTAAGCCAAATTACTCCTTATATTAAATCCTCCTGAAGCTCAACTTTGAGTGTCTTTGGATTCCCACAGACATCTGGTTACAAGTCCTGGATTGGCCCATCCGAAAGGCAAAAGTGACGTGCACGTCCAGCTTGAATTTTATGCCAACACTCGCCAGTGCATGGTGAAAGCAGCCAGTTGCTATTAAATTTCCCAGGCAGACTGGGAAGTGCTGTAGGGAGCAGGAAGCAGGCTTGTCTTTATTTTGCTGTTTCATTTGCTCATCATGCTACGTCGAACCTAAACTTGACCACGCTGAATAGTATGTAGGTGCACCAGGAGCACCCCTGGTGAAGTATGTGGTTGTTCACCCGTTAGTCTCTGATGCTTTGTGCAAAAAAATATCTCGTATTCTGCATCCCAAATATACTCAACACCTAAATATTTCTGAGAACCCCTTGTGTGACTGGTGACATCTTCAGCTGCCTGCATTCTTTTAGCAATTTCTCCCTGGCACCTGGTGGAACCTGAGCCTCCACACAGTAACTCCAAGCACAATTTTATTGTATTTTATTTAATTAACTGCACAGAGCCAAAAGCCTTTCCTGCCTCTGGAACCAGATCATTAGCTGGCAACCCAGTCTTCACAGAAATAAGCATCGTTCCAGTGGTAATGAAAACAAGACAAAAACAAAAAACTGTGAACATTTTTATTGCCCCTGGAGCCATCAGCATCCAGAGAGCATAAGCAGAGCTGTCAGCAATGCCTCTCCTTACTTGGGACCCAGTCAAAACAAAGCTCCAAGTCAAATTTCTTGCCTGACCATTACATCAAGTTTTAGTTCTATTCTCAGTCATGGTCTGCCACTGATTACGTTATGAAATTCATTAGGGAAGAGAAAACTGCAGTTCTTTGGTGGATAGAGCTGAGTGTTGCTATTGCAGAATAGCCAAGAGCAACCAGGGAAAACATGCCCATGAGAGACTGGCATAATTCTTCTGGGATCACAGCCAGGCAGTCACAGGATAAAACTGCAATCTGCAATGCAAGAGATGCAGCGACAGATCACAGGATAACTTTTAGAAACGGTGGATGTTTTGCAAGCCCCAAATTTGGGGGTTACATTGAGAAATAAATGTACGTAAAAGACGCAGGGAAGTGGAATGGGTGATAGACTAACTATGTTACAAAGGCTTTCCTGCTGGAACAAAGTGTTATAACAGAAGAAGCTTGTGGCACCTCTTATTACTAGTGGTTTAATTAGGAAACATGTCATGTCACATTAGCCCATTCACATCTCACTGCCATTGCCTTATTGTTCTCACAGCACAGGTAGTATCAAAGCAGTGACACAAGTGAACAGAGGCTGTTCAGTTGTATTCAGAAGGTGTTAGATGGGAAAAGGAACCAAGATTTGCATCACAGACTATATATCTCACACATTAACAGAGATAAAATAAAATAAAATAAAATAAAATAAAATAAAATAAAATAAAATAAAATAAAATAAATAAAAGTCTCAAGGAAAACCTTGCTTCATTCCCACAGAGTGGTTGTGATTTAGCTCCGGTAGTTTTCACAAGCTAATAGTCATTTTGGGGGAATTATTTTGAACACTTTCCCACAGAACAGAGCCACTGTGCCTGAAAGTTCAAAACTGTGGGCTGAGGACCCTGAATTCGTGGGATGTAGGAGCACAAGGCCTGCACGGTCCTGCCCGCCTTGGATAAGGGCGCAGCGCAATTCTCACAAACCACAACTGACAAGGTGCACTGGAAGATTGGAGGGAACTTGTTTCTTCTGTTAGTAACCACAGGAGTTTCTCTGAGTGTCTTGTGGTTGCTGCTTCTGAGAACAGGAAGCTGGACAAGCTGTAGGTGCAGGAGATTCTCGCTGCCACTTGTGTTACCCACCCAGCCAGAGCTCAACTGATTAGGAGGGTATCAGAGTTACATAATGGCTCTTCTGGGTTGTTTTACTGTAAAGATGGAGGAAGGGTGGTGGGGGTGCTCTTCAAAGCAGGGATGAGGGTTGTAAATAGCAAAACCACAAGGAATTGAATTTAAGTGGAGGAATAATTTAACAAATTAGGATAATTATAACATGTAATATATAATAAGCACATATATCTATGTATAAGTAACACATAACAAAATATTACTTAAATCCTGCTGAATTTAACAGTATATTTAGACAGGGAATTCTGCTACTAAAATGCTTACAAAATCACTTTGGATCCCTAAAGATCCATTTCTCCTAACATTAGACATCTGGAATATTAACATCTATCTTCGAGCAAATCTCAGAGAGCTCCAGAAATAAAGAACCTAAAATCTATTAAAAGAAATAAACACCTTTAAGATACTCATAGGATGACGATTTTAGAAATCTTTAGGATGCATTGAATTGTGCACTGGTCTCCAGTAGCTATCAAGAGTGCATGGTTACTAGCACAGAGGTGGATATCAGTGCTCTGCACCACTATATTTACCCACAGGAATCTTGTCACAGATGGTCTAACATATGTTTAATAATACAAAAAAATAATGAGAACTTCCAGCAATACTTTAATGGGAATTCATTCAGCTTCCTCTAGAAATTCCTCCTGAGGTTTTTGTCAGTGTAGGAAGCATCTCCAAATTCCTTGTCTAATGAATGCTTTGTGCAAGATGGATTCACCAGAGGACACCAATTTCAGATTTTACAGGGCCAACAGGTGTCAGAAAATATTGCCATCTTGCTCTGTGAAGTTACTGCATATCATTTTCACAGAAAGGCTGAGATGTAGCTCGTGTAGTTTTGTGAACCTAGTGCTTTTCTGAGGGAAGAAATATGAGCAACTGCCTGCAAAAATAACCAGGAGAGATCAGGATACCTGAATACAGGTCAGAATAGAGTCAGTCTTCATACTTATTCATGCCTTCTAAGGCCAAATGTGGCACCAGTTTAAGCACGATACTTTTAGTCTCTGTTTGAGCATTGGATTTTTTTAATTCTTTAATTTGTGTGGAAACCTCACACATTTTCAAATGAGCCACCGGACTCTTCAGGCAGAGCAAAAACTCCCCCTGCATGCTTCATTGCTGGTAGGTCTTCCATTCAAAAGAAAAGTCAACTCCTCCCTTTATGTGCTTCACACAACATTAAAACACACGTATATGGATTTCAGATAGATGGCAACATTCTTTAGATGCTATCAAGTCACATTGACACAGAAAAAGCCTTTTCCATAATCTTGCTGGAAATGTAACAGAAAAGCTGCAATTGTTTGGAGTTTTTGTGTGATAATACTTTGAGAGACAAAACATTTTCCCTCCCAGCTCAAAAGCTATAGAAGCGATTTTCCTGACACATTCAAAAAATGATTTATTGTAGGTCAGAGGGCAATCAGAGGAGAAAAAGATCAATCACACCGGAAGAGATAAGTTTTTCCTTTGGTCTCTCTTTCTCTTTTTTTTTTTTTCTTTTTCTTTTTTTTTTTTTTTGAGTGAACAGCTTCAGTTGTAGTCTTTTAAGAAATATTTCAGGATTCTAGCTGCTGAATTTCTTCAGTGATCATACAACTTGGAGTTTGCCTGTGGTTAAGCCATTTGTATTTCAGAAGAGCTTAGTTTACTGCTCTGACCTTACAAAAGCAAAAAATCCAACCAATAGCCTGTAGCAAATAGATATAAGTTGCAAATACAGTAGTATTAGTCACTGAGAAAAGTCCTCTGTGGGCAAAGATTAAAATATAAACTAGTACACAGTACTCTGAAATGCAACCCACTGGGATTCTTATAGAGCTATGTATTATGGCCACACAGATGCCACACCAATTCATCATGATTAATGTTATCACAGCCAGTCCCAAGGGTTGCAGTAATGATTGGCCACTTTTCATGAAGAGCTGTGAAATGGCTTTTTGGCTCTGCATGCTAAACACAGAAATCATTTAAGTGCGATAGATTGAGCAAAGCTGATTAAACACACCTACAGAGCATGCAAATGTTTTCTTTCTCTCTGCTATTAAGGGCAGAACATTGTCCTTACATTTCTCAGGGAATTAGCCATGCAGATCCCATTGCCTCTTGGGACAATAGCATGACTGATTCCTCAGATACTCAAACTGTAGTCTTACCTGGTCATTCATATTTTTGGTGCTAGGAGATGACAGGCTTAGTACAAATAGAGCATACAACAGTTTTGCATTCATTGCAAAAAAAGTCATAGTTGAGATTGCTTTTATTAACCAGATATTACCTGCAATGCTATAGAGTCTACAACTCCCAACATGAGCAGAAAATGAGGTCACATACTCATTGGCTTGAGCATCATATGGCATAGGATGAAGTCATATTCTCACCAAAGGAAAGAGAAAAGCTATACAGGGTTGAGCGAAAAGTTGTTACTGATCTTCAAATATCTGTGATAAGATGGAAAAGACATCTCATGTGTTTTCCTTACATAACATGTCTACAACTATGTTTATAGCCAGTGTCCTGAGTATTTTCTTCATGATAAAACATAATAACCTTCCAGGAATGTTTCTTATTACTAGACTTGCTATGTGTCTGCTGGAAAATAGCTGAGTAAATAATTTATCCTCTCAGATTTTCAATAATTAAATAAATAATTCATCATAAATGAGTAAAGACTTACCTCTGCAATCTTGCTCAGCTCTCTTCTGAAAGCCATCTCTCTACTAAACCCCACCTTATGTTAATGACATAAGTTATCAAATGTCCAGGTTCACTGACATTGGGCTTACACTTGTAACTTTGCACTGTATTTTCTCCAGGCTGCCTCTATTCTAGTAACATATATGTGACCAATTAGCTGATCTTATCAGTAGAATAGAATTGTGTCTATCTCTTCCTGTTTTGTTTTGTTGTTTGAATTTTTCTCCAGCAAGTGCAAACAAGCAACAGAGTCATTTGATCACCCTGGATATTTGTGGCACCCTATGATATGAACTACCTTGGTCATATACATCACGCTTCCTATCTTACTCAATCTCTGCAGCTTACAGTAGAGTACGAAGTTCGGGCGCGGAGTCCACAAATCCTTGGACTCAGTTGAACTAACACTGAACAAATTTATCAGCTGTGCATTTGTAAAGATAAAACACATTGAAATCTAACACGCATGTGTAATTTAACTTTAGCAAAGTTTGCTCCTTGTGAACTTTGCTTTATGATCACACAGTGATCCCAGATTTCCTGCTGCTGCTCTTTGTGTTGCCTGCCTCTTGGAACACAGAATATGTCCTACCACACGTCTATGGTGGTCCAACTGGGCCACTCTGTGGATGATAAGTGGAGAGAGAACCAGATACAATTTCTGAATACAAAGTTGCGTAAATGTGTTTCCTCAGGATTGCATGATAAGAAGTGTGATGACATGATACCATAATTACAGGTAACACATGTGGAAGTATCACAGACTGGTCAATAGGAAACTGGAAAAGGAGGAATACAGAAAGCCGAGTTAGTTATAGTGCAAGAGGAGCCCCTGCTGATCTCTAGAGGGATTGCAGTCAGAGCAAAGACCAAAATTTGTGTTTGTTCACAGAATCGCAGAACAGTTGGGGTGGAAGGAACCTGTGGGCATCATCTGGTCCAATCCCTCTGCTCAGAGTAAGCTACAGCAGGTTGTCCAGGATCATTTCAAGTTGAGTTTTGAATATCTCCAAGGATGGAGACTCCGCAACCTCTCTGGGCAACTTGTTTCACTGCTTGACCACCCTCACAATGATGTGTTTTCTTGTTCAGATGGGATTTCCTGCGTTTCAGTTTGTACCCATTGTACCCACTGTACCCATTCAGCTTGTACCTCATTCTGTCACTGGTCATCTCGGAGAAAAGTCAGGTCTTGTCCTGTCTACGCCCTCCCATCACTTCTTTATACGCATTTATAAGATTGTCTTGGCATTTTCACCCAACCAGGCAGAGAAGTTGATTTACTGTGATTTGAAAATAAACAGAAAAAGAAGAAGGCTCAAAAACAGTTAGGGAATGAAAAACTAAAAAGGATTCAAATATACTGAACCACTTTCAATTGGTTTTGCAATTATTATTTTTACAATTTAAAATACTTGAAAATTACTTTGAACAAGTATGTTCTTCTGTAAGACTTAATCAGGATAATATATACACTTCTGTAGTTTATCTTTATTCATGTCCACTATAAATATAATAAAATCTTAAATAAATATCACTCATAAGACAGATTGAAAGATTGACATGAAGTTTGATGATTTCATATTGCCTTGTTTAAACTAAAGAAAACATCACTCATGTACAATGATTTTATTTTCTTGTAGTTTTACATATTGGTGGTTGAATATTCCTCTTCGTATTACTTCTAATTTTAACATATCCCTTGCGTTTCATTACTATTCTTCATGAAGAGATCTGAAGGCTCCTGGGAGGCAGATATTCCCAGTCTTGCTAGCTTGGAACTGGACTGTCCCGTTCCCAGAACCACTAATTTAAGTACAGGCAGCACAATCCTGCTTGAATTTGCTTAGGTCTCGCACCATTCTGACTATGCATATAATATAGGATGGTTGCATAATTATCCACAGTCTATTTATATAAAGACAAAGAAGAGTCCAAATGTGTTAGTATTTTTAGTGGTTTGTCCAAGATCAGAAAGGACAACTATGTCCCAGAAGAAGATAAAGCTTGTATCCCATATCACCAGGCTCAGCTTCTCCACAGGGTCACAAGCAACTTGTGGCTGTCACACCTGAGGGACAGGGGCATACCTGTGCAGATCCTGAAGGGATCCCATGACAGATGGACAGCCTGGAAGCAACAGTGTTCTCCAGTCTCATATTCTCACATGGGCTTTCACCGTGTGTAGGTTTATTATCTACACACACAAGACCTCTTCTTCTTGCTTATGCACTTGATTACACACAACCAGTTCCACCTGAAATTTTCTGCTTGTACGAATTAGACAGATAATGTTGTGTTTCCCTGTCACCAATGGGGAAAGCTCTTCTAGCAACTAGGTTACAGCAAAACACCGTGTTGTCAGTTAAAAGGACTAGATGATGTCTTCACAAAGTGTGGTGTAGATTTAAGGAAAAGATAGTAGGTGATTGTGCCATTAGCAAACATAGGAATTATACCTACATACATACAAATGCAACATCACTATATCTTACATCCACTGTGATTCATCTTAATACGGAAAGTATACTGGTAGCAGAAGGCATCAAAACAGATACAATATATCAGGTTGAAATTCAAACAGTTTTTTCATTCTATGACCCTACGATTCTATGATTTTGGTGTTCAACAAGTGTCAAAACCTGGATAGGATGACTAACAGCATCTACAGTTCATTATGCACCCCACCTAGTGCTTGAAGACCGGAAGCACAGAAGAAGATATATTGAGCTCCCTTGTGCTTTGGCTGCTGTATGATCTATGGCAAACAACTCCTGACACACGCTGCATGTGTGCCATGTCTTCACAGCCCACCATTAAAAATGAGGATCTTTGCAGCTCACATCTTTCTGTGCATGTCCTGACTCAGAAGGTGAAAGATAAAATTGCGGATGTGAAACAGAAAATCCTCATGCTGTCACAGAATCACAGAATGGTCAAGGTTGGAAGGGTCCTCTAAAGAACATCTAGCCCAACCCCACCTGCTCAAGCAGAGACACCTAGAGCAAGATGCTGGACTTAGACCCTGTAGAGCACCAGAACTTCCTCAAAAATATGGGAAATAGGATTCATAGAGCTCCTCACTGACTGATTTATCTTTAATCTGACTCTTCAATCTGTTTTGCTATAGGAACAAAGCTAAGGTCACTATGCTGTCTGAAAAGAGGTGCCTAGGAGGTGCATTGTCTACAGTAAATCTTTACAGAATTTTACAGAGGTCGCACTGTAATTTTCTAGGATTAGAACATACCGGAAAATTTTCATGAAATCAGTCTGGGTTTTGGAACTTTAATTCAGGGAAAGGAAACTATAGAAAGTGGATTCCATTAAAGAAATTGGCTTGCAAAATTACATGAAATTCAGATTTTTTTTCCTGCAGAAAAAATTAAAAATTTAAATGTTTATTAAAAATTAAAATTAAAAAGTTTTCAGCATGGGAAAATGTTGAAATCTCACTAGATTTCATTTTGCAAAATGATGCACTTTATTCCCATGGCTATACTGCAATATGACAAAGAAGCCAAAAAATATTGTTACTTTCCAGCCTGGGCTTTCCGAAACATTAAGAGTGACTGAACAACCTAATTTTCCCTTGCTCAGCATCCTATTTATGCTGTAATTATTTTTCCACTGTGTTATCACATTTGAAATCAAACTGAACATCCTTTGATGTGAGAATGGAAATTCCACATTTCTTCCTACACAGATACCATGTTGAGCATCTCTGCCAAGCCTGCTGCCTCCAGCTTCCTGCACCATCTCTGGACAGGAAGAGCAGATAATTTCACTCAATGCCAGCCAACCATGACTTCCTCTGTGACAACTGAAGAAGTCAGTCAGTCCCTTGTGCTAACATTGTAGTTGCAGAAAGACACCTGCTAGAGCAGTGTATCATGATAGTGCAAGATTAAGGCTAAAACAAGTGGACAAAAGAACTAATAGGCCATTTTCTTACGGAGGCAAGCAGGAACTAATTGAAGGGGCAACCCAGGGAGACTTGAGCCCACATTCAGTGTGGTCAACGCATTATCATAGCCTCCTTCTTCTGTGATGGCCCCAAAACAGCAGCACACTTGCCACCTCCCTGGGAAGCGGGGGTGTTCAACCCCATGCGCCATCCGGAGTTTCAAGATAAGTATCGGAGGACATCTGCTTTCAGTGAGCTGTTGTCGCAGAGCAGAGGACAGTACTGAGAACAAAAGAGCAAATTATACAACTTTAAGCTCATGTGGCCAGAGTTTAGTGGGAAGTAAAAGTGCCATTTTCATTTAGAAACTTGCACGTTCTTGAGCCTATCCCTTGTAGATACTGAATTGTACAAACTAAACACCAGCCAGAGCAGGAATGGCTTAGCCACCCAGCAGGGGATACAGTCCCATGCTGTTGCTAATCCTGTAAAGACATACATACATACATATATACAAATATATATATAACAAATAAGAAAATACTTGGGCAAGAGAATCTGAGAGTAAATTGCCTCAAAAAGTCAGCTCTGAGCTGCGCACATAGTCCTGGGAGAGGGGGAGTCTCTAGAGATTTATGTATACTCACATTACTACTAATAACAGCACAGCTGTTCTTTGTTTCTATTGAAGTATGAAGAAAGTATGTTTATGGATAGATATAATTAATATACAACTCCAGCTGTTTAAAAGAGACCTTGGAATCACCCTGCATGTCCTCAATGTATTATTGCATATGAAACAAGTGAACCTGGACTGCCTTACCCACAGGAGAGCCAGAGTTAGTGTCCTAAGAACATAGGTGAATTAAGGTCAGCCTTGCTCTGAATAAGAGCTTCTGTCCTGGCTTTTAGTTCCACTTAACAAATACATTTCAGTTTCATACTTTTTTTAGGTTTACATTCAATTCCTCATGTTCTGGTATCCTATGGTCAGAATGGAGATAGGAAGAGCTCATTAGCTCCAGTGAATTAAATGCCGTGGAATTGCAGTCTTCCTCATCCTATTTGTCCAAGTTTAGAAATGCCCAGTGATCTCCAATGAACCAGGCTCCAGATTAGTCCTGATGCAACCTTTCTGCCCACATGCAAATGTGTGACCCTTGCTCACTTTACTTGTATATGATCAACAGCTTTGCTTTCCAGCAAGCCCTAGGAATGCAAGTTTTCCTCATGACCTTCTGCTACCTGTTTATGGTATTAGAAATACATTATGCATGCATTAGACCTGAAAGTGAATCTAAACTCTTATAACCTTTCACACAACTATTTGCTTGAGAACATTTTATTCTCTCCTACTTTTGCCTGCCCAGAGCAAAATAAGGAAGGAAACAGCTCTACAAACACTAAAATATCATAAGATAAGATTACATTTAAAATGACCTTCAAATGATTTCACTGTAGCCCTGTCAATGTCAACTGTTTTCTGTGCATCCAGGAACTGCAGAAGGATCAGGCAGATTCATTAGCAAAACCTGGAGAGGTGATGGAGCGCCAGAGATTCCTACAGATGGATTTGTGTTTGGTTTTAACACTACAAAAAGTAGTGCCGTTGCCCAAGCCTCCCATAAAGGATACGAGGGTTGCCCTTTATTTTGTGCTGGAAGTTCACTTTTATTCCTACACATCACCCACTCTGGAAGTTATTTTCAGTTGCTAGCAACCTTCACTAAGCTTAAACCAATTCAGTCCTAATTTTTATATGTCTAGCCAAGGTTAACATGCATTTCATCCCAGTTACTTTGAAAAGTCTTGGTATTCCCTTGCTTTACAGAAAGTGCTTTTTGACAATACTGTGAAAATCTGTAAAAGTTCACTGACTCTTGATAGATACTGAGCAAAACAAACAAACAAACATACAAACAAACACCTAGAAGATCCTACTTCTTCTACTAGCAAGTTTTTTTGACTTTTTTTTTAGAAAATTCTGAGATCAAACAAGCAATATCCTGAAAATGCAACACAACACAATAAAAAAAGGTGCAGGTAACTAAGGCCAAAACAGAAAACAGCTCTGACCCTATCATCCCACAGCAAGCAACTGGGTCAAACTTCGTCCTTTCTGAAGGCAAGAAATAATTTAGAAAAGGGTGGCTAAACACAGCATTTTTGTTTCAGGAGTACAGAACTTCATTTATAACATGCATGTAAGTGTCAGGCCAGTGTGCTGATATGATTGTGATCGAGATATCTTAGTAGAAAAAGAATCATCATTCCAGGCAGAATTAAACTTTTGAGAGAGGTCTTATGATGTCTTACCAAAAATCATATGAGAACCAAAAAGGAAAAAAAAAATCTTGTAAGGCTTCGAAAACAAAGTTGAGACTGTGGAATTGACTGTGTCATTTGCAGGGCTTGTGGAATCCTTAATTTGAAGCAAAAATTGTAACAAAGAGCCAAAACCAAGAAAAAAGATTACACAAAGATTTTGACTTCAATTTGGGAAAGGCAATTAGACCATAAGTAGAGAACTTCACATACAGATTGAAAGCTATGAAGGAAAAACAGGTCTCATTCAAAGGACTGAGTTGGTCGAAGGAGCCAAACTGCAGCAAATCAAATGAAAACTCCAAAAAGAACAGGCAAACTGTACATGAAAGTTTGAAGCTACACACAATGTGGAAGAAAATACAGGCCAAAGGTTTGTCTAGCCACATTTTTAACAAGCAAAATAATTTTGTAAAACCCTGCTGAAAGGACAGAATTTACCTAGGCAGGAATACACTTCAGTATCACTACACAAGCAAGCATAATTCCTTCTGGGAAAGATTCAAGATGGAATATTGAACTGCCTAATCCTTTGTCTTGCATCATAGTTCCTCCCTCAAGAAAGATAGCTACTTTGAGTGAAAAAAGGTCATTTTTTAAATTCAGAAAGCTCAACTTCCTAAGACAGGATGAGGACAGCGATGTTTACACACAGTGCTCCCCTGCCAATAGGCCCCTGCCCCTGCAGAAGATCTTTGCATCCAGCCCAAATAATCATTTGTTATGTGCTCAGTGCACTCTGTTCTCTGAGAACATCTTCCCACTATTTCCTGAGGTCAAATCAAGCTCAACACAGGCTCTTCACAAGCTGCAGCCTTCAGGGCCTGGGTGAAGCCTGAGTAACATCCTCTGGAAAACTTTATGCCCTGTGTTACCTGTAGAGGAAAGGAGATCAGATCTTTAGTGCAAGCATGGCTGAGAGGTGGAACAGGTTGTCCACAGAGTCATAGTGCCTCCATCCTTGGAGACCTTCAAAAGCCATCTGGAGAGACCCTGTTTGAGCAGGGGTGTTTGACTGGGTGAACTCCAGAGGTTCCTTTCAACCTCAACCATTCTGTGGAGAAAGATGGGAATAACATTCAGCCAATCTCCTTAATGGATCATAGGCACAACTGCAAATGCCAAAACAAAACAAATACCCCTGTCACCATGATGTATAAGCTGAAATAAAATCAAATCTTTAAAACATGAAGTTTGCAATTAATTTGGGAAACGGAGCATCTGAAGCATATCAGCCCTCAAAGCACAGACTAGAAGACTGCAGAGGAAGAGAAAAAGAGAAAACAAACAATAAAGAGAGATAAGGAGAAGAGAGAACTGGATTAAAATATAGGGAACTGGGCCTGGGAAGGGAGAAGACAATATAAAAAGAAACATCAAAATGGTCAAACAGAGCAGCCTAGAGTCATAACTCCAGAAATTTTGAATTTTTCATCCAAAGCTGTTATTGCAGCATTTGCATATGCTGTAAATTAGAAATTCATCATAGATTATTCTCCTTTTTATCCATAAACAAGATTATTAGAGAATATAACCACTAAACATGTAATCTCATGTGTAAAATATTTCTCCATGAACCATGGCATACCATGTCATGCAGTAATAATGTGTCACAGACCACAATTGCTATGAATCTAACTGCTCTATAAAACCATATGGTGAAAAAGTAATATTATTTGAAGTCCAGGTTATGCTCATTTTAATGCTGCTGTAAAGAGTACTGTTAAGAAGATACTTTCAAAAGATCAAGAGTCAAACCCAGAGCTTCTTTTGACTCTGCTAAATTTCAGAGTGGTACCTTCTGAACCAGGCTGCCACTTGATACAGAGCTGGGTCAGATAACAAGTAGGCCTGGACTCACAGGTTGTGTGAGGTACCAATATTAAATGTTGCGGATTTTTCATGAAAAACAGAAAAATTACTGTGATAGTGGATAATATGAAATATTAGGCTCACAGGGCTCTGGACTAATATATTATAGCAGAGGACAATAGTCTCTCACACAGCATTCTCCATCCCATGAGATGATTGCTAATGAAAGACAGACTGATAGCATCCCTAACAAAAGGAAGAAGAAAAAGAAAGAATGAGTCTCAACTCAAATCCAAGATCAAACCCAAAATGAGAGAAATAGTTCAAGGCATTGACCATGATGAGCAAACCAGAGTTAAAACTCAAGATGTTTCAGACACCCACAGGACAGGCATCCATCCAGGACAGCTCAGAGACTGGTTGAGACTTAGTGCCTCGTTACAAATTTCAATTTTGCCTCTTAGTGCCTCGTTACAAATTTCAATTTTGCCTCTTAGTGTGTGTGTGTGGAGGGGAGTTGTTAGAGTAATTGGCTCCTTAGGAAGCTTGAGATAAAATATGACACACTCCCTTCCGATGCACTTACGTTGAAACCAGCTGTTGAGGGAGTCAGCACTGATGTCAGTGGCTTGAATAGCACACAAAGATCCCCTGTCCTGGCCTTTTTGTTGACCTCTGATTGCATTAAAGAATCATCACAGTTCTACACACCAGTCCAAGTTCTTATTAGTTCTTACCTAAAAATGCCACCCCTCCCTAGCTGAAATATCTTTTTTCAAATCTTTCATTTCCCCTACTCATCACAAATATTTGCAGCACTTTTTGGCCACGTGTTACATTTCCTTGAAGGCAGTGCAAAGGACGAAGACCTACTAGTGCTGTGGGCTACACTGTTAACACACTTGGCAGAGCTTTATACTGTGAACTCAGCACTCAGCCCAGATGACGACATGTTCACATTCCTATGTGGTATCGCATGCAGCATTTTTGAATTTCTCAATAAATTAAGAATACAGCTTTAAAAAGTATGTTCAAAAAGAAAAAAAAAAGAGAATATTTTATAAAGGTTAAGAATTCAGTAAAAGTACACTGGAATAAAAGTGTGCCTAGCCACTTTTTGCATTTGGTTTACAGAGTCAGTTTTAAATACGTAATGACCTCAACGTGTTTTTTCCATTTTTGTTCAGTTCACAGAACTGCCCAAGAATTCTTCCCAAAATATCCTTCCCTCACATGCACAATAGTGAAAAGTGGGCAGAGACATCTACAAGATTTCACCATGGTAGAAAGGAGGTGTCACAGTTCAAGCACATGAAATTCATCCTCTTGTAGGTGACAACATTCCTGTATGGTGCTGGATAAATTGTTTAAATCAGCGATCACTAACTATCTTCTCCTATTTTCCCAAGTCCATAACCATAACCTTCCTCCCAATCCTTGGCACTGGTTTGCAGAAGTGCCACAGTCGCAGCTGTGCTTAGAAGTGGAGGGACCCAACTCTGAATACATGCAATACATCAAGAGTTCAGAAAAAAAAATGGGACCCAAAATTACTGGCTGTTAAGTACCTCTGTGCCACTGAAAATAGAAAATAGCTTAGCCTTATTTTGGGGGGTTAGCAAGAAAATAAATTCTTTATATCTAGCGGAGTTTTGCTCATAGGAAATGCTCTTGGAAGATGAATGAGGCCTCACTCAGAGGACAGTTTGTATAAGTCCAGTAAGTAAGATATGATTCTCACAACCTGACTCTGAGCTGCATGGAACTGAACCATTCGTGGAAGCCTCCAGCAATGCAGAGGTCTGTGATTATATCATTAAAGACCGGTCTGTTCACCTAAAGAGATTAAACTGGACTTCCTGGACAGCACTACTTTCCATGTTTAAATTTGTAGCTAAATTGGCCACCATGGCAATGTTCTTCTAATACTTGTTAAAGGTATTAAAGGTTTTAACAAATACCACAAAAAATATTTCTAAAATACTGTCACTGGCGTCACAGTTCTTATTTGTCATTGCTGATGACCACTAGCTATTTCTTTCTGATTTTGGATTTTCTCAAGGGTTGAGGTACATTTAGGGTGGTTGAACACGTTTCTCATCCTTGGAGATAGTCAAAAACCATCCGAAGCCCATGGGCAAAAAGATTTGGTGAACCTGCTAGAGCAGGGGAGTTGGACCAGATGATGTCCAGAAGTTCCCTCTGATCTGAATTATTCTATGATCTTAAGGCATGTTCTAAAGTTACTTAATTGTGACTAAATGTAGATTAAGGCTGGCTACATTGCGAAGGAACAGGCAAGAAAGCTTTAAGGACACACAGCAAAGGAGAAGCATACTTCAGATACAGAGGGTCAAATATCAGCTGAGAGAGGGTTAACAGGATTAAACAGAAGGTTAGGATGAAATGAAGATAAACCAACAGGTCTAATAAGCTAAAGCAACACCCTTTCTGTACATGCAGATAGCAGAGATGTGAATCGTCATTGCTTTGCAATTTATTTTCACCTGTGATAAGGTGGGTTTAACATACTGGGTTGGTAATAATTTACAGCCCCTTTGACTGGGCGAGAGAGATGACTGTAAATGATTGCCAGGAACCAGTCGGAGAGACACGCTGACTGGCTTCCAACACTAGAAATAGCTCTCTTTTCTCCATATTTAATAGCTTCCCAGAGGGATACACCACTCTTATTTCTGGTCCTGGGAAAACACATTTTTAAGTTATGATATTATTATGTATCAGAAAGCTATTTTGCATCATTTATTATTCATCCATCGAGGCCTTGAGAGCACTTCTGTCTCATCCATGCATAGAGAAAAGATAAAACTAGCTCCCAAGAAATGTATTAGCAAGACATTTTCTATAACTAAGCTTGTGTCAGATTTACTTAACAGATTTCTAAATTGATTTAAATCATGCAAACCTTTCTCAAAATAATGTAAAATTAACTTAAAAGTTGCTTACAGAAATTTAGTATTAATAGATTTATGACTGAAGCAAGGAAAACTGACCTGAGACTCTGAAATTTAAGATGCTTGTTAAGCAGGTTGCTATTCTGAGTGGAAAATATGAGATATGTAAGTGACCCACAGAGTTGGCTGAATTCCTTTAAAAATAATTTACGAAGATATTTCAATGTTACTTCTGGTTCACAGTTCTAAATAGCATTTCAAGGTTCAGAAAGGATGTAAGCCTTCCTAATATTGGAATTCTTGTCCTTCCTTTTCTTAGCAGATTTTTATGATCATTTGTTTTTGGCCCAATATTTACTTTGCTGAAAAGACGATTATGTAGAAGAAGAATAAAGAAGAATAAAGAAAAATAAATATAAATACATAAAAATCTTGGGGTTCCAGCTAACCTAAAGGATTGAGGATAAGGAATATCATTCAAAACTTTTCAAAGGCAACATTTCTATAAAAAAATCAATTTAGAAAGAAGTGATCTTTTTGCTTAGAAAATCTCTTGTAAAACAGTAATAGGCTTTTATCCCACTGTTCTGGTGCTCATCTTTAAACTTCGCCACAGCTGACTAGGCTTTTATAATGTGTTAACATATCTACCCATACTATTTTTAAATCATTTGTCAGAGAAATGCTTTCTCATTTATGCTGTAAAGACTGAATCTGTCTGGGAAGCACTTGGCTACTGTACAGATGGGCCCTGTAGAAAACCCTTGATAAAGATAATTGATTGTGTTGTAACCCAAAATAGTTTCTGCCTGTATTATGGACTTGCACTGAATGGAAAATCTGACAGCAAAGAGCTGCTTAGCACCTGTGCTTGGCGAACGTCAGAGTCAAGCCAAAAGTGGTTCTTGGCCCCCTTGCCCATCCCTGCTCTTCCTCATATACAAATTTAGGTACAGCTGGAGTCTCTGTGGAGAAAGGGGATGGACTAGACCACTCCCAAATCCCCTTCAGGCCCTGATTTCTACTGCTCCAGATAGAGAATCTGAACCTTCCTAAGAGGAAAGAATCAGGGGCAGAGAGGAGAGAGAAACAGGATGAAGAAGTAGCCAAAAAAAAGCAGACATGGCTGATTATACAATAAGAATTGAAGAATAACTTTTATTCAATGACATATGCTTGCCATCCTCTACTGCAGTGGAGACAAGCTCTGACTATGATGGCTAGAAATTGTATCTGTCTTCTCGAAAAACATAGATGAGATCTACACACCTTCCCCAAAAATCACAGCTGCTCCCTGCAGTAGCCCAGAAAAGCCCGTTGCGAGTAGTTGAGCTTTGCCTGTACTCTGAATGTCATAATAGTTTTCTATTTTTGATGTGCTTCTTGTCAGTGAATTAGAGTCAAAGGCTTTTATATTGTGGTCAAGTGCAAAGTGGGAGACTATGGCACTCCTCTTTTAGTACATGGACCTGAGGACCAGCATAAACATGCTTAGTCCAACCACTGCATTCCTGGGGAATATCACTGCATTAGTATCTGCCTCTTGAAAATTAAGTTTCTAGACCTAGTTCAGAGGATTGAGAGTAATTCAGTACAATTCTCTTCTCATTAGACAATTGACTAAGTGCTGCCTAGGAAAAAAAATCTCATTAAACAATTAAAGCTCTATCAAACAGAGTACAGATGAGTTAGAATTTAAATTGCAGAAAGGGAACTATAAGCGTATAATTTGGAGCCACAATGTTCAGAGACTCCTTGCAGAGATATCTTCTCTGCCTTACTTTTCTCCATGTCTCTGCCTTCCACCCATTACACTAGGCATCACTGTGTTAAGCCCAGGTATTACTGACAGAGCAGGGGCTCCATTCATAACCATGAGGCCTCACTCACTGTCCTTGCATTCCTTAGAGACCTGTAAACCTTACATTCCTCGTGGCAGATTCAAAATGCAACTTGTGCCCTAACATTGCTGTAAATGCCCTCAAGACTTGCTGGGCAGGATGCTCCCCTGAGACGTGAGAACAGCAGGTTCATATAGTCAGGGCTGGCAAAGGCCACAGCACAAGTGTGACAAGTGTAAGTTCCAGCCATTTGGTCCCGTGTGAATAAGGGAGAAAAGCATCAACTGATGAAATAGCTCCATAACCAGCTACAGTCAGGACTGTGTGAACCGTGAAATGACACAATTCTGCATGTGTTCACAGCATATTTTATCTACTTATCACACAAAGCCTTTTACATGAGTGGAAACTTACTCTGGTCTCACTTCCCCCAGTTTACAAAAGGGACACTGAAGATCCTAGTGCATTTGTGCAGTGACCCCCAATTTATATTGGTGTGAGAGATGACACCCTTGTCATTGTCAGCTTCCTACTCAACAAGGATGACTGCAGCAAGAGTCTTCAACAGGCACACAGCAATGGCCAAGGCATCGAGCAGCTCCCCTGGGCTCGAGCTTTCAGCCTCTGTGCAATTCCATGCTCAGACACTGATCTTGCTTCCATTAAAATAGATGGAAAAAGTCCAAGTGCTTTTGGTGGGAGCAAACGCCTGTTTCTATACACTCCAGCCTCCTGGGGTGTATATATTGTAGACTGTATTCAGTCTACGTGCCTGTATGTATTTCCTATGCAGTTTCAGTTTTTATAAACCGCTGGAGTATGCAGCTTTGTCAGCAATGACAATGAAGAGTTTCGTTCCAAGTGATGTGTTCCCGGGGAAAGTCTTGATTCTAAAGAAATGCCATTTCTCAATGAAAAAAAAAAAAGTCCTATTGAAAAATTCTCTACCAGTTCTGTGTTTTGAGCTAATTCAAAGACTCTCCTTGGTTTCAGTCAGGTGCTCTGCTTTCTCAGGAACTGCTGAATCAAAGCACTAGAATATGCCACAGTGGTGTTGCTTTTCAGTCTATCATCTGCAGGAGTTAAAAGGCACCACTGCGGATCCCCATACCAGTTAGAGGATTGACAGACTGTCTCCATTTTTCTCGTTCAGCTTGCATAGACAACCGTAGTAGAGGTATCCAGTTCCCTTTCTGGCTTTTTTTGGGGGACAGAAGTAGGGAACTTTGGTAGGTCTTCTACATATAGTGCTTCAGCCTTGTCAGTGTCCTCAGTATCATTAGGAACCACCAATAAGTGGCCTTTGAAATGTAATGGCTTTTTCTAGCTTTGCATATATTGCTAATTTTGGTTCCTTGTATTCACTCTCCTCTCGATACATTTCCCAGCCTCTGCATCCTAATGCATTGCATATGTTCCCCATTTAGCTCTTCCTTAATTCTTCTTGGCATCACATCTGTGGCAAAGGGAGAGCAAAAAGTTGATTTGAAAGAAAATATTTGTTTGCAAAGCAAACTCTTTTTTTTTATGTTTACATGGGAATACACTGAAAGTCTTTGTTTCATTTTTGAGCTAGGTGGGTGTACAGGAAGAATATCTTTCATGACCATTCAAGATACAAAACAAAATTCTTGATTTAATTGAGCTTATCTAATAAAAATCAGGTGGAAGAGCTAAAGCATATTTGTCGTCACATAATACCTGTGTAATCCATGTGTACAGAATCAGTAGAAATCTGAAATGTCACTCGTCACTGGGTAAAGTAAATGTTAGAAGACTAGAAATTGGCAAAGGTGGGGACACTTACTTATGAAACTGAACATGAAGAATTTGCAGCAATTCTTCTCAGTGACTGTATCTTTCATGGGGTTAACACTAATGTTTGTGAGGTTTTGCCATATCCTAAAATGAAAACTGATTCAGAGCAGCTCTGGAGTATTTTTACTAGGGTATAAAGCCTCAGGAGCTGCAGGTGCTCTACTAATTCCCAGATTTTGTCTAAAAATCCTAACATCCTTTCACCTTGGTTTTTGAAGGAAATTGTGCTGATAAATATACAAAGAAAGCATCAAGTGCTCAGATATATGAGTTGCCTTCTTTCCCAGGATTAGGAAGCACCCTGGAAATCTCATGGCTCTGGCTCTCGCAGGAATACCAGTGGGATGGATATTGGGCCTCTTTGTAGGTGATGCTGGCCTGGAAGGAGGCTGGTGAGTTAGCATCAGTTCAGCCCTTCATGCCCTCTTGTCTTTACCAATATTTCTTGATGCCAAGTGAAAGGGTGGCAGTGGCAGTGAAGGGGCGGAAGAGTCTCTCCAGGGGAATGAAGGGGACAGCAAGCTCTTAATTCAGTTAACGATTGCAGGAAGTGGTTTGTCGGTTTGGAGGTAGTCCCTGTTCAAAGCCAGTGCCCTTCTCAGAAATGAACTTGCAGTTCTCTAAAGATAGATTGCGCAAAACACCAGGGGGCCCTCGGGAACCTGCAGCCACAATTCCCCAGGCAGGGAGCCCCAGAAAGACACTGAAATGCCCCACTTGTGCAGCTGCTCTGTGGACTAAAACAACGCTCGGCGAAGCGGGTCTCTTATGCAAGGTCTCAGGTTTCATATCCGCAGTGACCAAATTTTGTTAAAAATATGACAGCTGCTCCTGTCATTTTTTTTCCCTGTAATTTTAACTGTAACTTCAAACTGCACATGTATTTTCTGCCCTTCAGGGATGTTGCTGGGAGGTCTGTATAAAGCAGAGGACTTCTGAGAAGTTGTCAACCTTGGCACTAAAGAATCAGATATCCCTAACACATCTGACAGGTCAAGTAAGAGAGTTTGCAAGTGATGATCCACTAGGCGATGTTCAGAGCAGCCTGTTCGTGGCTACCATGGCTAGGTAGAATTCAGCTGAGTATAATACAGTGAAATATGTAACTGGTAAGGAAATAAGATGACACTAAAAAGAATAACTCCCAGATTGTCCTGGAACAACAATGAGGATATGATCAATGTTTCTATATCATACTAGAGCTTCTCATCTACATTCATAGGTACCATTCAATAACTCCCGTCATTGGAGCCTCCAACGTTCCTTACAAAAGGATTTTATTTACTAGTAAGCAGTCATCCTAGCTAATCCATTTAAAAGACAATGTTTTGCACTGGGCTAAATTTAGATTATCCCTACAAATGTCAATAGACTGACTCAGAGCTTGACATCCTTGCATCCAGAGCACAGAACCTTTATATTATTTCCAACTTTGCAGTCCTTAATTAATTTATACTCCTGTTATTAACCCCAGCAACAGGAACTGGTGAAGAAATGAGTGCTCCATAACTCAGTCTCCCATCAGAAATACTTCATGAGAAGACAGAGTAGGTCCATCCTTGTCCATGACTGCAGGCCAGGCCCCACCACACATCACAAAACATAACAGTGTTACTGGGAGCATTATTGGCCCTTCTCCACCCCTACTCCCACCTCTGCAAGTACATGCTCCAGGTAAAATCAAAACAGCTTCGTGGGTTTCTTTTTACTTGAGGTTGGTTTTTAATTTAGTTTGGTTTTTAACTCTTTGTTTCTTGCCGGTTAGGCTTTAAATGTTTCAAGGCAGAAATACTGGGGTTATTTTAAGGTGTAAAACACAAGAGTCCCATAACATGACACTAGCTCTTCCTCACACAGCTCAGGCCAGAGCACAGCAAACCCACTTTGCTGGGTAGACTCACTTTCTCTTATGCTGATGCAAATACAGTGCTGTCTTCAATAGGCTACTCTAGGCTTATGCTGAAGGCAGAACATGTCCTAAAAACTGTTGAGAAAAGGATGGGGACTTTTTGTGAGAATAATTCTTTCTTCAAATTAGTGAGAACATAATTTTGATCTTCGTTTCATCTCTAAATGTCAAGTGCCTTCCTAATGGCTCTCTGTCCTTTCATCCTTTTACATCTTATGTTGGAGACCATCTTGCTTTTTTTTTTTTTTCTTTTTTTTTTTTGTGAGCTGCACCTACTTTGCGCTAATCTCCAGCAGCTCCATGGACTCTCCTCTCCTAAAATCTTCTAAGGCTGGTAGAAACACTAGGAAATGATTGAGCATTTTAGAAAGAAATGAAAACATGCAAATAAAGGTTTTAAACAGAATATACAAGAGTAACAGATCCACTTTGAAGTGGATATTCTAGAATAAACTATCAACATAATTTAAGGGTCTAATTGTCTTAATATCTTTTCTCCCTGGGAAGCAGGTATTAGCATGCCATCTCTGGCTTATGGCACCTTGAGAGCCCATATTAGCACTTTCCTCTTTTCACATCTCTCCTTCTGCAATATTTACCCTTAGCCTAAGGCTTCTTCCTCATTTGAAGGTCATTGCCTCTGCCTCTCTTCTCATTTTCTCATAAACCAGTTATGTGGACCAAGAATCCTTTAAGTGATTTGCTAAAGACACCTGCTCTATCTATCTTCCCACATGTGGAGGAGCTGAGAGACCTTTCCTGTTTCATACCCTGAGCAGTGGCTCCAGATCTCTCCAGATCCAGGCTGACGAGCCATACTTTGCACATAGGATCACAGAGCAGACACGATGCCACTGCCCCTTCCCACCTGGAAGAAACCCCAGGTGGAAAGATTTTGCACAGATGCCATAAAATCTCAGCTGTTGGAAATGCTGCTGGCATCCCCAAGACCGCAAACACCCAAATTGGTTCTCTGTGGGAAGCAGCACATCACACTGCTGCTGTGATCCCATCCCCAAATGTTGTTGCTCAAAGACTGCACACATGTGAGCAAGCACTGCACAGAGCTGACACAGTGCACAACGCAGCTGGCAGATGTGTCCTTGAGTCATTGGCTTGTTTGCTACCAAAGCCTCCCCATGTACCTCCCGCATCCTTCTAATGGAAAACATTAGCTTTCAGGAGAACTCGTAGGATGATCATGTATCGGCCCACGGGGGAAGGGAGTCTCTGGGCTCCCCTGCAAATGAATCAGATTAGCAAATGAGTGGTCTCTGTCTTTCCAGCTTCCACTTTCCCAGTTATGGCCTGTTCTTGTGTTCCTTGCTTATGTTCAAATTCCCACACTAGGCCCTTCTTGTATAATTTAGACTCAGATTTTCTCCCCTTTCTTTTCCCTCCCTCCCCTCCGCCTCCTGCATCCTCTGTACAACAGAGCTGGCCACACAGCAACAGAGGAAATGAACAACATCTGGTGAGACTGATTCCTCCTTCTTGTAAGCAGTGTGAGCTAACAGCTGTGTCAGGCATTTCAGCCAGCTCTGGAATAGAAAAGAAATCAATCATGCATTCTCTTTTACCACACCTCCTCACTCTGGCATCAGCACTGGTCCTGCAAGATAATTGCCTGGTTCACTTTCCTGAAAATATACTGGAATCCCACCCTTTGTACATGCTCCTTGGTGTAAATATAATGATTGCTTTAAACTACAGGAGAGAAAAAAGTAGAGCAGAGCACTTACTTAAGCACATGCCCAACTTAAAGCTAAGAAACTCACTGGATTAATAAAACTCTGAATGAGCTTTAAGTTACACGTGGATAGAAGAAATGTTTTTTTTTCTTTCATTTAGATAAATAATCATTATTGCATCCTATTGCTCTTGGCAGTATTAAAGCACTTTGAAAAAAAACTCTTACCCATACGCATATGAGTTCTTCCATAATGTACAAATGATGGCACAGTGGTGGTAACATATTTTGTTGTATTGAAACCTTAATGCTGACAGCTCTAAAAATCAGAGCATGGTGACATAAAAGATCCAAGACAGTAGTAGTCACAGGATGAGCAGTAGCAATAGTAAGAGAAGGGCAATTTTCTTATAACATAGAGGTCCTGAGCCAACTCTGGAGTTAAGGATTAATCTGTTCTCTGTGAGTATTTCTACTGACACTGCCAAGGAGCTTCCAAATAACCTCAACTGTCTCGGCAGTTTCTGAGATATAGATGTCTGACCACTAAGAACCAGGCAAAGATCCACAACCAGGTCTCTTGATAGTTGCTACTGCCCCACAGCATCATCTGTGACCACAGAAAGGGCGATGCAGTTTAGGAAGGAAGATTCAAAGGTAGCTTTTCACAGAGCCTGGGACAGCTGAGCATTGGGCAGCCTGCCCTACTTGTCTCACAGCTGCTCATACTGCTGCTCTCACAGATAAACCAGCTGCAAAGAGCCCCAGGCAGGGAGCATCTTCTCATCCTGCCCCTTCGGGAGCCATTCACAGGCGTGTTGGCCTTAGGACTCTGTTTCACTGCTGCATTCTAGAAGGAAAAGCCTGATGATCATCAATCTGCCCAGGTATTTGGTCTATAATCAAATACTGAGACAAATCTTGGACTCTGCTGGCTGATTAATTGCCCAGACTGTATGCTGGAGTTTTCTGCAGAGATTGAAGCAGTCTGTTCTTGCTATCAAGCTACTTTCCTATGAGAGCTTCAGCAATTGCTGATCTCAGGTCTCAAAAGGGGTTTCCTGAGGAACCTACAGCATTAGTCATGACTGTGAGCAAGTGAAAAGCAAACAATTTGCAGAGGCGAGATGCTGATTGTGAGATGCTACCCTCATAGTGGTCTCATACCCTCATACTGGAAACAGCCAGCTTATGAAAACAAGAAAGTAAGAACGCATTCAGTCTTGCCTTTATCCCCAGATATTGTGTCTCACATCCCCAAGTCAGGTCAGTGGACAGCAAATTTTTCTGTGCCACTGAATTGACCTTTGTCCTGAAAATATGAGTAGTAGAAAACCAAAAAAAAAAAAAAAAAAAGGCACACATCCTGAAGTAAAATGCAGGATATGCTATATCTTCCCTTTTTTTTCTGGCTATATGCACATGAACAAAGCCTGCTTCTCAAAACAGAGAAATTTGCTACTGTAAAATAGCATGGAGAATTTCAAACCAGAGGGAGAAACAACCTAAGAGAAAGTGGGAAACAGCCAATAAAAGACATATGTAATCAAGGGAAGCAAGCTATAGTGCGAAGGATTTGCTTGGGGTTGAAGATTTTCCAATAAGCAGTGTAACAGAACAGATTTATGATTTCACCATAAAGTTGCATGATACCATTTAATGAATTAAACATTCACATACAGGTTCAGAGAAAATATTACTGACTGGGAGAGCATAAAAGCATTGGGACATTCTTCACGTTTATTACTCATGAAAAGCTAAAGAAAGAAAGCAATCACAATAGCAATGAAACATACTTTTCCACCCACATAACATCTGATCAAATATTCACAGATGAAATTTATGTAAGAGCTGATGGTAGTTTTTTTAAGTTGCTGTTAAAACCTAGGTTCTGCTAAAACCCAAATATACACATATATTTTAGAAATTTATAGGACTCCTATTACCATAATAATTGGGCACATCACGTTTTTAATATATTTATCCTCACAACATCCCTGGAAGGGAGGATGGGCTGTCATTCCCAATGCCGAGATGGCAACTAGGGCACAAATAGGCTCTGGGTGATAAAGTGTGTTAGCTGCCTTCAATCTAGATATTGCAATGCCTAGAAATTAGACATTTGGACACATCAGAATGTTTTAAAGAGCCAGATCTAGACAGCTTCCTAAACAGTCAATAGAAAATGCTATGTGTGAGCAGGGATGGAGAGCTATCTCACATAAAAAGCAATGCTCTAGGACAGTCACACTGCCTTGGAATTCAGGTTCTTCTGTCAGGGCTGCCTGAACCTTGTGAGATGGAGTCTTCTCTTAATGGAGCAGGGCATGTTCTTATAAAAAAAACGTGTGCTCTTGGGCACTGCTCACCCAGCATTATCAACACTCAGGTGGGAAGTAGGAGCCCTGCAGCAGCAACCACCAATCCTGATACAGATGCAACTCATATGAGCTGGAGAGGCTTGGCCACCTGGCTGTGGAAGGTTTGTGTGGGAACCAGCGTGGACACCACCCTTCCTGTGGAAACATATCCACTGTAAAGGAAGGAAAACAGTATTAACTGAGCCAGAAGGACACCGTGAGTGCACAACGCATTCGTTGGGACGCTTCATAGTGTTGGGAGATCCCTGCCATCAGACAAAATCCAAGCAAAATATAGCTGATGGATTTATCGGTAGAGATAGCAAGTGATATTTTTTGATCACTTGAGTGGATAACAGAGATGCCTTAGAGTCCTAAATTCTATCTCAGTAACCTCCATGAATTTCTGCCTTAAAAGTTTCACTTCAGGTGAATAAGGAAGCCTGTGATGAACTCAGAGTCCCCCAGGAGCAGCAACAGACCCATCAACTAGAAGAGAAAATGCTTGGAGGTTGCAATCACGCACCATCGCCTTCAGTTCCACACCATCACACCACTGCCTGCATCCCACAAGCATTCATCTGTGCGTGAACAGCTCATCTGAGTAATCTAGCTCATCTCAATCACATACCTATGTGTTTTCCACTCTGACATTCAGACCGAACAGGCCCCTGGTGAAAAATATTTATAGAAACTGCAAGACTGGTATTTCTGAGGTTACTGAATAGGAGTAAATAACTCTCTTTTTACTGCTTCCAAGCATTTGTTCCTCACTTGGACTCATGACACAGAAGTGGAAACATTTCATTTGTGTATGTGTTATGACAGGAAGTGAGGGAAATCTTGCATAATGTGGACTAGTTTTTAAGGGTAAATCACCAAAGACATGAGGTTGACTATATGACTGAAAACTAGTAGTAGTCATTCAGCTGGGTTCACACAAAGGTAAGATTCAATGCTCTGGCACATTGCCAAAGACCTTGCGTCTATGAATTTTGTTGAGAACTGAAGTAACTTGTAAACTCCCACAGAAAACTGGTCCAAAGGATCCAAAAGCAGTAACTGACTCAAAGCACCATGGAAATAGGCCAGAGCTGCATTTGCTTCAGACATAGTGGGAAATCATTCAAACCATAGCATCACTGTTGTAATCAGTTTGGAAATTTTGGTAAATTTGAACCAACTACTGTGTTGAAAAGAAACAAAAAAAATTCTTTCCACTCTTCTCCCATGTCTGCTAGAAAGGATGAATTCAGGGTGCTTAGGCCTCCACCACTTAAAAGGGAGCTATATTATCTAAATCCATTTGGGCAAACAGAGATTAAAGTACATCTCCTTAAGTGAATAAGCTCCTTCCACTTCTCAGTTACAAAGCAGAAAAGCATAATGTGCAACAAAATCCTCCAGGCAGATGGTTTGAACATGCTATTCATTCCTCCCAGAACTCACAGAGGTGTCTTGTTTGATCACAGACCAACACGTAGTACAAAAGAATAAATATTAATGCATGAGGAGGACACAGAACTTCAGTCCTACAGGATGTTGATGTCACTGAGTTCAGCAAGAGGTGACACTGGCCATCTATGATTTCAGATGTTAAATTCCACAGGACAGAGGCTGCCTGACCTTTTCCAGCATCATATACTCTACAAAACCCTGGCACCTCGGGGCTTTTGATTCATGGGAGCTCGTAGGTTAAACAGGTACAGTTAAAGAAGGGACTTCCCTGAACCACCCATGCAGCATCTTTTCCAGAGGTTGCTGCACTGCAGTAGATATGGTCAAACTATCTGATGCAGTTCCCTAACTGCAGTTCCCAAACTATCATCTACAACCTGGATCATTTTAGCATAGCAAGTTGCAAATGACCGTAGTTCAAAAGCTATTTCATAGGCAATTTCGCTTCCCTGAAACGGAAAGGAGCAACTCTGGGAGAGGGAAGGAAGGAAATATCACTGAAGGCAGTTATCTCTGCCATCTAGGCTTAATCTTCCCTGTGCTGGTAAATCAACATAGGAAAAAATCTATTTGCGAGTTCAAAATATCCTACTAAAAAATACCCCATGTGTTATTTTTTTAGCAGCGTGTCTCAATGCATTATTGGTGTCATCTTATTTGCTATTCTAATTTTAAAAAGCATTTCATTGAAATGAGTGAAAAAAAAAGAAAAACCTCAGGGTCTTTTTCTCTGCTTATTGTTTCTAGCCTTAAGTTGCTATATACAAAAATCAGTTCAGCTGTTTTTTGTCATTACTAGAAATAAAATAATGACTTAATGACTTACTATCACATGGCATTCAGATTACAAAAGCAGCACTACATAAAAACCAGTGCAGCACATATTAAACGGATTAAAATTTAGCTAGATTTCTAATAGAGACTGTATGATGTGGTTACTTGAAATAGCTGGGGATTAGACTAAGTGGCCCAGGAGGTCTCTTCCAGAGCTGTACTCCTAAAAAGCAATTGTTAATGAGAAATCATCATCAAAGGAGGGTATTTTTTTGTGGGTCCTACAGAGATCTCCTTTTGTCCAATGTTTTTCAACATCTTTAGCCAGGATGGTAAAATTTGTAGAGGAATGAGGCATTTGGAGAACAGCAAACAATAATGGGAACGGGTCAATTTTACTTACAGCATGGTGAACTATTTTGCACATCACTCTACAGTCTAACAGAGTATTCCTGCGTCAAATAACAAAGCCACTCGTAGAGCATGTACGTAGGTGAAGTAGGTCCAGAAGTAGGCAATTCCAAAAACCTGATATATTATCCTGTAAAACAGAAGATACATTCTTGGTTATATAACAAACATATTTTGCCGAAGGAAAATGTTACTGTTATCTCTACATATAGCACTGGGGAAACCATTACTGGAATAATATGCACATTTCAAGGAGGTAGATGAAACACTGTTAAGGGATCAGAGAAAAGCTGAAACAATGATTCGATGTCTGGAAAATCTGCCTGAGAACAAAAGACTTAAGAAACTCAATGTCTTTAACTTCTCTGAGAAAAACATAAGAGAGAGGCATAGGATCACAGTTTGCATTTGGGGAATGGAAAATACTTCTGATTGATAATAAAAAGTTCCTTTGTTAAGAGCTACCAGAATTTGAAGTTAGATTCAAATGGGGTAAGATACACCATTTTAATCATGAATTCAAATAATTATGGAAACAGAAGTAGATACCTAAGTAGTAAAGAGGTAGATACCTAAATCTTGCAAGGTCTGAGAAGCTAAGTGTCTCCTATAACGACATGACTTGGCTGAAGCAAGTGTTCACCTTGACACAGGAATTGCAAGGACTCTTTGCTGAGAAAGAATCAGCATGAAAGCCCTTTAAAGCTATGAACAAACCAATCTATCCACATTTATGGACCATAAGTCCCTGAGTCACAATATAAAGGCTCATAGGAATGTCTCCAACCAAAGAACATGCTTATTTTGACTTCAGTGAGCCCTTTACTAAGCTTTTATTTTTCCTAAACCTTTTCATTCCTTGAGTTCTGTTTTCATATCTTCTTCTAATCCAATGATTTCTTCTTGTATCCTCCAAAGTTGTCATTTCCTTCAGATGTTCAGGCTGATGTAAGAGTGATACTGAAATAAAAGTTAAATGAGGTGAAAATATATCCCATAAAAACCCCATTTACAGAGAGATTTCCTACTCCTCTGACTCAGATAACCATATTTTTTTCCTTCTAGGAACCAAAAAAAACCCTAATCCAGTAAGAAGCTAGAATCGAAGAGCAAGAAGAGGCATTCAGCTGCAAGTCAGGAGAGGCAAAAGAAACAAGAATTTTGCATTTAGCATTTACAAGACGATTACAATGAATGAGCTTTTACTGCAATTGCTGTCACCGAGCAGAGCAAACATGAAAGAGCAATATGACAAACTGGAAATCTGTGGGTTAACATAATGTAATAGCCCATAGAGCACCTGATGAGCCAGATCCTGTTAAAAAATATGTGCATAAAAGGAAGAAAAAATCTGAAAGAAGAAATACATAAATTGCTTTTGTTCAGTCATGACTGATTAAGAAATTGAGAGGAATAGTAGATTTGATAATTTCTTGTCCTTAGAAATGAGGTTGATTCCTCTTCAGAGCAAAATACAATATGTCCCCAGCCACCTTCCAGGTTACTCCTTCCCCCACCTTCTTTTTTGTTTCTTTTTTTTGTTTGCATCTTTTTTGTTGTTATTTTTGGAAGGAGGGGTAGTTGTCTGTGTGAGTGTTTATCCTTTTCTACTATATGCCTGTCAGTGACAGACAAGGCCAGCAACAATGCAGTATAACATCCCACATTATGGAAAAATGATATTTTGTGAAAGGTATCTAGTATAAATGTCACATCCTTTTATCTGTCTACTCAAACAGTAACATGGTTTTGTGAGCAGAGTTACTTGATTTCCATTTTTGGAATGGAGTATCTTCAGGTTGTTTTAATTTTTTATACATAAATTTGAATGAGGCAAATCAAATTTTTGCACTTGTTGTTTTCAGGTCTTCTCAAGTAAGAGATGGAAAGGTAATCCATATCTGTAGTTTAGTGTGTCAGCTGTGCACTATATGACACATTCAGCTTTTCCTAAATGTTTTTTTTTAGCTTTCTAGTTCAAATCCTACCTAAAACTCTGGCAACTGCTGTTCAAGTCAAGCGACGGACCATATATAGAAGAAACAGGATCGCTCATGTTTTGGACTTGTATCATTTCATTACTTTTCTCCAAAAGGAGTCTTCATTATTTTTTGCAATTTTTTCTTGTCTTCATTGTTGTCAAATGGCTTCCAAGAGACAAACACATGGAATTCATTGAGCATAAAACAAAACCCACATTCAATTAGATATTGACTGTCTTGCAGGATAATAGCAATAAAGTGTGCCCAAGGGAAAAAAATATCATGGGTTATGATACACTGACCCAGGCGTTGCGGGCTAAGGGGAATGTTGCATAATCAAAACAACAATGAGACGAGTGTGCAGAATGACATTGTCTCCTCCACGCCCTGCGATGACACCAGTATTCCTGGAATTGGCCCTGTGATGTGTGAGAAAGACTCTTTGAAATCCTTCCCCCCACATATGCAAATTGCCTTTGGCCATGTCAAACACAAATTTACCTGAGTTTAGTCTAGCCAGTTCTCTGCTATGAGTACAACACATTTTCTCACTCCATCATCCACATCCACACCACTAGTGAAAGGCCAACAAAGAGAATTGTCAAACTGTTGGTTCTGTTTCTGTAAAAATGCATGCATTTTGCTCATGGTGTGGCCTAACCCAGAGTAGGTCATTATGCCAGGATCCACACATAACTCTAACATATAGCACTGTCTTCATGTCATCTGTCTTTAGCTGCTTACAAGCAAGTTGCCCAGTGTAAGCTTTGTCTGGACTCCATCTAGTCCAAGGAAAGGGATTAATCTCAGAGATGTCTCAAAGAGATGCTTGTCTTGCTATATCATCAAAGTGATGACAGATGGGTACCTTGTGTGCAGATGGCTGTGTTACACAGACTGAATTACCTTCTTACTTTCTCACTTCGAAGGTCAGGTTTCAGTGGATGTGGCAGTAAGCATATTGAAATACAGTTATTGACTTGACTTGACTTTCTGACTTTAAACCAGAACAATAGGAGCTAACAGTACTAGGGAGAATGCTTATCCTCTGGTAGACTCCCAAATCTGAGTCTTTCTCTATCTATCTATCTATCTATCTATCTATCTATCTATCTCAAGGAGCGTAAAGTAACGATATTCCTAAATGAGAACACCTGAATTGAAGTGGGCTAAATCCCTGCTCTCCTGATATCTTCTACATCGATTTCCTTGCAACATCCAATTCTATCACCTGTACAAATTCCTTAACACAAGAAGTGATCAAAATTCCATTCTTTTGTCTCTTTTTGCCAAAATACATCTTCCTACCAGAGACTGTAATAACATATGCAGGCACTCTAAAATTTTCACACCTTAAAACTCTGACTATGCTTTCTTCTGTATTTTTTTCCTCCAAATCTTTCAATTCTTTTCCTTTTCTCTGACCCTTTCCAAGTTGAAGGCAAAGCTGCCATGCCACACTCTATCGTCTCTCTCCTTTACCATAACTATAGGAGTTTGCCTTAAGTATTTCAGCCCTGTTATATTGTGGCCTAAACCACAAGGCAGTCATAAGGAATGTTCTGTACAAAAGACTCTCACTTCCTAGAATTCACTCCCCCTTTCAGTATTTGTTTGCAAAGAATCTTCTGTGGGAAGACATAAATAATTTTATTTTCTTCCTTCCTGTCTTAATACCATGGTTGATAAAACCTTGCAGTACTCCCCTTTCATCCCTTTCATTATATCTCAGATCTGGACCAAACCAACAGCAGCAACAGCAAAGCTCTCTTTTGGAAACAGCTGAGAACACCCTACACAGCAGATCTGCCAGCTTTCATGGTTTTCTTCAGCAGCTCCAGAACAGGACTACTCTGTCCCAAGGGGTTTGGGGAGTGCATTATTTTTCTCTCTTTGAAATGGCAGGATGGTCCAGTTACAGTGATGATTTCCACTGAAATGTGTGTCTATTCCCAAGTTTGTGTGATCAGACCCGGTCCTTGGGGGTTTTGAATATGTCCCCCAGTGCTCTATCACTCAGCTCCAAGACCAAGGACTCAGGTGGAAGCAGCCATCTCCTGGAGAAGATTTTGACATTCCCACATACTTTCACAGAGATTTTTCAGGATGTGGACATACTTTTCAATGACATTCTGATCTCATCCACATCTCCATTGTGCAGTCTCCCTGGAGTCATATGGCTTAAGAACTTTGAAGATATTAGCCTGAAGTAGGCCCTTTTCCTGCTGCAGACTCACCATTGGAGTCAGCAACACCTTCCCATCCTGTTTCCCAAAAGGAAGTTATGGTCTCTGCATCATCCCACTCCACAAACCTGGGACATTGCCAAGGATATCTTCAGCCAAAGGAAGGGAAGGCAGTTTCCTACCACAAGAAACAGATCTGCTCGTGCAGATGTTTATTGTGTCCTCTTCTCGGCAGATTTGTGCTAACTAGGGATGCACAACCCAGTTTCCATCAAAGAACTGACATGAGCTTTCATCCACAGTTCAAACCATCTATATATACTAGCCTGAAAAGCACGGGGAAACGTGGACCCAGAGCAAATACCTTGGTCTTAGACACAGCTCCATGCGACTCGGGTACTAACATTACTTACTACTTACATCATACCGTAAAGGCATTTCAAGGAGTGAGTTAAACTAATGCTAAATCACTACAGAATAGCAGTGTCATGGGGGACATCATTCAATCATTTTGTAGATTAGCCTCACTTCACAATACAAATACAAGCCAACACCAGTGGATAGCTCATATGTGCAAGTTCCTCACTACACCTTCATTGGCAAGGCTAAGGCATGAATGTGTGCAATGTGCTCTGTGATTCAGACTCTTCCTCTTTAAAATCAATCACAGAGGTAGGCATTGCTTACAGTTTGCAGCATATATTTCTGATTTTAATTTACATTCACCCATTGTGATGCATGGCTGCTTATTTTAGTCAAATATTATTTCTATGACTTCATGTAACACCTTTAGCTTTACAGGCAGCACTTTCTAAGCTGTTGTGACATTCATGTATTTCTTGGGTCTAAACAATTTATTGATAAAAATCTCAGTTTGGGGCCCCCAAATTTGAGTTTCTACAAATGGTCACTGAAACACAATCATTCAAAAAAAAAAAAAAAGTGCATCTGTTGGTAACAGTCCACATTGACTTCTAGTTTAGGAAACTACTTGCCAGCAGAATTTCTGTTTTGTTTGTTTTCAGGTATCAGAATTTTACACTGTGCTCTCTGCTTTCACATATCCAGAATCACTTGCTGTGAGAGATACACCAACCTGCTCTGGCAATTTTAGCTAACATATTACACTGTGAACTGACATACCTGAGACTGGCATACTTGTTGCCTTCTGCTGGAATCTTGAGATCTAAGGAGAACAAGGGCAAAATGTCTTAAAATATCATATCTAGATCCATTGAAGGCTCATTCATCAGAACTTTTTCCTTAACAGAAGTAAATTCTCTGAAGCAAATGGAAATCCACCTATTAATATCAGTTTTCTCTGAATTGGTTTCAGAAATTATTATTTATGGTTCATTTTATCACTGTCTGTAACAGAACATAAAGGATCCTTATCCCTTATCCACACAGATTCTAGTGTCTGATGATACTGGGGAATTAGCACTTGTTTAGGTACCTTCTCATTTCTTTGTTTTATTTTACATCATGTATCAAGGTTTAGAGACTGACTCTTCACCATCCCACTCTGCTCACAGTCACCTGTAGACAAGCTGAGCTGGTATAAAATTGAGCGGAAATATAGTAATTGTCCTTCTCCTATCCATCCCCCACCCTCTTCCCACCAGGATCAGATACAAACCACCATGCAAATAATTAACACGCTTGCGTCCTTTTAGATTAACTGATAAAATGGAATCAGACAAATGAATTTTTGGTCCCCACTGATCTTTGAGTGCACTGTGTTATGACAGGGTGTGAGGTGACATGCCAGATAATGTATTGTGTCACACTCCATGACTATTTGATGCCATTTAATGTAATGCCTCCTGGCATGCCATGATGGGATGACACAAAATGAGAAAGAAGCTGAACTGGAAATACCAATTACCCACTCTTAACCCTGAGGCAGTAGGGGAAAAATATGCCTGCTCCTGGGTGACCCTTGCTCTGCTTATTGCTTGAGCTCCTGAGTTCAGGGACTTTGTTTCAGATACTCTTCAGCCCGATGTCATTACCAACTGTTTGGATGGCCAAAATGTCTGTAACCCTTCAACTTCATCAGAAATCTGGGAGAGGCAGTGGAGAAATCAACTGGAAAAAATGTAAATCATCGTTCCCAGAGTGTCAAGTTGAGCTGAAGTGTTGTGTCTAACGAGCTGCAAAGCCACAGGGTACCAGCAATAAAGAAAGGGCAGGAAAGAACAGGAAGAAGGGAGACTGCCCTGGCACCATGGTGAAGCCCAACAGCCAGTGGCATCCGTGGACTCCATGGACCGAAAGCACCAAGGCTCATGACTTGTTGAGTAGGGTCCTCAAGGCATGTTTCTGAAAGCAATAATTTCCAAACCCATGCCTGGACCCCAAATTCCAGATAGCTGGTAGCATGGATGAGTTCACAATCAGGATACCACTTCTGCTTGAGCTAAGTCTGACATGTCCTGTTTCCCATTATCCAAAACTGTGTGAGCTTATGCTCTCCAAATCCTTGTGTGCCAGACTCAAGGACCAGTCCTTTCTTGTCTCTGTATTCTTTTCTTTTTTCCCATCCTTAATAATAACCTGGAAAAAATAACCATGCAGTCCCATTGTCTGCATCTTCATGCACGTGTCAGTATGAGGTATCTATGTGTGTTTGCATGTGCCTTGCCCCTCGCTTTCCCCAAACACATTATGATGGATTGATTGAAAACACTTGATTCCTCAGATCTGGGGAATATTTTTCATGGGAAAAGAAGTCTATCTTTTAGGTGGAATGCAGAACACACATCATATAAATTCTGCTCTGAACATGCATTTTGCAGCAATCTCTAAAGGAAAACATGTATTTAAAAGTTTATTCATAATTTTTCTTTCTGAAAAGCACCATTATTCAAACAAAAAATATACTTCCGTGAGTAATGTCACAAGGAACTGAGATCTGCAGGCAGAATATATGTCTGAGGCTGCCTTCGCCTGTTCCCACGCAGGCTTGCAGCACTCTGGAAACAAACTGTGCTTAATGGTATATTTTCTTTAACTGCCTCCACGGTTTGAGAAACATTACCCTAGCTATAGAAAAATGTTTCACTGATATTGTGAGAAAGATGGAGAAATGCACTAGAGTGCTTTCCATTAAAAGTGACAAGAGCATATCTTGTTATATCATTTAACAGCTGGCAACTATGAATATGATATGGCAGATCATTTCATTGGACCTACATATGGACTAACAAAGTCCATGTTGTTCATGGCTAGGCAAAAATGGGGGATTCTTTATGGCAAAAGCTGAGGGAAACACAGATTTGTCTAAAGGAAATTTTTTTTTTGGCTGCATATTGTAATTATTCTCTCTTATATTATCCTTTTTTCTTTCTTTTAAACACAGTTTCTTATATTGCAAAGGAAAAAAAGGTAGCCGGTCTCCAACAGAATTACAGAACTGAAAGAAATGCACTAAAATGATGCAATCAAATTCCAACCGGATGGAATATTTAAAAAGAAAGAAAAAAAGCTGACAACTGAAACTGTTGCACCAAATCAATGTGGCAACTGCAAGGTTTAGCATTAAATCTCTGTGTCGGGTCCTGAACAAACGAGTGTGAACATGAAATATTTTCATTTCAGACAGTGACACAGTTTAAATCCTGTGAGCTACATAGCTCAAAGCTGCAGGAGTTTTCAGACCTAGTGTTGACAGGATTTTGTTGTTGTTGTTTGAAAATTGCTGTATACAATGTTTGTTTAATTCTTGAGATGGCCCTATCCTGAGCAAAGTACCTTTAAGGCTGCAATGCAGGCTGATGGAGAAATGATCTTCCCAGGGATGACAAATCAGAAAGCTATAGGATAGTCTGAAGAATACTCCTTTACCCAAAATTAGGTGCACAGAGCAGTGCCAGTCCTGATGGTCTCCACTGGGCCACCCATTTGCATAAAGGTAATAAATAACTTCATTCAACACCGCTATGTTTCTGTCTGGAAATCCTGTCATCCTGTAGCCCCTCTCTGAAAAATGACAGCATGGTGCTAGGAATCATCAGTTCAGTGTGCTTTTCTGTCATAGCATATGCAAGTGTATTAAAGATGGGGTTATATTATACACACACACAAAATTCTTTATAAATACAGGAAATTGGTGAAGCAAGTTTCACCTACTCCCATGTCTCCCACAAAGCATGTTTAATGTATTTATATTTCCAGTTCATTTTTCCTTTTGGCTCGAGACCTCCCTGTGCTGTGATTTTCCTACAGTTTAAGGAGAACTCTCATGTTCAGTACTGAAATTGTAATGATTTCTAGACTATATGAAATACTGTCAAATATTAAAGAATGGCCACAGTAAAAACAAGAACATCATAAAGTTTCCACAAGAGCCGCTCGATTGTCTTGATTTCTTATTTTATTGCAATGAAACTTTGCATGTTTGATTCCTGCTTAGAGTCCTATAATTTGTGGATGATCTGCAGCCCACCATTAGAAATATCTCTGTTTTACACTTTAAATAATCAGTCTTCACCCAAGTAATTTTTACTGCAAGGACAACTAGATTAAGAAGCTGTAGATACAAAGTATCATTATTCAAGGCAAGACTTCTTTAGGTAATCGTACCTGAATAATTAGTAGAATCATTAGTGGGACCAGCTCACCCAAAGGTTTTAATGCATAATGTTTAATGTTTAAGAGTACACGTTGCCTTGCATCCTGTTTCACATAGGCTGCATTGTGTTGTCTTAGTTGCACAAAAGTAATGACCCAACAAACACACTGATGAAAATCTAGGGGGTTCTGGAGAAAACACTGACACATCAAGCCAGGAAGAGCCTTTAATTCAAATGCCCTAATTACAAGCCTCTTAAGAGGCTGATTTTCCTTACACCCACAAAGGTTTACTTCATCCCGAGATGCTCAAATATTCCTTATCCAGGGTTATATTAAATAGGATTTTGTTGTTGCCTTGTTGTCTTTACTTTAACCTCACTATAGGAGCCAGTTTGGAAAATGATGCTGAAATCTTCCAGAAAGAAACTGTGAAAAGTGAAGAGTCCTTCTCTTTTCATTCCTGGCAAAGCATCTCACAAATCATTTTGAAGGATTTTCCTGGAGTTCTGGGGAGCTGCAAGCAACCTTGGCAAGAACCTTCCAAGCTGAAAAGTGCCAACTCCTCCAGCTCACCTACAACTTTCTCCTACAGAGATTTTGGCAGCATTTTAAGAAGTCAGCAAAAATACTATGCTTCCTGGATCTGTTACAAACTCCTCTTAAAGCCTGCCTTGAAAAGCCCAGGAGAAATAGCTGAGAGGAACCATGACCTGGTAGAGTACCTCTATAAATCCAAATGGATCAGCCATGCAGAATTCCTCTCTTTCACTCAGACATCAACAGGAGAAGGATTTGCAGAGAGGGCGATTGAAAGTACTCGTATACAATGACCCTCCTGCTATATTTAGAAACAAAGGCACGGATAGGAATTTAGAAACAAAGGTACGGATAGGAATTGAGGGTGCCTCCTGGAGCAATGGCTATCCAGGTACCAAAGGAAGACAAATCCTACATCAAAAAAAGATCCCTGTTTTAAAACGATCTCTCTTTCAGCACCAGCTAAGTACTAGCACAGCACATTGCTCTATATATTATTTGTACAACAGTAGGACACAGAGGTCTTCAAGAACAAGGTCGTTTACATTAGGTTCCTTATGCAGGTACTGTAAGAGATACTACCTGTCACAAAAGCCGTTCTAAATAGACAAGACAAACAAGGGCCGTGGGGAGAAAGAAAGCGTCATAATTTTCCAGATAAAGAACCGAAGAGAAATTAAGAAACATATTCAAACGCTTTGCAGAAATCACCAGCAAGACATAGATATGAACCCATTTTTTTGGTCATTCCTACTAATAGATAACTATTGATAGAGAAATCACTTGGCCTAAGACATTAATGACACGTGAACACCTCCTGACTACCTCTCACTCTGTTACAGAGACCTGTAACACTTGCAAAAATGATTAAGTAAATAAAAATTCAGTACATTCCAGGACATTTTAAAAAATGTATTTTTTTCTTATGAACACTGTAAAAAACATAAAGTAACCACTTACTTAGTCCTAACAATTCCCATTTATGCATGTTCTCTGAGACCCTCTTAGTTCCTGATCCTAAAAGTCCAACTTTTCTAAAACTACAGGCATTTAAGGTGCTCACCAAAAACTCATGATAATTTGTTGTGTTACTACAAACATTTATTTCCCCTTACCTAAAATCTTACTCACATAATTATTATCAATGTTGATCTGAGAAAATCAAGCAGAAAAAGGCCCTTGAAATATAACTGCTAAAAGTCATTAATAGACGACCATAAAGACAGTCTAATATTTGTACCAGGTTGTACACTTTCCATCTTAGAAGGTTTTTTAGAAAAAGCTGTGAACCAGATGGTCTGATCTCAAATCTGACCCTGCCTCGAGAGGGAAGTTGAACTAGAGGTCCCCCTTCCAACCTGAACTTATCTCACAATCATACAGTGTTATCTGCCTGTGTGAGGCAGATTCTGAGCCCTATAGGGAGTGAATTCTTATTTTAAAGCTGATAAAAAAAACATAAGGGAACCAATTTTCTGCAATATGATTCAATTTACAATATGTCTCACTAGAAGTGACATAAATAAAAATGACTATTCTACCTACTTGAATTGGGTATTAGGTGCCAAAATGTCCTCTGGGTTATTGATTCCTGGAGTGATGTTTCCAATGGTGGTCAAACAAGGTAATAACCTTGATCTCACATGTATAATTCTCAACAGGAATTTTGATAACAGTTAGGTAAAGGCTATGTTGAAACCTCCTGACCACTACAAGGTCTTGTGCTCCCTTTCTGCTTACTCACTGTTTATCAATGATGTGCCCCATCCAGCAGAGCCACTTGAACCCTCACTTACCCCTAAGGGTCTACAAACATATGCAGGTCTCAGACTGCACAGACACGGAATCTTGTTTTGCCATATGTACAAGGCAAACTCCTCTGTATGAAGGTGCCAGTCCAGTATGTTGTGTTTGCTGCACAAACCTGACAAACTGCAGTGCACGCGTGCAGTAGAAGCCCAACTACATCTTTACAAGTGCTCGTCAGGGGCTTGCCAAGGAAATAGGCCATAAGTCCATAACAGAATATGACATTGGTGTCCTGCCTTACTCAGACTATTTAAGGCAGACAGTCTTTGTCCTCACTATTTGATTTGTAAAATATATCCTATCAAGAGTTTTGAACTTTGACTAAGTTAATTTGTTAATATGCAACTCAACCCAAGAGCACTTAACAGTTCCTAATTGGCAAAACGATTTTTCTTGGTTATTATAGGACATTCATGTGTTGTATTTCTTCACATACAGAATGTTGTTTATCTCTGAAAACTTCATATTTCCCCAAATGGTATGTGCTAGTTGCATGACAAGTCTGTCTGATGAAGTGTTTGATGAACGAAATGCTACGAGCTATGCACAAGAACATAGTGAATGGAGTTTGTCCGAGTGCATTATTTGCACTGGAGTTTGCCTACTTCAAAGTTGGCTCAGATCTAGCCGTGTGATTCTGATTTTGGTTTGCTCAAATATGAAGCTATCATATTCACCACTGACACAGGTTAGTTCGATGCTGCCATATAATCATTCTGAAATATTTTAAAAGAGCATGTGGGCTGACACCGGGACATTTTCTGCGTTACACCACTTCATAGCAGCCAGTAGCCCTATCAGGTACTAACATCACCAAGGACTTGATGCACACAGCTGAGAAACTGGCTTCACTAGTTATCTCTGATCAGCTGAAAGGGGGGATTGTCCATATGGTTGCATATCACCAGATATGTGGGGACGTAATTTAACTTCAGTGTTTTTTATCACATTTTAAGATAAGAGACATGACCTCCTAGTCTTGCTAAGCATACGTGAATGAAGGGTTATGGATAGTGACTGCAACTCAGCTCATACACTTCAGTGGGCTGAACTGCCTTGTCTTCATTGCTCATTTAGCACTGGGACTGCATACACTTGAAGGAAGCTGCTTGACCCCATTGTCTGAGTTCCTAAACCAATGTGGAGGTCTAGGTATAGTTACCAACATTTTCCAGCGCTCCAGTGTTCCGGTCGTGAAAGTACAAATAACTAGCTTTGATTTTATAGGGACTGTAAAGGAACTGTAGATATAAAGATACTTCAAGAGAAAAAAAAAAAAAAAAAGATACCCCAAGGAAATCATGTTGTGCAATTCCTAAAAGCTAATGATGGTCTACAGTCAAGGGTCTGCACAAAATGTAACAGCAATTAGAGCCATGGCTCTTTCTGTTCCCCTGAGTATCAGAAGACATATCAGATATGCAGCAACTGTTATGTAATAGGAAGCAATAATTTCCGGTAATTTCCACATCAGCATATTATATAATGAACACATTGATGTGGAACTGACCAACGACTAAGCCACAGAAGGATGTAACTTTGGCAAGTAGATTTATAACCCCTAAAAAAAAGAATAACAGAAAAAAAAAAAAAGGTGTTAGTTTCAATACCATGCTTTCTGAGATAGAAATCTTTCAAGCATTCTGCAAACGTTGTGCAATGTATTTCTGCAAAACTCTGCAAAGGGTACTGAATGGGTAAAAATGACCCTATTTCTTATTTCTGTAAAGCAAGGGGAGAGTGGGAAGTTGTAAAGTACTAGTATGAGACTGCAGAAATTTGTGTTCATGTGCCAGTCCTACCAGAAATATCCAGTATAGAAATAGGAAAGCTACTTTAAGCCAAAAATCAAAGGTATTTAAAAATCTTTGTTTATCCAACAAGATCTTCATAAACTCCATAGCAAGTCTTCATAGATTTTAAAGGATGCTAGCACAAAATCTTTACAGGGACCATGGAAAAAAAAAAAAAGTCATCTACTCCTATCTGAATCAAGTACTTGTGATTAACCCAAGAAACTATATGTGCATTTCAAATTATACATATGCCAACCTGAGATCTTACTATGTTTGTACTTAGATCTCTCTTTCTAAATTAAATATGCTACTATTTTCTGTTTATCCACTCCCCTGTTTAGGAGTTAAGCTTTTTAGAGTGATGACCTACATGTTTAATCCATGCCTAAAACAAACTCATAAAGGAGTAACTGCGATACAAATAATTAATAGATAATAACTATTGGCAATCTTACTAAGACAAGACCTGTTGTTAATTATTTTAATGTTAATTATGTTACCAATAATTATTTTCTGTATCAGGTCATTGCAATTGTTCCTAAGTGAAAAGCGGCCGGTTTCAATCAAGGGTGTAAGGTCAAATGGAGCATCTGGGTTCATATATATTTCTTTATCTCTCTAGGAAATGAAGGCTTCCCAGGACAAAGCATATGAAGCTGCAATCTTTGTGACCATAGTCTTGCATAAAGTGCAGTCTAGTGTGAGCACTGAACATGTGCTAGAGCCCTGTTACTTCTTCTAAGAAAGACAACAGAAGCTTTGCTGTTACTGCCAGTAGAAGTCACCTTTGGCCAAAGTAAAATATCATTAACTTTCTTTTTCTTTTTTCTTCTTTTTCTTTTTCTTCTTTCTTTTTTTTTCAGTGATGATCACCACAGAAGGGCATGATAAATCCGAAATATCAGGGTATTAGCATTTATCCTGAAATGACAGCATCAGGTTTGACAAGTGACAGACTGAAGGCAACAAGTCTTTGATTCTGGCAGGCAGTTTCTTTCGGGAGTCCCAAAGGTTGCTTAAAATACAAGACAACTATTCTTATATTCAGTCCGCAGAGTCAGGACTCCAGGGAAATTGTTTTGTTTCACTTTAAAGTCTTTGGAACATTAAATTTTACAGATACACATCCACAGCTGCTCCCACACTTCTAAGACATTTACAGGTGATCTGACCTCTTTTCAGCCTCATTAGACTTACCAAATAATTGCAACCAAACAACCAGACCTCTCTGAAGGAGAAAAGCATCCAGACAGTGCAAGTAGGATGTATTCTTAATTGGCATATGCATGCACCACTGCGTATTGCTCGGGCTCATTGCCACTGTGTGATTTAACACAGTAGTCTGCACTTCCCTCTGTGTCTGATAGTAACGTGACAAGGGAATTGAAAATGCATGTGTCTGGGAAACATAATAAAGTTAAAATACTGTGGAGAATGCAAGGAAACTGCTGTATATTTATAGTAGCTTAGCATAAACATAGCAAAATCACAGTTCTACCGAAGTTTGGAGTTGGGCAGAACATGCTGCAAAGGGAGGGTTTGGGCAACAGTACTTGGCTAAGCAATGATAGGATCTGTGGGTGCCTGGGCCCACTGAAAATTGAGCTGAAGTATCTCAGATAGTGAACTTAAAATAGAGGAATTTTTAAAAATGGAGACAGCATGTAACAATAAAGCAATAAAATTCTGGAGAGCCTACACTCAGCAACCCAAATATTAGCAACTTCTAGCGTGGTGCAGAAAGAAGAAAGAAATGGCTTCCTCTGTTCCACACATTGATCAGGAGATTAGGGACATTTAATCCAGTGCAAGAGCTGGTGTCCCATTCTGGACAGGAACCAGTATCCGGAGAATGAGGACTAGGCACAAGGACTGGGATGCGCAGCGGATGTGGAGCAATGTGCCTCCCACAGACTGTGCTGTGCTCTTCTTTCTAATAGCAAACACATCTACCAGACTCAAACATTTCCTCAGTGCCTAGACTAGCATGAGTTGTTCTTGAATGAACTGCAGGTTTTTTACAGGTATTTTAAATTCTTCAGGTGATTTGGAGGAGAGTGAATTTTTTTTTTCTTCTCTTTCTAAAAGCAAAAGATCCAAGCATCACTGAAGTCAAAATGACTTTTCAGCTGCTGATGGCATTTTTTGGATCAGGGTAGCAAGCAGCAGAACGAGGAGAGAACTTCTTTTTCAGGGGAGACCCAATAGACACTCGCTGACAGTGATCAATAGGCCCCGAAGCAGAGAAAGGGGAAGATCAGGAATACTGATCTCATTTGGCATGCAGACGGCATCTCCGGTTCACTGCATGTCCAGCTCAGTGGCAGAGCAATGAATAAAGGTCACGTTGGTGACCCTGCTCTCCGTAACGTGCCCATATGCTGCATTGACACACAGACCTGTGCAATGAGCTGTCAAGGGAGGAAAGACTGCACACTTCTTCACATCCGAATCATGCTGTCAAATATTTCAGACAGAGCATGTATTTTCAATCTTAAATTGCACTGCTCAGAACAGATGAAGAGAAGCTGGCATTTGGAAGGCTTTTCAGGGTCTTCTCTTAAAAAAAAAAAAAAGAAAAAAAAAAAAAAGAAAGAACACTGCACCAGTTCCCCAAAGGAAAAAAAAATCGTAGCTGATACAATAAGACTAAATGAATGTGATTATGCAGCTACGCAGCATCATTTATAAAGATTACTCTTAACAATCACAGAATTAATTCAACAGTTAGATCCATTATGTGGGCTGCCAAAATCATTGTGCGGAAATCAATAACAATACAGATATTAATTCTTCAGTCACATAGCATAGTCCGAAAGCAGTTCTGACACAAAAAGCTCCCTCCTTGCTCACTGGGGAAGGTTCCAAATCCCTTGGCAGGAGTCTTTCATGATCTTTTGATCCTGCATGTCGGGTCTGAGAGATATTTGCAAGGGACTTTGCAATCTGCCCATAACTGCTCTGAGCACCAGACAGTGCTTTGTGGTCCAGGCATCACGTTCCCCTTTGAGTCCCTCAATTCATCACTGAGTTCCAGGCAGGAGGCTGATGTAGTGACTGGTCCCACTGACTTCAGCGTTGGCAATCCAGACCCATTGCTGTCTCTATCACCATACTCTCACACCAACCCCGGTGTCATTTCTGTCACCAGTTACCCCATTACCTGAATATCTTTGACACCTGTGAAACACTTCAGCAAAAGGAAAGTTAGGCCCATGCATAAATTCCCTCTGACCACGCTCCCTTCAAAATGTTTTTGCTTATTGTTAATCACTGCCATGGAGAGTGGCCGCTGGGCTCAGGTGCCAGAGGATGAATCACTCTGCAGATTGCACAGATGCTTGATGCAGATCTTCTGCAAAAAGGCTCCCTGATCACGTGTGGAGAGAAGAATGTAACCAACGGCATCGGCCCCTTTAGTGACACCCTACAGCAAGGCTTCCAGGGATGGAGACGTGCCCTGTTATATCATCTAACAACAGGCGCTGCGGTGCGTTGTACTACTGTTTGTAGCATCTCCTGTCCATGGTGAACAGGAGAGGAATAGGGGATTCAGGGTGTTTGGAAAAACTTTTGGAGATGAACCTCGATGAAATTAGCAGCCATTTCTTCGGGAGAACCTAGAGTCATCTGGAAGTCCTGCCTGGCAGATACAAGGCATGGCAGCAGCCGTGCCTCCTACCTCCTGCTGGCTGGGGGAGAGTTGTCCTCTTGATGACACCAGCCGGTCCACTTGTGTTGGGGGACAGCTCATGGTACTTGGTGCACTGCAGCTGGGAAGGGTTAATGCATAAGCAGCACTTATTAGCCTTGCATACACAGGTAACCTAAATCGTCCTACAAAATATGACCTACCTGGGTCAAACTCAACCAACCAAGGAAGAGCTGGCTCCCTTCTGTGCCTTTCTGAAGCGGTGACAGAGGCTCCCTGTGAACCAGCCTGCCGTATGCTCCGTGGAAGGGCAGAAAAGAGCCACTCGTGCTACGTGTTCACTGTTCATTATGATTAACTCTTCCGTCACAGGCAGGGACACAAGCATCCATCTCAGCACAGCCAACTGGAATCACTGGCTGGCACACCCGCCACCATTCATCATCGGCTCTTACGTAGGTGAAACCGACAGCAGGTGCCATTTGTGTCAATGTCACCGCGTGAGCCGACTGATTAATTAAAACCATGTGGCCCTCAGGCTGCTGAGAGGGCAAGGAGGAGCACGAGAAATCGTTTGTTAGCTTCCTGTTAGCGCTCACTGTCTCCTTCAAAGGCCCTTTCAGCAGAAGTGCACGAATTCCAAGGCGACTTTGGGCTGCAGAGATGGGCAGGGAACCGCTCTCGGAGACTGGTCTTAGTAGTGCATTCCCCAGGAGGAAGCACAGGGGCCCCAGGGGCTCACCCCAGGCCCAAAGCAGAGCTGGGGCTGCAGCGAAGCTGCTGCCAGGGTTACGCGGCCTAGATGTGGGCTATGGCCTCCTAATGGAAATCTGGCGAGTTGTTTTTAAACACACACTATAAAAAGAAGTGGCAAAGTAAAAATATATACATTACAGGAAATATCAAGATAATTGATCTGTTTCCCATGACCTGCAAACCAGGATTCTGTATTATTCATGGATCAGAGCTAAATGAGTGCAATTCCATTTCCCTTTGTTTTCAAGCTACAGTTGCATCCACCCAGTTTCAACCACCATTCACATTGTCCCCAGTTCAAAGTCCGGACTGATGCCAATGCAAGTGAGACTCGCATTAGGCTCTGCCACACATCTCCTCAGGATGCTTGAGGAGGGCTGGGGACAGCAGCCCCCAAAGGGCTTTTCATCCCTTTTCAGCTAGTCTGATTTTTGTAACTGCACGAACCTCGATGACATGAGGTGTTACGTAAGGGTTGCCCAAGTCAAGTCTCTTGGATATGAGGTAGGGGTAGGTGTGACTCACAGAGAATGAGGGTATACATTGACCTGGAACATCTCTTTGGGATTTCCACCCATTCCTGGCACAGAGGAAACTGCTGCTTCCTACAGTGCCTTCTCTGTGCTTTCACCCAGAGCCAGGCAGTTTTTCTCGCTGCTCTGGGATGAAAATGCCTTTCTGATCCTGATCACTGGGCAAAACCTTTTCCTACACTTTGAGACTGGGAAGTAGAAGGTGCATTACACTGTACAGATACATTAGCCAGGGCTCAATTACTTCTCAATACATCCTCACATCTTGTTGGAGCAGAGAGCACTCATTTCTCCAAAATATATGTGTAAAACAAAATAAAGAGAATTCCCGACCTTTTGGAGCCTGGAGGTACCGCTTATTTCCCACTCACAAAATAGTCAGTTGGCACAGATGTGGTTGGACTCAGAATTTTAGCCTGCCAAATAATACATTATTTCAGCACTGCAGTGCTCTCTTCTCAGCGCTTGTGCATCTCACACAGCTATAAAGGGTCTAAAGGAAAAAAATCAAGGTAATTTTGACAAAGACTGAATGTGGGCCCTTCACTGGATTGTTTAATGAGGAAATACAGTTTTCCAATATTTTATAGCTGCTGGTATCAAATTCACCAGCTCTTCCTTGGTAAGTTTTCTAAGGCATTAAGAGTCGGAGTAAGGCTCTCTAAAGAGCTGCCAAGTGGGTAAATTCCCTCTGATCTCCAGCACCATGTTCAGGACCAGGATGAAATGCCAAGATCTGAGATCCATGAATAGCTCTTATCTCAGCTTATTGCCCTGGGCATCCACTTACTTGCCCTGTGGAGCTTAGGGGATCAGATTGCTCCCAGCTTCGTTATTTTACAGGAGACAGAGTAGCACAGGGTCAACAGGCTGAAGCTGCACCATTGGTCAGGGGTGGAAACCCCTGTCTCCTTGCAGACATGTCCAGCCTCTTGCTCTGGGTGCGCAAGACCCATGACCAGCCCCAGCGTTATCAGGAGCCCCATCGTTCCTATCAATCAGGCAGCTCACTCCAGAGCACTGGGTCCTGCCTATCGAATACACATGCTCCAGCTGAGGAGACAAGGGTCAACTCGCAAGGAAGGCTGAGGGACTGCAGAGGCAGACTGAGGAGAGACCCTGGTCCTGCACCCAGAAACCATAGGTGCATGATATCTGCATAGACTTCAATGCGTCATCTTTCACTCCCTGAGCTATAAGGACTGCCAAGTGTCCCTGTTGGGTAGTATTGATTATGCTGATGGAAAATAACTCAGCAACCACCAAAAATGGAGCAATGAAAGTGTTGGTGATCTCCTTTCCTTAATCCCCACCTTGGGGTGAAGCCCCTGTAGGTGGTGGGGATGTTGCCCTGTCCTTGGGTGAGTGAAGGCGTCCAGGCAGCAAAAGCACAGGAGCATTTGCTGATCTGGATGGGGAAGGGGGCCTTCCAGGAGAATACGAGGTTAAACACACATGAACACACAGCATTTCTCTCCTCTCCCCACTCACCTCAGTCCTGCCTGGAGGACAGATCCTCTCTGCTTTTTTTATTTTTTTTCAGGCCAAACAGTGTTGTGGATGCTAAACCTGACTGCCTTTCCACACAGTTCTCCAGGGCTCAGACCAGTGCTGGAGCCCCCAGACAGCTGCCACGCACCCTCCAGCAGGCACACTCTCCTGGAAGGGGGGGAAAACTAGTCAAAACGCATGGCTTTGCCTTCCCATCCGAGAGCCTTTGCTGCCATCTACAGCCCCGCATGCCCCGGGGGACAGGGACCAGGTCCCTTGTGGCTTTGGAGCCAAACAAGGGCTGGCTGGTGGCTCATGTCCATCCCCAGCCGATCGCCCCTGACAGCTGCCAGGAGAGCTCCCCATGGCCGGCTGAATAATTCATGGCCAGTCACTTAGATCAGGCAAGTCGCCCTTTTTTTGTCTGCAGGTTTAATCGTTTGGAGATAAATCGCCCAAGCCATTGGCTTCCCGGACTAGGAATCGTTAGGGGCCAGACCTGCAATTTATTATGTTTCAGCAGAGTGAAGGTTTAACTGCTCTGGCGGAGAAAAGGCGAGGAAGGAAGGAGCTCTTAGCAAGAGAGGAACTTTTATGATTGCGGATTCCTGATGCTAATGCCCACCTCCTACCTCATGCCTTTGTGGGAGGAATGATTGCTGCCCTTTGGAAACACAGAGAAAGTGAGGATGCAGGACCTCTGTACCATGCCCTGTGTGTCCAAAACCGTGTGTTTGGTCCCACTGAGCCTCTTGGCCAGGCTCCCCACTGAAATATTCTGAATTATCTCACACTGCAAACTGGAGTTTTCTGACATCAGGGCTCTCTTCCCTCAGCACCCAGCAGCATCTTCTCACACCACACTCTGATATAAAATATAACACCAACCATTAACTCCTACAGAAAGGATTTTACCAGCAGACCTCCATTTCTCCCAGGGTACTGCAAATATTGCCCTGTTTGGATATAAAAGGAGAAAAGTCTCTTTGGAGGACTCCCCACGATTAAGCTGATGGCTGGAGCTGAGGTCTGCAGGAACAGCACTGATGCAGAGATAAGCTCGGTACTGCGTGTATCCATGCTTCATCTCCCCTGACATCCATAGCTAAGAACAGCAGACTTGCAAAATCTTTTCTTTTAAAGGATGAATTCCTTTCTGGTATTTTATGTCATTCATCTCCTGTGGTTGTTGGAAAAGTTTCTAGGAAGTCGCTTTACTCACAGGACAATGAAGGAAGACTTTCCTCATTTTTATTATCGATATCTAATCAGTGCTATGGTTGGTAGAATATTACATAGGAAATGAGGTCCTCTGTCATCACGTTCTGGAAAACAGTTTGGGTGAAGTCCTTTGGTGGAGATAGGGTCTGTGAGATAACAGGAGGATTTACCTATCCCTCCTGGCTTCCTTCTGCCCTTTCCCCTTACCTGCTGCCTTGTCACTGTCACAGCAACAGGTGCTGATGCTCCCTTTAAACACCATGCTTTGATCTTCACCCAAAAGTTGCTGGTGTGTTAGAGAGAAGACCCAGCATATTGCTGGTCCCTACAGGAGGAAATGAACCCGACCTGCCTGAGGCAGGAGCAGGGCAGACAAAATTCTGGAGTGCCTAAGTTTGTCCCCAAAGTCATCAAAGCTTTACTACTCACATCAAATGTCAAGCACGCTATTTAGGACCCATTTCCAGAACTAAAGTGACAGCTATGTACCATCATGCAGCACTGATTTTAGGTAAATTCCAGTAACCTAGGGAAAATGGAGCCAGGGTGGGTGAAAAGCACACCTGTGAGGAACTACTCCTGGCAAACTCTGCAGCTCTTGGACTACAGAGAAAAACCAGCAACGTTCAGCCCACCAGAGAGCCTGTGGACATCTGGGCTAATGCACAGGCTTCTCCTTCAGCACAGGGCAATGGGACACAGACAGTATCCACTCTCCTCTTGCAAGACACCAGCAGCAACAACATTAAAAATGGAGTAAACCTTGCTGGAGGATCCCTCCCATCTGTATGGCCCTACCTGATCACCTAGACCTCATCCCAACACACTTGGGTCTTTTCTGGATCCCCATAAACATCCCGTGCCATCATAACTACCCACAAGAACTTACCTTTCATTAGTCATTTGCTTTAAAAAAGAAGTAGGTCTCTTACCCTGGACTGACTGCAGTTGGGAAGCTTACTGAGGATATTTAAGGAAAAAAAGAAAAAAAGTTTATACCAGGAGTTTTTTTCTTTCCATGCAACACACTGCACAAGTAAAAACAGAGAATCCACAGCCAAACCACCCAGAGACTCATTACTCCAGTAGGAAACCCTTCTGAAACTGCTTTATTATTATTATTATTTGCAGCCTAAGTTTAGTCATGGACTATTTGTATCCACTTGACACTACTCCAAACTGGTCCTTGAACTACTTCCCACTTTCGCCATACTTCTTTCTGTAGTTCCAGAAAATATTTTCTATACACTTCTTTTTTTTTTAAGGCCCGTTTCACTAGTCCATAGTTCTCTGCCCCAAATTGCAGAAGTCTCATGCAACCATCACATCTTGGGAGATATCCACTACTGGCAGCCAAACCCTAGTGAGAAGAGTTTGAATCTGAGCCCAACCTCTCTACTGATTTAGTCTAATCTGGAAGCTGGATCCAGCCACTTGCTCAATTTTTGCTTTCTCTGCTGAGAAACAAGAAGCCAGGGGAACATCTTGCCTGTCTCTCCCAGACTCTCTTGACTACAATTCAGAAGGTCATGGTCCCCATCAGACCCTACATACTGAAGGTCTCCTCCATTTTGGTCTCTTAGGGGCTGGCAGGAGTTTATCTTTACAACAGAGGAGTTTCTAGTTTCACAGTGATGCTGGGGAGGGGAGAATTGTGTTTTCTGCAAATGTCATTCCACAGCATGTGTTTTTCAAAGACACACTGTCCTCTCAGGGCTTGTTCTGTGAATTCATTCTGGTGTCCCTTATCATCTGCTCCAGAAGCCTTCCGACAGAGGATATACAGCCTGACCACCACCTATACCAACCATCATAATTTGCCACCAAGCTCTCTAAGGCCCTGCTGGTTTGCACAGCCACAAGCAGCTCAGGATGAAGAGTGTTCAGGAATTTGGGATTCAGTCTGTAAATCCCATGATCTGAATCTAGGATCCATTCTCTGGAGAGAGTCTGTTTATACAGCTACCGTCCAACGGCTGGGCACACTGTTCATATTGCCTGCTCATCTGGCGCACCAATGAACTCTCTGTTTTAGATCCAGAACTGAAATCCTTGTGCACATCTTCCTTTGCAGCACTAGCTCTGAGAAAAAAAATAAAATGCAATTACACCTGGCACACAAGGTGGAATCCAGGCTCACCACCAGGTCATGGTACAAATGCTCCAGCTTGCTCCTCCATCAGTCCTTTTAATTTCAGAGCACATCAAAACCTGGTATTACAATCTCATTGCTCCTGCTGGCACTGCCACTCCACCCTGGGATACGTAGGGACGGATGCCCTCACAGCATTGGTAGATGCAAGTGTTAGGTCCCTTTTCACATCCTGCAAAGGGCTGAGTCTGTGCTAACGCCTTCCTCCTGGCAGAACCCCAAAGTGGATCATCATGAGTTAATCCTTGTCTCCCAGTTCTGTATCATGAGGGATCAGCATTCGCTGTTATCTCTTTTGTGACAGTACAAGTGAGTTCAATAAATCCACAGCAGGTTTCTCTTGAAAAAGTGCCCATGAAGACTCCTTCCAAGATCTTGATTAGAGAAATTTCAGAGTATTATTAGGAATAGGTAGTCAGGAGTTCCTCTCACTATAAGACCTATTTACATCGAATAGCAAGACTGTACAGGGCCAGCTGCAGACAGTCTTTCAACTCAGGGGTTGTTTATGCCACTTTTTTGTTGTTTTTGTTTTTAAGAATAACAGTCATTAACAACACAAGGTGGATGACCCTGTTGGCCTGCAAAGATTACACAATTCCTTGTAGCTATCACTCCTTCATGGAAATATCTTGCACTGACACCAGGGGCCCAGAAAGGCAGTTCTTCGCACTGGGCAGTTATGCTAAGTTCATATCAAAGTCAGATCTAGGTGCTAAGGGAACGGAGGGGCACAAATAGGATGTGGCTTTGGGCTGAAGCCAGTAGACAGCATTCACTTTTATTTCACATCTAGTTTCTCTTGTCCCAAATCTACTATTTCTACGGGTTACAGTGTGGGGTGATGTGCACATATGACTAGCAAAATTTCAGTGTTAGGAATGCCTCTCAGGGAAGGTCAGGGAAGTTAACAGCATGCCTTTTGAACAGAGAAGTCCTATTTCAAAATGGTTTTAGGCAGTTTGGAAGACAGCAGACACTTGAATAAAAGCTCCACATTGTAAGCCTGTGTGAAAAATCTATCCCACCTCCTGTTCCCTGTGAAATCCTGGTGATTAATTGCTTGCCATTAGAGAGTGAGACTATGTTGAGAAATAAGGGTAGAGGGATTGGTAACAAACAGGTTCACCTCCACATCTTTTCCACTTACATTTTTAAGTACTGCTCACACTCAGGAAGTTTAGTCTCCATATGAGGAAGAACTTCTTTCCTGTGAGGGTGACAGAGCACTGGAACAGGCTGCCCAGAGAGGTTGTGGAGTCTCCTTCTCTGGAGATCTTCCAAACCCGCTTGGACGCAGTCCTGTGCCACGTGCTGTAGGTGACCCTGCTGGAGCAGGGGGGTTGGACTAGATGATCTCTAGAGGTCCCTTCCAACCTCAGCCATCCTGTGATTCTGTAATTCTGTGATCTCTATTTCAGAGTTGAAGAGCTTGTAGTGGAGGTGAATGGACTGATTTTATAGCAAGGCAGAGGCTGTTCCCTCTGTTCCTCTGTCTTTTAAACCATTAACTTCCAAAAATAACAAAAAGTTCAACTCCTACATTTCTGATTGTTAAAGACCTGGTAATTTTTGCTGTAGCATGTTTTGGTGCTATAGGTGTCATACCTGTCTCATTCTGGAACCAAGAAATAATCGATATCTGGACCTTGGATGAAGATTTCTTAAGTTAAGCAAATATGCATGTTACATGATCTAGGTGTATTCTTAAGCAAGACATATTTGCTGACTCTGAATGATTGGCTACCATACTCAGTAGTCCTTCCTTCCTCCCCAAAATCAGTTTTCATGGTTAGCCACCCTAGTTACATCCATACTAGAAAACTAAATCTGGTCAGGGCAGTGGCTTGAGCATGGAGACGTGACAACCTTCACCACAGAAGTGCTGATGTAGCCTTGACCTGTGTCAACCACCTACCTCCCAGCTGATGTCTGGGCACAGCTTGGGGAATGTTTTTTTCCATGACTGCTTAGATGCAGCCGCTCTACTTGGTGGTAGACAAGGAGAAGGAAGTTTAGCCATGACGTTTGATAGTTGGCTTTGCTTATTAGCACAGAGGAAATCGCTGACTTCAACGATGAGTGACATAAAGTCCTGGGTAGTGCCTTGTCTTCGTCTCCTTGCCTGTCTTGTTCTCACTCCCTGTCACTCTCTTCCAAGTATTATTTTACATAGATATTGCCTCATCAAAAGTGAAGAACACAAATCCAGATGTGTTTTTAAATACACCAAGAAAGATTTGGGAATATCACGCAATAGTGACACCTAGCAGCACATGACCAAATAATAGGCATACTTAACTCATCTAATTGAAATAATGAACAATTGCTGAATATTTAAGTCATTTTAAGTGTGATATTTCTGGGATCATCACATTTTCCTGAGTAGGTTCACAATGGCTATTCAGGCTTTGGACACTCACTTTCTGCAAGCTTCCATTTAAACCATAGATGACCACAAAGATGACTAACCAATTGTCAGGTTGTATGACCAAATTATCTTCAGTTTCTACTCATTAAAGTGAAATAAAGACTTCAGGGTTAGTCGAAAAAGACAATAGGAGGACTCATTGGTCCATTTGGCCATATGCATATTGGTATTTGACACATCACTCTGTAGGGATATTTCCATTTCCAGAATGTTTCTTGGCTGCATAAAATAATATAAATTTCTCAGATCACCAGCTAGCACGATCATAACTTCTGCTGCTTCTGCTGCAAGAAATCATTTTGCTCTGATGGAGTAGAAAACAAACAAACAAAAACAATCAAACAAAAAAAAACCAACCAACCAAAAAAAAAAAAAAAGGAAGGTTTATTTTGATCTAAAGACTAGAGGGAAGAAAGAGAAAAAATCTCCCTTTTTATGCTTATTCTTTACCAGCTTAGTGCTAAAAGGACAGAATTAGACTTCAAATCTTGGATTATCAGCAGCACTGGGCATTTATGGAACTATTCAATATCTTTAATTCAGTAGTAATGCTATGTGTAAAATACTGTGATAAATTCTTTGCTGATGTAAATTTTCATCACTTCATTAGTTTCATGTTAAAAAAGGACTGGCTGACTTTTACTGAGAAGAATGACTGGCCATATACTTAGCTGGTGGAAAGCTAAGGTAGGTCATTTGTAGGAAATTTGTCATGCCAGTAATGAGACTGGAGAAGCTGAAAAGGTGGAGAAAAGCTTTCTACACCTGTAGGGACATTCCAGCTGCCCAAATGGTAATTCAATTAATTTATAGTAGCAGAAAATCTACTTTTTGTGCCCTCTATGAACCAGACTAAAAACCACTTATTTTAAGCATCAGATTTGAGACTTACCAAAAAAAAAAAAAAAAAAAAAGATGCATTTTCACACAAGGAAAAAAAATATCAGTCAAGAAAAGTGATTACGCTAATTTTACTCACATTTTCCACCTCACATTTGGACTAATCAAAGTACGTGGTATGTGCTTTGATAATCTCCCAAATACTCTCTCCTCCCAATGTAAGAGGAAAGTATCTGACTGGAAAAAACATCTGAGGCCTTATTCACCTCAGGAGTCCTGCACAGGAGCCTCACAGCTGCAGTTAGCAAGGTCAAATGTATCAACCAAATATTTTAGGTCAAGTACAGCCTTTTGAAGCTGTCCCACATCTTGTTGACGATGTGAAATCAGGACTCCCATATGTGCACCTGCCTGTATAAAACAGCAATAACGAGGAGATGTTATTACTGATGTGACATCTAGACACCTCAGCCTCACTGTGAAGAGCATGTACTAAATTTTTTATTTACAAAGAGGAAAAGGTCTTTTTTAATTCCAAAATGGCAAGTTTTTGTATGCAAGCTTTTTCCCCACACCAGTCAAATCACTGGGATTTCCTTCCATTCACCATAAGGAGAACATGGTGACGCTTTGAAGGAGCTATGTGATGGCAGGGACAGGAAGGGACTGGGCAATGTCACTGGAACATAGCAACTTCTGCAGGGTATTCAGGAAATAAAACATTCTTTTGCAGGTGAAACACAGGTGCATTTTCAAGCATCAGCATTCAGTAAAGCAATGCACAAGCAGCAATGATGACCTCGCTGCTACCGCACAACACTTCCTGCCATGGCTGCACTCCTCAAAAATACCTAACAAACTTCATAAAACAGGAGAGTGGACAGGAATGCTGTTATTAATTGGGAAAGAGGTTGCTGAAGTATTGTGGATTAAATCTTATTAATAAACAAGTTGTATTATATAAGGCCTGAGGCTTTGTGCAGGGTTGCAATATCAACACTCCCTTTCCTCCCTGTAGATCAGGAGGTAAATTCACTGTTATACAATCCTCATGCCTAATCTCTAGTCTGGTCAGATTGTAAATGACTGCATAGGAGATCACTAGCAGGAAGATATTTATTTCCAAGGCTATGTTTATTATCATAGACGAGCTAAGAGCATGTTATTTCTTTCCCATATCTGCTAGAGATGCCGACAGGGAAGGTTTCACTCTTTCTGGGAGGTTCTTGCTTTCAGCTCCGTAAGTTTCTGTTTCACTGCTGGACTTGGTGGTACGAGGTGCTCCACGAACCGGCTTCTTCCCAATTCTCATTCAGAAATACCAAGACCAACCAAGACCTCTGGCAACCCGCAGAGCAAACAACCCCTCCCAGTAACCAAGCCTGTCGTTTCTGGGTTTGCACAAACATGATGTCCAAGTAGAGAAATGCCAGGCAGTTTAGCATTACCCTTTGTGCACGCTCAAGCAGCCAAAAGGACTGACATGAGTTTGCGTCATTGCAGGAAATAAACAGTGACTTGGACCACAACAAACGCATGCAGTCTGGCATCGATGGGGATCTTGTGACTGCTGTCATTCCCACAAGACAAGAGCTCCTCTTTGTATTTGCCTGCCCCGTGCTGCAACACGGCCTGAGGCCTTATTCAAAGGCTTGACATCAGCAACACAAGTGTAAAATAAAAGGAAGGGTTGGCTGCTCTCCAAGGAACTCATCTTGCTGGCCTCAGCTGTGGCAGTTGGAGTTAGTTATCGAGGAGCAGCCACAGGAACGACCATACGTGCTGAAGGGATTGGAAACGTCATATATGGCGTAAACAGGAAATACAGAGACCCAGCAGAACCTGCTTGATCTTCATGCTATGAGACAAAACACATCCAACTTTGCTTTGTCACAGTACTCCTCACCCTGAGCATAAAATACAGGCACTATTAGTGCTATAGGACAGGTGTAAAAATGGACATATTTCTAAGAAAAATAAAATAAAATAAAATAAAATAAAATAAAATAAAATAAAATAAAATAAAATAAAATAAAATATGAATGACAAATCCCTGAAGAAGGCACATGCTTTTACCATCCATTTTACTTCTGACCTATGTCAGTGTTTCCCTAGCTCTTCCTTTCCTAGCCTGTTTCCACTGCTTTTCACCAGCAAGGTCAGCACACCAGATTCAGGACTCTCAACCTCCACCCCTGCTGTAGCTCTGATAACTAACCTGCAATCATGCTGGGGGAGAGGAGCTCCTGCAAACTACAGACTCAGCCATAAAGCAACAATTGGATCTCAGACCCCTGTTAACCTTATCCTCGAAAGGGGCCAGCATCAAGGTACATAGACAGATTCTTGGTATGAGTTATAGGCAGTCTGCAGACTTCACTGAGGTGGGACAATTGGATATTGCTGGTTCTGTCTCAGTCTTTACTCAAGTGGCAACTGATATAACCAGGGCAGTGCATTCCCTGTATCCTCCCCTGAGACATATTCATGTGCCCTTGCTGGAAATGCTTCCAGAATATATATAAGCCTGGGAGTTCTTAAAATTTCCTCATGTTCTATTCACTGTAGCCTTGGTGCAAGCCAAGTAGCCAGCCAGTCTCAACATGCCAACCAGACACAGCTCTCAGGCAACTTCTGTCGTATTGCTGGAGGCTCGGAGTGCACAGGCTGCCATTCCTGACAACACTCGTGCATGAAGCCCCACCAGGAATCACAAGATGACCTGAAACAGGAACACACTGACCTCTGGGGTACTTTAAGCTCTGGTCAGGACCAGAGAGAAAACATATTCGTCAAAAACGTGATCTGCTTGGGAGACCTATGAGGAAAATGAGTAAAATGCACCATTTAGGTTTGACAGTTGTTATTAAACCCACACATCTCTCTTTACCTCCTTGCCCCTGATTTATGAATCGGATGCCACATCCTCTGGACAGGCACACACATGTTTCAAATTGACACAGGTTTTCTTTCCCACACATGGCTGCTGTGTAAGGTGACCATTTGAACTCATTAATCTATCACACAAAGCAAGCATGTTCCTAGCGGATGTCCTAGAGAGCTGGATCTCAAGTTAAGGGCAGAAGAGAGAAAAAAAGACTCCCAGTTCTGGGAAGGAAAGGGGCAAAAGGGAAGAAAGGACGTGCAAAAGCTATACTTTAACACAAAACAACTTGCCTTTCTCCATCTGCAGCATGTGGTGTGCACATGATCCAAAGGCAGCAAAAATCCCATCACTTCTTGCAAACCAAGCTCAGCACATATGTAACTAACTCTGATGGGACCCCAAGTCAATCTGATCTCAGTGATGCAACAACCTACACTTTGTCCTTACTAGAAGCAGCACATTTCCCTCAGTGTCACCATGATGGTGAGGTGCAACATGGCCTCACAGGTGAAGAATGCAGCTGGCCAGCCTGTTTCTCACTCCATCCCTGCACATCCTGGCCCTGATTGCACTTCCTTAATGCAGGGCCTGTTCCCCTGCACGTGGAGAGCCACCCTTGTACCTCCTATTCTGCACTTTGGACAGCCAAGTTTATTTTCCAATCTAACACTCAATGCATTTTTTAAATATTAAGGAATTAACTTGGATGGGCTTTGGATCAGGGCTTGAATAGCCAAGATGAACAAAGCATGCAAGGAAAAAAACTTATTAATCTTCCAAACAAATGAGATACAGGATACAAGAGGCCAGCTGATTTACCCACGAGACACACGAAGTCAGTGGCAAGTCTGCTTGTCTCTATGTAATCCAGGGACCCTGACAGCAATGTTTCACAAGGCTCCTGCCAGCACTTCTACTTCTGTGCAACTCTCAGAAAAGGCAATAACTCTCCAAACCCAACAGGACTATAGGACTCCACCTTTTATAACTTCAGGTGCTGACATTATGTGTGAGTTTGTACTGGATAGTTACACAATTTTACTCATTCAAGAGGCTATAGGACACTCGCAGATTATGTATAATGTTGTCCCTTTCAACTCCACAGAGAAGACAGCTGAAATGTGGCAATGTGCACCAACTTTAGACTTACCCTCAAATATCCCTAATACTAGAGGTTCGCAGAGCATGTTTGTGACACATGCAGAAAACAAAGGGAGGAAACAAGAGAAAATAATTGTTGGGTAGTATGCCTGTAAGGAAATAAATGCATGGTTAAAACTATCTCCGTGGTCAATAAATGAGTTTTTCTATAAACATTAGGGGAGAATACCTGCTTATGATAAATCATGGAAACAAAGGAAAAGAAAAAGCTTTTTCTTTGTTAAAGTGCCTAATGTGAGCAAAAAGGGAGCCACAGTCTCCCAGGGAACTTTGAAGTTCTTTCTTTGTAATATTCCCCAAAAATCTGTCACTCAGAGTTGGAAGAGAAACAAATAACATCCGTTAAGATGCTCTATGTGCACACCTCCCACTGACAGTCCCATCCCACTGCCCGAAAACCAGGCCCATAATTAGTAGCCATATACTGTGGATGGAAAAATCCACGCCAACTATTACTAGAATCTAGTAACATTATTTCCAAGGGCTTTTGAGATACATCCAGGGAGAGGAAGACCTGACTCATTTCTTGTTACTTATTTTTTGGCCGGGAGCAGTGGGGAAAAAAAGGGTTAGACTCAAATTGCCGAAAGAGAATGAAAATGATAAACTTGCTGTGCCGAGGTTGGGCACAGTAGGTCACTCACTAAGGGCCGCATGGGGAAATCATTTCTGTCCCTTCCCCACACTTCACAATGCCAAACACCTCAATTCATGTAAATTATCCTTCTCCTTTTGACTTCAGTGGCATCATGCCAGTGTGCAGCAGCTGAGGATGTGACACAATGATTTTTCACTCTCTGTGAATGTGGGTAAAACTATGCAAAAATTCAGTAAAATGCACTTGAAAATTAACCATCTCTGAACTGTGTCCTGGTCTGGAAAAAAATGTTTTAAAACTGCATTTAAGAGCTTGAGGTCTAGCATCCTGCTGGGATAACGCTGTTGGTGGCAATGGAATTTGCATGAGCCTATAAAATAGGCTTCTTAATCTTTCTTTCTCCTGACCTTGTGTTTAAGGTATTACAATGTTGGGTGATAAACAGGCAAATAAATTCTTATGGCCAGTGAACAGGGGATCATCACTACCACACTACTCCTGAGCCCGGGTATTATCTCAGGCAATCAAAACTTTAAAGAGAGACAAAAAGTCAGCTGCAGCAAAACCACAGGCTGTGAAAACCGCATATGTCCTTGTGTCCATATGGCCGCAGCATGCAGAAAGGGGAAATGCCTGTAGTCACTGACACCAGCCCACAAGGGGCCAATTCTCCCAGCACAGCACTGAATTAGCAGAAAAGAAATGTGTCCTGCACAGATCGGAAGTGCTACCTTTGCAAATGGAATTTCGTCTCCCGAGGGAGACCATTAAGGGTTGACCTGCTGGAAAGCAGCTCTGTAGAGAGCGATTTGGGAGTCCTGGTTGACAACAAGTTAACCATGAGGCAGCAATGTGCCCTCGTGGCCAAGAAGGGCAATGGGATCCTGGCTGCAGCAGGAGGATGTTGCCCGCAGGTGGAGGGAGGGGATCCTGCCCCTCTGCTCAGCTCTGGTGAGGCCGCACCTGGAGTATTGGGTGCAGGTCTGGGCTCCCCAGTACAAGAAGGACATTGAGCTTCTGGAGAGATTCCAGTGCAGAGTGTCAAAGATGATTAAGGGACTGGAGCATCTATCTTATGGGGAAAGACTAAGTGAGCTGGGCCTGTTGTGGAATCTTCGCTGGACATCTTCAAAACCTGCCTGGATGCAACCCACGTGCTCTGGGTGTCCCTGCTTGAGCAGAGGGGTTGGACTAGATGGTCTCTAGAGGCCCAACCTCAACCTCCCAAGCTTCCAACCTCAACCATTCTGTGTTTCTGTGAGAGAATGGTCCTTGTCATCCTAGAGGGTTCCCATGGGAGACACCCTGGCATGATGCTGAGCCAAGGAGTTGCCACCAGGCCCTGTGTCTATCCCTTCTTTTGTAGTTGAGATGGGCTTTCTAAGATGTTCCTGAAGATGCTCCTGCTAAGCTGAGGCAGGCACAACTTATAAATAACAAGTCGAATCTAGCAAACCTAGTTGAATCTTGGGTTCAAATCACATGCAAGAATTAAGTAGTATTGATCCCATTTAACATCTCTGAAAATTGTTGGCCTCCACGTTTCAGTAACACCTGGAGACTTCCGCAATATCTGACTCACGGCTGTGGCTCGGTACAGATATGAGCAAGTGTTAACTCCACCCTATAGAGGTGTCTGCTACTCCAGAGACTGAAGAACGGGGCGGAATAGTGCATTCCTGGAGATGGTCTAAAATACTGACTTTCTACAATTTTCCTCATAAAACAGAAATCAGAGGGGAGAAAAAGAGTCTTTCAGTGAACAGCCGAAGACTTGACAGACTAAAGAAAGACGTCTGTTTTTTTCCTCTAACATTCTACTAATACAAAGCATTTAACCACCTGCACTATTATCCACAATTTTCAGCCATTTCAATGTCAGTAAAGCTAACTGTGAACATCACAAACTGTCCTGAACAGCAGCAGGCTGGGACACAAGCACTGGCCAGACAACACAAACAGTCCTTTTCCTGCTATCCCACCAGTCTGATTTGCTTCCTACAGCCTCACAGCACTAAACAAATTCCCAGTTTAGGGATAGATCGTTAACTGGAAGCACAAAGACATTTACCAGCATAACCAAGATACAATTAAAAGTGTAAAACAAATAAAACCTGGCCTGCCACCAACAGTGGAAGAGGATTTTTTTTTTTGTCCAGATTCTTCTTTTATACCTCTGCCGTGTCCTGCAGTGCTTGTAAAGCATCCTAGGAAGCAAATATATATGCCGTAGGAGGAAATCTTTGATACTTTGTCTTACCAAACATCCCCTAAGACTTTTATTACAACCATGCAGGTATCCTAGTGCTTTATCTGCTTGGATCCCAAATGGAGTTAGAGAAGATCATCAGGGTCCATCTGTGGATGAAGAAGGCCAACAGCCAATGCTGCCATTGTGGGGGGCTGGAGGATCCGAATGACCTACAGAGAACTAGGGAGAAGCTCAATGTACCTCTGAGGAAACATTAGTTCAAGCTTAGCCTTCAATAAAAGCTGCACATCTGCAGTTTCTGCCATCTTGCAATTTCTCTTCTCTCTGTTTTCTTGTACGGCATTTAACATGGGTGCCAAACTTCTCCAAAATCTCTCAGACACAGCCACAATACTTGCCAGATGTATGGGGGAGCCTCTGATTTCACACTGTGAATGCACAGAAATGTCCTGTCTTTTTAAAATATTGTTTAATTTCCTCAGAATTCCCCCCAACAGGAACGATTGTCAGATACATGATATCTCAGCTGGACAAAAACCAGACAATGGAACAAAACTTATGGCCATGTGAGTTTTCTGTGCAAGAACAAAACATGGAGGGGCAGCAAAATGCAGGATCTGGTGGGACAAGGTGGCCATTGGGTCTGTGGGTTTTCTATTTGCAGTTACATATGATCGTTTCTTCTCCCGAGCTGGAATCCTCAGCCAGCAGATGCTTATTTAACTCACATGAAGATTTTGGCAGGCAGTCTGACATTTTCAGAAGATAACTGTACTTAATAGCATAGATCTACTTAATCACTTCAGTCAGGACAGAATGACCTAATGTCATCTTCTTATATGATTTATGAAATGATGGCAATCAAATAGGATAAAGCAACCATCTGCTACAGTGCCAATGACATGATGTTCCTGTGCCTGGACACATAGTTTTGAGTAGGATGCAGGAGCTACCTAACAAGGTTGCAAAGGCAGTTACATCTTCCTCAAGGCTCCCTAATGCACACAGCAATGTCTAAAGGGACAAAGCAACATTTTAACAAAACAAAATATGGCCTCAGAGTATCACCCCTCTAAGAGGAGGCTTTGAGGCAAACAAAAAAAGTCCCGAACTGTCAGCCTGTGTCAAACCATCCCACCCTTCCCATGTCAATATTTCCAGCCTTCTCCTTGTTTTTAATTCCCCTTAACTACTGCTCGCCTCTTCCAAGGGGTGAACACGGCCACCTCTGCTCTGCTCAGCACACCAGCACCCCACGGAGAGCTAGTAAATCCTGGCAGCTCCTTACTGCAGTCCCTACACAGTCTGCTTTGCTTGTTCAAAGAAGTGACTCTATCTGTTCTTTTGCAGGATCAGAGATCTGCCTGCCATGAGACACACGGGTCCAGATCCCCAAACATCTTCTAAATCAGTAGCTTTAAGCCTGTAGCATGTGGAGCAAATGGTGACAGGCTCAGAGGAAGTTGAAAATGGTCTACAAAGTGCTTTGAGGAAAAATAACTTGTCATAAAAGGACTTTCCATGAATCTAAAGGTGTTTGACAATGTCTAGGGAGAATGCAGGTGACTGGTCAATAACTCTTCGCAAACAAACAACAACATTAATTTTTCATCTTCATTTCTGACTTGAAAAGTTTATAACCACAGTTTTGCACTCTTAACATTGTGCAGTTCGGTTCTGGTGGTTCACTAATTCAGTTCTGTTGGAAAGCAGTGCAAAACAAGCTGCTCTGTGGGCTATTCTCAAAATACTCTGTGGTCCAGTCATCTAAAATCACCGCTCCACCAGCTTCATGCTGACCATCCTCCCCACTGCTTCCAGTGAAGGAAAAAAAGAAAATGGAAAAAGCTAGTCTATATTTGCACTAGGGGTTTTGTAATCTCTCTGACCCTGCAGGTCTTACAGCACAGATGTCCATGCCATGAAGATCAGCTATACCTTTTGCTCAAACCTGTTTTGAGCCTTGCTGTGATGAGACATCCTTCTGGCAGTTAGAGCTGACGTACGAGCACAGGTACAAGCAATGTCTCTAGCAGGGATTAAACTATCCTCTGTCTTAAACTCATAGAATCATAGAATCGTTAAGGTTGGAAGGGACTTTCAGAGATCATCTAGTCCAACTCCCCTGCACACGCAGGGTCACCTAGAGCATGTGGTACAGGGTGGCATCCAGGCAGGTTTTGAAGATCTCCAGAGAAGGAGACTCCACACCCTCTCTGGGCAACATGTTCCAGGGCTCTGTCACCCTCACAGGAAAGAAATTGAATCTTGGGTTCAAATCCTGTTCATTCCCCCCCTTGAGGTACTTAAATACACTGCTCAGGTCCCCTCTCAGCCTTCTCTTCTCCAGGCTGAACAGGCCCAGCTGCTTCAGCCTCTCCTCATAGGGCAGATGCTCCAGGTCCCTGACCATCCTCATAGCCCTGCACTGGACCTTATCCAGCAGCTCCTCATCCCTCTCGTACTGTAGAGCCCAGAACTGGACACAATACTCCAGATGCGGCCTCACCAGGGCTGAGTAGAGGGGCAGGATCACTTCCCTCGACTTGCTGGAGACGATCTTCTTAATGCACCCCAGGATCCCATTGGCCTTCTTGGCCACGAGGGCACACTGCTGCCTCATGGTCAACTTGTCGTCCATCATGACACCCAGGTCCCTCTCTGCAGAGCTGCTCTCCAGAAGGTCAGTCCCCAGCCTGTACTGGTGTCTGGGGTTATTCCTCCCCAGGTGCAGGACCTTGCACTTGGCCTTGTTGAATTTCATGAGGTTTTTCACCGCCCAGTTGTCCAGTCTGTCCAGGTCCCTCTGGATGGCAGCGCAGCCCTCTGGGGTATCAGCTACTCCTCCCAGTTTGGTATCATCAGCAAACTTGCTGAGGGAGCACTCTGTGCCTTCATCCAGGTCATTGATGAATAAATTGAACAGGACTGGACCGAGGACTGACCCCTGGGGGACACCGCTAGCTACAGGCCTCCAACTAGACTCTATGCCTCTGATCAGAACCCTCTGAGCTCTGCCGTCCGCCAGTTCTCAATCCACTTCACCATCTGCCCATCTAACCCACACTTTGGAGCTTGCCCAAGATGATGCTGTGAGAATTGGTGTCAAAAGCCTTGCTGAAGTCAAGATAGATGTCATTCAACTCACTGGTATTTCAAGTAAGCAGACTTTTCAGCTATCCCATTCATCTTCGCATCAGTAGCCAACAATTTTCAAATCTATTCAAATCTATTAACATTTATGTCTCTTTCTCTCTGTTTTTGTCTCCAGCTAACCAGTGGCTCTCTGCCAAGAGAGGTTTTGTGTGTGGGTGGTGAGTCCTGGCCCCAGGGCAGCCCAGAAAGACACAGGTTGAAGAGTCTTCAATTGCTTTTTACCTTCCACCTCAGATATACCACCAATCATTTATTCAGGACTTCAAGGAGCTACTTTAAGGGGAATGATGGAGAATAAGGGCTGGGAACATAAATCCCATCTCAGATCAGGAAGACATTTTAACAGATGCTTAACTTAACTCAAGGTCCAAGTGAACTGAGCTAAGGGCGTTTTTATTTTTCCTATATTGAAGCCATTTCCAAGGAGAACATTACATCTGCTCAGGGAAAAGAAATGGGGAGTTTTCTAAGGGAGAAAGATGTTGTGTAAACCTGAGTATCAGCTAATGTGCAGAGTGTAGGAAACCAGAGAGAGCTCTTCTTTGAGAGAATGTGCCCTTCAGAAAAAGGCAATAATACAGGACAGGATTCATCTCACATAGCTTGAAACATCTGAAAAAAAAAATGGCCAGCTAGGTTCTCCCTGTAATCATAGGGAGAGGGAGAGGCACCTCTGGAAAGACATTAATCTTACCTGCCTAAGCATCATAGGACAGGACGAATGAGCCTGGAAACGTCTGTCTCTTCTTTCTCTATAGAGAAAGCTTAGACGAGACTGCTAATCTTCACATGGTTAAAGTAGGTCTAGTTAGTCCAACACAACATGACCTAACAAAAGATGCTGGGGGGAATCATTCTGCTGGTGCTTCTGTCTTCCTCTCCTAAATAGCCAGTTCCTTTAAGTGCATGCTGCAGAGTGCAAACACATTCATTGAAACCATCCAAGGGCATCAAGGAGCATGGGGCAAGGCCTGACCTCAGCCAGGCTGCCTCCTCCCTTCACAATGCTCTGGCCAAGGGAAAGATTCCCTTTCATTTCATCAGGTGTCGCATCAGGCCTTTTATCTGCAACAGCCAAGAAGGAAGACATGAGAAGCAGGGATATAGCTCATTTTTCCAGTGCATCATTTTGCAGAACATTCCCTCACACATACATAGCTATTCGTAAAAATCATGATGATTTTTACTGGATTTTTTTGGAAGGAAAGCTAGGTGCTTGTTCTACACACACTTGTTACTTCCAAGCCTACAATCTCAATGATGTGAATGAAGTTCTGAAGAACAAAGGTCATATTGTTTCAGTTACTGGCTGTTGATGAAATGAAAAACAAGGAAAAAGTGTTTCCCTCCCAATCAAAATTAATGGAGATGATCCTTTGTGCTCTTGTTGATGAATCTCATACCACGGAAAACCATGTAATAAGGTCTCTGCACAAAATGCCAGAGGTTTCCAGGCAAACCTTACAGACCACAGTATCATTAATTTAATCTTCCACTACTCTACTCTTCTCCTGACTGAAAAATCAATGCTAATAAGGAGCTCTGGGAAAAGAGCGTGTTGATTCCTGATCTTGTATGGACTAATTTTAACCTGCTATCAAATGACTAAGTGGCTTTAAAGAACCTATAAACCCAACAAAGAGATTTTTAAATGTCTCTTTCCCAGTAATCTCTGCTGATGAAGGCATCTAAATGCATGAGGATGGGTTTATTTGCTATCTCAGCCTCTCTGTCAAGAATGCTGAGGATGGAGGCCAAAATCTATCTGTACTTTAACTGCATCAGCCGCTAGGCAAGAGATTAGGAAAAAACGCGGCAATGCATTTTGCAAAGAGCAATTTCAAGTGGTCAGAACATAACAGAATCCCAAATCAGCTGCAACTAAAAGAAAAAGTCTTGGTACTATTTGTGCATTCTGGTAATTTGTCTGCTTGAGCAATAACCAAAGCCTGAAGAACAGATGTGATTTTAAGCAATAGTTAAAATGGGATGAAGAACAACATCCTCAGTATTCGCACTGTCACCCTTGAGTATCCCTCTCCAGCACTGCTCTATGCGTCTGCCTGTTTAACATCTTCGGGGACCCAGCCCAGGAGACCGCAAGTCATCTCTGAGATCATTCTGCACCTCTGTAATACTCGGTCTTTGAGTCTGCATTCTCCTACTTTTGGCAAAGTTCCCATCAAAAATCACAAAGAATATGTACATATTTATCCTATTTTAAATTCCAAAACAAAGCCTGTTTCAGCTAGGAGTCACTAAGTCTTTCCCAGAAGACAGCAGTCAGATATATTAGGACATTATCTTTTCTGAAAAACTTCCTTAGTTTTATGACTAGCCAGTTCTTCCCATTAGTTTCTCTCTTCTATTCCACGTTCTGCTCACAACACATAACCACTAATGGTGTTGATCTGACCACCAGAGCAGCTGCTGTCCTATTCCTTATTTCATTCTACAGCTCCCAGCACTATGATGGCTTGATCTTTAAATCAAAGGTCCCCCTTGAATACAAATAATCACACTGAAATTGTTGGATATTTAGAAGGAACAGTCTGCTTTGCTTTCTGAATGTTCACCCGTTGGTACTGTTAACATAGGAAAATGCCCATGAATTTTTCAAGCAAATGCAAGGCCTCCCCTACAGTGCATAGATTATTCACTGAATATTCACGGCACCTCTTGCAACATCACATATAATTTCTTTCCCCTTCTATTCCACAGCTTTGACTATGGAGGCAGATACAAGTAAGTATCTGAGTAATACTCAGCCTCTGAAGACTTTAATCTCCCCCCGGCCTTGCACAATTCCCTTCCAAACAATTCTTTTCTATTTCCTACTATTAATAAACACACATAAAAAAAAAAAAAAAAGCTGTGGAATTCAGCAGAATTTAACCCAACTAAACATCACTGTCTTATCACTGTGACAAGTGAGTGAAAAGGAAACTGAGCTCCACTTCATCCGTTCATCAAGCCAACCTTTAACACGGAGATCTAAACTCGTAATATCACAGCAAATGAAACTCTGAGCCTGCAAGGAAAAGGGAAGGACAAGACCTGATCCAGCAACACCTCACACCTCCCACCAGGGCTATGCAGTGGCTTCAAGATTCCCACCTATATGGAGCTATGGGGGTGGGAAACAACCCCAGGGGTCCAGACACAGTGTCAGAGCCTGCAGTTGCACTTCTTTGCTCCTGCTACAGTGAGTTACATTAAACAGACAAATAACTGCATGTAAGAAATCTTTGCTGTTTTTCAGTGGTTTCCCCAAAACCCTTATTGCTCTTTTTTCAGTCATTCTACAAATCACTTTCACTCATCCTCAGTCATCGCACATCAGGAAATGGGATGAAGCTCAAAGATAATAAAAATTGCTGGCAAGGCGCCAGACACGATTAGACAATTCCATGAGTAACGAGCACGAGCGGAGTCACAGCAGTAAATATTTAAAGTTATTTTTGAAATAAAGTCTCAGGAAACAATATAAACTCTCATGATTTGAGGCATTAGCTAACCTCTAATTGCAGAGGGAAGGAGGGGGGAATGGAAACTTTTTGGAGATAAGGGATAACCTAACTTCTTATTGCAGGGTTTCTTGGAACACCCTCTGACCGCCCAGTTCTGGTCACTGTCAAAACACTGGACTAGAATGCTCACAGGTCTCCATGAGTTTAGCAGCTCCAGGGTTCCTAGAAAAGCAGTCGTAACTTATACTTTACTGGCTACAAGCATTTGATTTTCTATAAAAAAGATTTTTAGAAATATATTATTATACAAAAATCAAATGTTTCATTGCAGGCAAACCATTACCATAGTCAAATTCTTTTTTCCCTAGGAGTTGCAATTAATAGTTCACCAGCTAAAAACATCTGTTTTTATTTATAGAATATGTACGTTATATACATATACGCAAAATCAGACATTGCGAACTATTTGCTAAAGTGAATCTGGTCATGGAAACACAAGCCAGGTTTGGTGGCGAGGCCTGTCCACGGAAAAATGTAGGAAATACCAGGGCAAGTGGCAGGGAGCAGAGAGCAGCAGGGCAGGGAAACGCAAGGACACTGGATGCACCAAGGCACAGTGAGAAAAAAGTCAAAGCTCAACTGGAGACTGAGCAAAGGGTGCAAGATTGGACAAATCAAGCAGACTTTGATAAGCAGATGCAGGAGCTCAGCAAGACGCCATCAAGGAGCCAAGATCAAGCGAAGATGCTGCCTCCAGTGCTGTTTGCAGGGCCCTGCCATGGCTGCCTTGCAGGACCTGCTGGAGCCTGCTCTTTTAATGTCTTCTTTTAGTGTCTGGTCCCCTTCCAGCCCAGCTTTGCATGCACAGGTTTCTCCTCTGTCCTGTTTTCAGCATGTCTGAGGCAGGAACATGCGCAGAGGAACTGTTGCAGAAGTGGATTTGGATGCCTCTTTTTGATTGTCTGTTTATTTTTAATATACTCAGGCTATTGCATACTTACACAGTAACAAAGAGTACAAAAAAAATTTCTTAAAGCTGGGGTGATTTACAGTGGTCCTCAGCTTTAACACAAGAACACGTCACCTCTTGCCCAAACGTGTTTTCCCTTGCTGCGGCAGGTTGCCAGCGGAATTCAACGGCCAATGACAAACTCCAGATCTCAACTTCCAGTTGGATGTTTGGATGGATCCATGCACCACAAAAAAAAAAAAAAAAAAAAGTGTTTGACAGATTTGGTTTAATGGGGTTTGCTGCTGTTTGGGTGCTCCCCTGCTGAGGAATGGGCATTTTGGGCAACAGGCCGTTGGGTGGAGGAAGTGACAAAAATATCAAATGGTTGCATGGTTGCTGAAGAAGGGAGGAAGGACCTTTGGGACAACTTTGATTAGCATCCCCAGGAACTATTGTAATTCAAGGTATGACAGGTATCATCTTTCGCCATTTATGGCCACTCTGTGCTTCTCAGCATGCAAAAATCAGCTTAAAAAGGTGCCCCAGTCACCAGAGACTGGGGCAGATGCTGTCATTTGTGCTTTGAAGCTCTTCTCGATGCTCAATGCATTGCTATTTTTTTAATCAAACCACCCGAATCAGCTGCTCTGCTTTGCTGCTCTCCGGTCCCGCTCCTGTCCCTCTGCAGCAGCCTCCACGTCCAGCGCCGAGCAGCCCATGCTTCCAAGCGTCTGGAATCGTCATTGGGAACAGGAAGCAGCCCAGACCGAGCAAATTCCAATCCCCTGATACAGCCCCGCGGAGCGGCTCGCGCGCAGGCCAGCGCGGCGCTCAGCCGCTCGCTCGGGCGGCGGGGACGCTGCCGCGCTTCGCAGTGCCAAGGCAGCCCCTTACGAGGAGGGTGGGATATTCCCAACCTCGGGCTAACCGGGTCCCAGGAACCTCTCAAGCTGCTCCTGGTGGGGCTGATGTATCATGACAAAAATACCAGCCCTGGGCACTGTTGCAAAGTCCCGTCCCAGCCCGGATGGGCAGCGGGGAGGCAGCACGGCCTGTGCACAAGGCAGCTCCTCACGTAACGGCAGCAGAGGTTTCACTGCAAACACAGAGCGCCCGCGACACTGGCACAGCAGGTTAGCTGGAATATTTATAGGGACGGATCTCACTCAGAACTATCCTCAGAGCAATAGCTGTGAAGGCTGATCCAAGGCCAGATGGCAGGAGCTTCTCATCCTCTGCTCCCCAACTCCCACGCGCTGGAGAAGAAACCTCCCTGCCACAGGCAGGATGGGCTTGGTCTCCCATCAGATCCTGCCTTATGGATCTGCACTTCCCAAGCACTCATGATGGCAATGGGCAGTAAACCCGTGCCAAAATACCACAAAAATGTTCAACCAGATGCATGAAGAGGCACCTTTCTCCAAGCACTTCTCCACTTCTCCAGCTTCACCACACAGTCCCTTTCCAAACCAAATCTACCCTGAGACCATGCACTAAAACCTTTAATTAACTTTCAATTATCCATGTATTCCAAGCTTATTTATACCCTTGTAAAAATCAGAAACAGAGCTTTGGAGCTCAGGGTTGTTGATTTTTAGGTGAGTTCCTTGGCATGGAGCAGATGCAAAGTTACGCCGCTGCATTGGTTGTTCCCCCTTTGCAAACCCAGGGCATGAAGCAAGTTGTGTTAATGTGTTGAAACGAAGGGAGAAATAAAGAGAGCAATGGATCACTGAGTCTTTGAAGGGAAAAGCAATATTGCAGTAATTCATAGAAGGGAGAGTTTGTGGGTGGGACAGTCACTCTCAAAGAATGGTGGCATTTGGCCAGGAAATGCAGTTTGTTTGAAAAGAGCGTCACTGCCATCTTCAGGACAACCGCTTTCTCTTCATGAGACACAGCAGCTTTCGTGGGAGTGTTTTTTTGGTTTATGCAGTACAAAAAAGTGTTTTTGACAACTCCATTCAAAGTCACAGTCCTTATTTTTGCTTATTATTGATGTTCTGTGGATCAGATTTTGGCTCAACACTGCCCAGCTTCCGAATTTTGACACTTCCATCTGCCTGCACAGGAACTCTTCCTAATCATTTCCAGGGATTTGTTTCAGTTTAAGATGGAAAAGACGGGTCATTCCAACCCAGCCTGTTTCAGAGCAGAAAGACTGCCTAAAACTCATCTCTAGCCCTTTATTCAATCTTAGGAGCCTCCAAGGAGGCATCTTCTTCCACTTCTCTTGCAAGATGTTGATGGTGGTTTAAGAAAGCTGTTAGGGAAACTTCTCATGACATCAGCCAACTTTCCTTCCCTTAGCATTAAATCACCCTTTTTCTAGCCTGAATATAGTCAGTCAGCAGATAAACATAGACAGCACTTCTAATCTAGGTCCCAAAATGACATTTCACCTGTTATTCTTAGTTGCTGAAAATATGAGTTCAGAATATACTATCTTAGAAAAAACAGTGGTAAATATGTTAAAGATGATAATCGCTTAAAAGTGAGGAAATAGCACAGTTTTTACTCGCACATTACGTAAGCTCAACGCATTCGGCGAATTCACTCCCACATGGCTTTTACCTGCACCAACGTTGATCAGGGGTCACGTAGCTGGTGCTGGAGCCATCAGCTCTGCTCTGCAGCGTCTCCCCTCTGCCCTGCAGTCCCTCACGTGTCTGACATCCCCCTTCACGCACTGGGCGCGTTTCCAGCCGCACGCGACGCGCTGGGCGCGCGACACGCTCCTCGCTGCCCTGGGCCCCGGCCCCTTTTTTGGCCAACGTTCAAGCATCTCTTTGACACAATGGGCGCATGTGAAGTTACCCAGCAAGGGAGGATGGGAAGCCAGGATGAAATAATAAGGTCACAGTCTCTTCTGGATCCGTATCCAAGGGGAAGCCAGGCCACAGCTCAGACCTCACGTGCGGCTCCTTCCAACGCCAGCTCCGGCACGGGGCTGTCTCAGACTGTCCTGGCTTTGGAGCTCCCTGCTGCTTCTCTCTGCTCCAGCCAGGTTGCAGAATATAATTGCAACCTCCAGAAAGGAGGTGGGTGACTCAGTGTGGATTTTCATCATGAGTATTTGCTACAAAACTCTTGGCCCTATCCAGACTCCATCTCAGTGCCGCATGGACATGGCTGTAGGCTTTTGCACAGTCCTCACCAGCTATTCCTCGCCAGCTTCTTTTGCATCCCCTTACAAGGTTAGTAGTGAGCTTTCCTATCTGACGTGTAGCAAAGGGCAGCCCAGAACAGCATCAGAACCGCCCATTAACACTGGGCTGGGGGGGGCATGGGGGGTGTCAGCCTAAGGTGCCTCCTCTGCAAAAAAAGTGAAGCCATGAAGGATGCATCAGAGAAGTCACCAGCAGCAGGAGCTCTCCACACCTCAGCAGATGGAGGTTCACACTGGGTAGTGAGGAAGCATGTGGTGACATCACTTGTGGACACCTTGGTATCAGAGTGGTTGGCTACTGCTACCAAGGAAAGGTACAGCGCGACACTGTCCTACCCCATCATCGCTGGTCACCATCTGCTTGTAACTCTGCCTCATTTGTCAGTCACTTCTTACCTCTGCAGCAACATGGTGGCCTTGTGGACAGAGCAATGCAGAGATGGCTTGGTGTGAGCAGAGCCTGTGTGTGCTGCAAGCAGGAGCCTGCAGGGGTAGCAGACTGATGTTCTCTGCCCATGGCGGAGAAGACAAATAAGCCTAAATCTCTCCAGCTCCAGCTTATGCATGTTGGAGCCCTAGGCACACAACTCCTAGTTTTGACATCACTTGGAAGGTGATGAATGAGGCCAAAGCAGTAACTGGAGACTTCTCCAGCCTTTATCAAGAGAAAAAGTGGGGATCTTGGGGGAAGCAATACCTGTAACTGAGGATTAGGTAGACACTGCAGAGCAGGGCAGCAATAGGAAACCTCCCAGTGGACGTAGTTCTCCAAAGACGGGAGCTCTGGGACCAGTCGCGTACAAGGGAAATCTTGGATAATCACGAAGCCAAAGTGCTGCAAAGGTCAGACTTACTTTCATTACAAGTTCTTCTCTAGTACAGGAGACAAGGTGGACGACCATCTCCAGCAATGAAGGCTAAAACTTGTGCGCTCAAGGGAATACTCTGAATGAAGAAGTGAAAAAACGTACTTTGGTTCCAAGCAAGCCCTTAACAGGCAGTGGATTCTTTAACAGAGCAGCATTTCCAGAAAACAAAGAGTAACAGGTGATACGAACTAACAACATCACCTAACTCTATATTGCAATACTTTTTACAAAGCTGTCATTGTGACAACTCAAGATCATTTTCTTCAAATTACAGCTTTACTCCTGAAATAGCCTCTGCTCTGGAACCAGACATAACAGCACAGTGAGGAAGCAGCTTTCAGTAAATCACAAAATTCCTTGACAGGAAAAAAAAAATTAAGTGCTCTCTGGTCACAGTTGGGGTTGCGCATCAGACAGGTCCTCATGGGGTTGTTGCAGAAGGAAAGAAAACATTTGGAGTCTGTGTCACATGTCAAGAGACTAGCGAACATTTTCAGATATAATCGGTTGAATAAGGGGAAGGATAGAGTTTCCTCTTTTAGCTTTATAATCCCATGAGACTCCTGTCTAGGTATATAGAGACAGAAATTTGAGAAGAAATTGCTCTTGGTAACAGAGAACCAAGAAGAAATTGAGAAGAGCAGCCCTAAAACTAAAAGCCTTTTCTAAAGCATGCACAGTTAATTCTTGTGATTTTTAAATATACACCCTTGAGTATCTTGACTTTATGAGGCAAAACCATTTTACTGACAGAGCCTGTAAAACATCTAATAACGTGCAAGAAAACAGAGCAAGAAAATTCATTGCCCATCCTCTTTACTGCACACCCATTTCACAGCACAGTTTCAGAACAGACCCAGCTCTCCATCCCAACACTCGCGTTCATTCCTACAGCTAAACTCCTAGTACACACAGCCCACATTGGCTACTGGACTACCACGATGTTGAGTGCTTACCAGCAAAATAACTACAAGAACAAAGCTACCACTTTGTCTAAGCCTTCTATAGTACAAGGTAACTTCACCTCTTCCCCCTAGGCAAGTTAAAAAACCCAAACATTAGTTGAACAGTCTCACCCACTTACTCTAACTGTGACAAAAACGCAGCAGAACATATTGCTGCTTGTTCAGATTCAAAGCAGTGTCAGATTTTAATTTTAATTTGATCATTGAGCATCACCTTCTTGTGCTTCAGCTTTTCATGGAAGTACTAAGCTTGTCCAGGCATCTTTATTTCTTAACAGTTTAATAAAGCAGGAGGATAGAATAGAACTGAAGAAATCACTAGTACTGAAGTAAGGGAAAGCAAAGCAGTGTTGCAGGTCCATAGCACTGAAGTGGATTCAATGGCCCTGTCCTGATTACCCCAAGGGAGGACAACGTATTACAAAAGTTGTAAGTGAATTGAGAGGATGAAATTTGTTCTGGATCCCTGGACTCCTTATTTCACTCCTCCCCGTTGCAGCCAGGACACACTGTAAGACCAAGGCAGAGCCTCCACGCCAGCCTTGGGGATTAAAATGATCGGGTATAAGACGTGCTTAGCGTATAGGCATCGTTCCTGGCAATTTGAAATATGGATTGGGTTTTTAAGCAGCAGCCAACAGAGAAGAGATATTTTAGGACAGACATTTCTGCAGTCTGTATATTTTGTCTGTCAAGATTTAAAAATCACAGGCATCATCCACCCATAGCAGGCAGAAGAACAAAACCAGCGAGATGGACATTATATTCGGTGCAGTTCTGGGTTCCCCAGTACAAGAGAGATGCTGAGCTTCTAGAGGGTGGAGCATAGAGCAACAAAGATGATTAAGGGACTGGAGCATCTATCGTATGAGGAAATAATAAGCGAGTCGGGCCTGTTTAGCCTAGAGAAGATTGAAGAGGAAGTCTGATCAACATGTACAAGTACCTGAAGGGAGAACGTAGGGAGGTGGGGCCAAACTCTTCTCCATGGTGGCCAGTGACAGGACGAGGGGTAATCCCCGAAGGGTAACAGGAAACACAGGAAGTTCCATCTCCATGTGAGGAAGAACATGTGAGGGTGGTGATCAGTGGCGCAGAGTCTAGTTGGAGGCCTGTAGCTAGCGGGGTCCCCCAGGGGTCAGTCTTCAGTCCAGTCATGTTCAATTTATTCATCAATGACCTGGATGAAGGCACAGAGTGCTCCCTCAGCAAGTTTGCTGATGATACCAAACTGGGAGGAGTAGCTGATACCCCAGAGGGCTGCGCTGCCATCCAGAGGGACCTGGACAGACTGGACAACTGGGCGGTGAAAAACCTCATGAAATTCAACAAGGCCAAGTGCAAGGTCCTGCACCTGGAGAGGAATAACCCCAGACACCAGTACAGGCTGGGGACTGACCTTCTGGAGAGCAGCTCTGCAGAGAGGGACCTGGGTGTCATGGAGGACGACAAGGTGACCATGAGGCAGCAGTGTGCCCTCATGGCCAAGAAGGCCAATGGAATCCTGGGGTGCATTAAGAAGAGCATCTCCAGCAGGTCGAGGGAGGTGATCCTGCCCCTCTACTCAGCCCTGGTGAGGCCGCATCTGGAGTATTGTGTCCAGTTCTGGGCTCTACAGTACGAGAGGGATGAGGAGCTGCTGGAGAAGGTCCAGCGCAGGGCCACAAGGATGATCAGGGACCTGGAACATCTGCCCTCTGAGGAGAGACTGAGGGAGCTGGGCCTGTTCAGCCTGGAGAAGAGAAGGCTGAGAGGGGACCTGAGCAGTGTATTTAAGTACCTCAAGGGAGGGAGTGAGGAGGATGGTGCTGGTCTCTTTGTGCTGGTGGCCACTGACAGGACTAGAGGTAATGGCCACAAACTGAAACACCAAAAGTTCCACAGGAACTTGAGGAAACAATTCTTAACAGTGAGGGTGACAGAGCACTGGAACAGGCTGCCCAGAGAGGTTGTGGAGTCTCCTTCTCAGGAGATCTTCAAAACCCTCCTGGATGCCACCCTGTGCCACGTGCTCTAGGTGACCCTGTGTGTGCAGGGGGGTTGGACTAGATGATCCCTTCCAACCTCAGTGATTCTGTGAAAAAGAGGGTTGCAGAGAAGAGGGAAGCACGAGCAGGCGATGCCCCACTCTGCCCACACTCTGCTCCAGGCCAGCTCACAAGTTGCAGCACTGCCGCCCGGCCCTCATCTCCTGTCCTGGGACAGGAAGGCTGGAGGAAAGAAAAGGAAAGCTCTCATTTGTCTCAGGCCACAGAAAGATCAATGTTGAAAAACAAAACTATCAGCAGAGAAACAAAGAGCTGACCGGAATTGATACAGGGAGAGCTGCATGGTGTTAATCATGAACCAGCGAGGTGGGTGAAGAGAAGGAACTCAGATCCTTCCACTTTTTCAGGAACGACACCCTCCTGCATCTACCGCTTTGAGCTTTCTTCAAAGGAGATCTGAAATAAAAACTGATAAAGACCTGACTTGTGCTTAAAATGGGTACTCTGCAAAATGTACTTCCTCGAGAAAGCTTTATTGCCTAAAAATATAGCACAGGAGGAAAACCATTGCTGCTCCTCTGGATTCTATTCAATGATATTTACTCCGACAAGGCCGAGAGAAAACTGATTTTCTCCTGTGGATAATGAGCACAGGACATCAGTTAAACTTTCAGATAGGCACAGAACAGTTGGTTGCGTTTCAGAACAATATTTTTAACATTAGTAAAACTAAAAGATCTTTTTTTTAAAAAAAAAAAAAACAAACAAACAAATTCATCGTTTCTCAGTTGCATTCATCTGTGACACTGCCAGGACTAGAGAGAAGTATAAGGTTTAAGTAGCGGCTTTTTATTTCTGCAGACAGCACAGCACATGGTTTGGTGTCTTCCTAGCTTGTATCACTAGTAGGCATCCTTGATAGAAGAAAAAAAGCAAAAACAAAAGCAAAGCAAAGCAAAACAAAACACAGAATAAAAACCCCCAAATCTCTAGGGTAACATCAACAACCTCAGATGATCTGAACGTCTCAGTAACCTAGTTACAGGTTACAGAAGGAAACAGCACCTCATGAAGAAAAACCAATTGGACCAGTGGTATCTGTATGCCTTTTTCACAGCTTCCTTAAACCTCATTATTTATAATTATGCAGACCCCCTTTTACAAGGAAAAACAAACAAACAAAAAACCCAACAGCAAACAACCAAGGAGAGATAGTGAGAATCTTTTCTGACGGTGCATGAGAAGGGTGTCCACAAGTAATCAAGGAGGGTCACACCGTTATGTTCTACTTGGAGCTAGCCACTCTGTACTAACACCTGTCCAGTAAATAAATCCCAAGGTGTTCAGAGTTGTTTGGAGATTTCAAATCTCCTCTCCCAAGCATTACTATTTTTGGCATAATCACACAGAGAAACAAGCAGCACATTACTGCTTGCCCGCTGATGAAAACCATGCCACCTTCAGAAGATGTTTCTTCTAGTGCTTCTTGATTCTGTTTTTCTCCTTCAACTCTCTTCCTCCCTAGAAAGTTTTCTCCTTCACCTATCAATCACAGGTTACAATTTGTTCCAGTAAAGCCAATGAGCACAAGGGCATTATTTAAGATGTTAAAATTCAGATCTCCGATATGATTCAAAATACCTGGTTTTAAAAGTGGATACACTGACAAAGCCCAGAGAGAGAAGTCAATCTCCCAGACACGGACACTGGAGAACCCAACAGGCAGCTAAACTTGGAATGTCATTTCCGATGACCTCACATGATGTAGGTTCTTCAGCAACGTCCACAAGTAGCTATAAAGGACTGCACAAAGTTCTGCCTCCAAAGCCCAATATGAGTAATATTTGTGAGGACAGAGAAACAGCATAGAGTGGAGAGCTAGAACCCTGAAACATGCTAGGTGTAAATTCAGTGGATTAGACTCTAGTGGTTATGGGCAATGAAACAGCAAAATTTTCACTATATAAAATTTATAAATTTATTTTTTGTAAAAATCCAAAAAGCACGAAGACATCTCACTCAAAATACTGGTAAATCAAACCACACTTAGAAAAATGAAAGCTGATTTTATTATCTTATCCACAGCCAATCATTTGACATGAACATGCATACGTAATTTTGCTACGCACACACCACAGTTTAACGTTAGTTATTAAAGGTTAAACATACAACATACATTCTTACAAAAATGAGTCAAAATGCAAACGTAACTTTTAAACAAAACAGTTTTTACTCATTTAAAAAAACCTTTGTGTTGGGTACCATTTTGTACAAACACAGTTAATTTAAACAAATCTGCTCTTAGTTTCCTCATCGTTGCACATGAAAAGCTGCAATAGAAAATGAAGTCATCAAGGTATTTTTAAATAGCAGAAGTAGGCAGTCTTGCCATGCAGAAGAAGCAATATTAAATATTAGTTTTTCAAAAAAAGAAAAAAACACAAGTTTAAAAATATTTAGTTCAAGTCACAAATCTTTCCCCAGTACAGAGAAATCCAAATGCAACGCATAATTAGCTGCCACTTAGGATGGCTATTCTGGAAAGTTTCCAGAATTTATAATTTTCATTGATTTGGCACAGAAAAGAAGTCTGAGTTTACTTAAGAACAAGAAAGAGATTAAAAAAAAGGGTAAACAGGAAGAGAGAAGAGAAAAAAAAGCAAGAATGAATGAGATAGTAGTTGCAATCACTAAAAAAAAAAAATCTGTGCATCTCAGTCATTGCAGAATACTGTTTCTACAGCAGGTGCTAATTCCAGGTAATTGTTATTGCAACATGGATTTAATTTGCTTGGAGGTAGTCTCATCATTCAAATGCTTTGTTGTGTACCTAAAAACAAAAACAAAAAAAACAGGTTATCAGGTTTACAAGAACATAATTGAAGTCTTATTTTGGCACAGACAGACCCAGGAAAAAAGGAAGTTACAGGTTTAAGTTGGAATAAAACCCTTACCCAGCGTTCATCACCCACTCAACTGTTACACGAAGTCCACAAGAAGGACATTCTCTTCAGAAAATGCTTTTATTAATCAGATCTTAAGAAATGCATATAAGTTGGTTTTTGGCTCTGATGCTCATAGTCCACTTCACAGTGAACTCATGTTACCAACTTCAAACAGAATAGTGTTTCAGAGGCTTCTCCTTAAACCTTTCAAGACAACGAAAATCAATGAAAGTGACAACGAAGTCAACAACTTTTTCAACCTAATTTCCTGTTTATTTAAAAGTAACTACACTCCTAAACTATCTCTGCAGCCTTCAAATTTCTCAGGGGTATTTTTGAACTTATATTTGAATAGAAAGTACTGTATAGCCTCAGTATGGTGATTTCTTCACTTATCTTTCTCTTCAGTGCCAGCTAAAGGTAAATATAAAACTTATTCCTGTAATTAAATTTATCATGTTAATTTAGTACTTTAAGATTTGCAATTGCAGTGATATATTATTATTTGTTCACCACAAAAATATACAATAGTTATTTAAAAGAATATATAAGTCTATTTCTTGTATTATATTTATAATTTATATTATATTGATATAGGGGTTTTTTTTTTGGTATTTGTATTTTCCAAAAACATGAGGCCTAATGTTCTCTAAAACCTAGAAAAGCTATTGCATTTGGTACTTTGCCCATGTGAAAAAGCTGAACATGATTAAAATATCTGTATGAATTTCAAATTATAAACAGCTGATCTCCCTCCAAATCTATACCACCTTCCACTGGCTTTTAAGGCAGATTATGTATCCCTTGAGAGAACATGAGAACTTCCAACACTCATCCATAACCAAAGACTCAGATCTGAACTTAACTTCCCATTACATCATCTTGAACCTCTCTGCCATCTATGCAAAAAACAGCTCATCAAGTTCTCCCACTTCTGCAGCTTTTGCTAGTAATTCCAAACTTGATTTTAAACAGTTTTAAGTATCATAACCAAGTAAGAATCAATTCTACGAAATACCAGGATTGCTAAGATAAAAAAGTAGTACGAAATGGGTTAGTGAAGGATCATCAGGAGAGCACAGACTAAAATTCATACCACAAACTATAAAATAATGCACAATGGAGCAAGAACCTGAGCTGCAATTTTCTGTATTCTTTATGAACAGTGTCAACTATGAGAGGAAAGAATGAAGCTCTATCCAACTACATTCAGAATAGGTTAGTAAGAAAATGTTAAAACTGTTTTTTCTCTGAAAGCTTGGATTTTCACTGATCACCATTTCACCAATTGTGACTTGAAAGATGGTCAGAGATGAGCAATAAAATGATTTACCCACAAAAACACCCATATAAATTCTCAAGATCATCATCTCAGGTGTGTATATATATATATATATATATATATATATATATATAATATATATATGTATATGTGTGTGTATTTTTTTTTCCTTTAGCTAACAATCTGAAAAAAAGTTTCTATGGGAAACCTGTTATAAAATAGTGTATTATTTCACTTACCACAACACATAAAAGAGGGAAATGAAATCAAAGTAGTTTCACTACTCGTTAAGAAAAAGAAAGCTTAACTGCACACCGGAATTTCCATGCTTCGAAGTGAATGAACAACAATACCCAGTTACGATCAAACATTACCAGAGTGGTATGATGTTTTTTTCAAGTAATGATGAGAAAGAAGCCTTCATCTGCCTACCACTTTATTGCTATTTTTTGCTACTTCTCTGACATTACTAGCAGGTACTAACTGTACTACTAAAGCTGTATGATTCTATTAGAAGTCTTTATGTTTCTATAAGATGATTATTTTTATAACATCTCCCATCAATGTTATCTTCTTGTCTTCGATATTTATGGAGACTCTGTTGCTTCAATAACTCTCAAATAGCTTGGAAATAAGAACAAGACTTTAGTTATGGCCAAAGGAAAGTAACCCAGGCATTTCTATGGTAGGGAGGCACATTGTGCAACTGCAGCTTGTTTGGCAGTTCAGTCTCCATAGATGTGACCACAAAGCTACAGAAACCCACACCCTAGTTAACCTCTGATATGTACTATACTTTGCCATGAGTTCTTACTGTAGGTAGAACAGCTATTCAGTCACTACTACCTCTGCAGACTCATCCTACAGGCAGTTTACAAAAGCTTATCGTAGGGTAACAACTGCAAGTTTGTAACCTTGCTTTTAAAGCTCAGCAGCTTCTTCAGGTGTATCCACATTTGAAGACACACCTCAAGAGAACCTTGCAAAATAAACAAACAAAAAAAATATAGAGCTTTTACCCATTACAACGGTTGGTTGAACTCCTTAAACCTGAACCAAAGGCCGTGGACAATTTCTGCAAATTCAATTATTATTTCAAGTGAAAGAATAAAGAATACCTGAGAGCATTTAGAAGGCCTTCTACGCTGTTAGGAGGCTGGTCTTTAAGAACTTTGATGCATCCTTTCATCTAGAATTATAAAAAGAAAACCAGAAAATAAAAACAAAGAAAATATTTTTACATATAAGTATGAGCTTACAGAAGTGTTTTCTATTCAGCTTCTCAGATTCAAAAAAAAAAAAAAAAGGTTTAATACTGCAGCAGGGTAAAGAGAGCTTCTTGATACTGGAAGAGAAGTAAGCTTTCAGTAACCTGCTTGGAGTGCTGCACATCTACAAACAAAGGAACACGGACATCAAACTGCTGTGTCAGTCTTAAAAAATAACAAAAATCTTTGTTTACTATAAATCCATTATGAACAATTACATTCAGCCAGGGAGAAAACGACAAACTAACAAAATGGGATAACTGTTAGTTCAAAACTAAACTGCAGTTGTTAACAACACATATTCCGTAGATGATCACCAGGACCAGAAGCAGAAATTTAACATTTGAAAACTGTTTGGAGGACAATGAAACTAGTCAAAGTGAGGAAGAAGCTGGATTCCACTTGCATATCCAGTCATTCTAATCATAGAATCATAGAATGCTTAGGGTTGGAAGGGACCTCTAGAGATCATCTAGTCCAATCCCCGTGCACACGCAGGGTCACCTAGAGCACGTGGCACAGGACTGCGTCCAAGTGGGTTTTGAAGATCTCCAGAGAAGGAGACTCCACAACCTCTCTGGGCAGTCTGTTTCAGCGCTCTGTCACCCTCACTGTTAAAAAAATTTTCCTTAAGTTCCTGTGGAACTTTTGGTGCTTCAGTTTGTGGCCATTCCCTCTAGTTCTGGCCACCACTGGAAAGAGGCCAGCACCATCCTCCTCACTGCCTCCCTTGAGGTACTTATAGACACTGATGAGATCCCCTCTCAGCCTTCTCTTCTCCAGGCTGAACAGGTCCAGCTCCCTCAGCCTCTCCTAATTTTGACTTTTAAACACAAACACTATTATTATATATACTTACAAGCATTTCAAGACACTAGCTGAATTTCATAAAAACAGACTTTCCAGACCCTAACAACCATTTATGCACTGGAAGGTCTATTCTGTAATTCTCACTAGGCATGTATATGGTATGCTGACTGTAAATATCTTCCATTTGGTATCATTCCAAAGTATACATCTGTTACTAGCACCTGAAGGAAAGAAAAGCAGCCTATATGCAATTTAACTCCTAAAATGATTGTTTAGTAACAGTAAACTTACATCAATTTTTGAAGTTTTGGCAAAAGCGCCCACCGGATGCACATGGTCATAGAGTATGATGACACCCACCATTACCCTCAGACAGAATGATACTGTGTCCTCATTTGTAAACCTGCTTCTGTATTCACTGGAATTGAAAAAAAATAGCATCATCTAACAAACATAAGATAAGGGTATTCATTTGTAAAGAGAAAAGAAGATCAAAGAAATAAATCCTGCCACAAATCCTTGGAGAAAAAAAAACATTTTGAAGTTTTTCTTTTCCCTATTAATAATCTGACCACAACAGTCAGAGAACTCCTTCAGAAGAAATATCTGGAGGTTAACAAAGAAAAACTGTCAGGTCTAAAATACCAGCTGTTACATGATTTCAGATACTATTTGTAACTTCGACTTCCTTATCAAGACTTATTAATTTTGCTTTCAGGGCTGCCTCATCCTTTCCTCTCCAACTGCTTTCTTAAATAGGATAGACCATAGTAAGAATATAAACATAAAGAGCCTCCAAAACAAATGTACTGTGGCAATCTGTCTGAAACTAAATTAGACCTCATGTCTCATGCTTAAAGAGTTTTATTAATGGGAAAGTATTTAGAACCCAGAAGAAAGAGAAAAAAAAACCAACAATTTGACTTTCTGCTTATACTCCCAGAATTGCACAAATTTGCAGTGGTCAAAACACTGTCTTCTTGCCTGAAGCCACTTCATAATTCCCCAGATAGGGGCACTATAATTTGGTGCAGCCAAACTCGCAAGGAGGTACCATTCACTGCATTGCTCAGAACCCCTCTTTCAGGAGGCTCTAGGCAATCACGCTCTAAGAGTGTATTTTCCTGAATTATACATGAGAAAGCCATTTGTAAAAAGTGCCAAGAGGCTGTTTAGCTTTCATAGCCTCCCACTTTTAAATATTAATTTGCTCGGAAAAGTAGACTACATGATTTGCATGGCTAGCAAAAAAAGACAAGTTAGTCTCAAGTCAAGGGTAACAACTGAGTTGGTGAAAAGCAAACACCACTCTTCCTAGTTTCCCAGTGTATGTTTCTTTCACCCTATGCATCACAGGTTACATCTTAAATACATCACAGATGATTCATAAGACAAACACTCTTCATACTCACGGGGTTTCCAGCATGACCCTGCACACACTAGCCATGGTGCTTAAACAGTCTGTAGTATTCTCTATTGGTAAATTTTTATTCTGCAGAAGGAGATAAGCAGTTTGCAAGTTAATTATGGTATAAGAGTAGGCTACAAAATCTAAATCAAATCAGTGATCGGATGACAAGTCAAGGGGGAGGAATTAAAAATATCAATACAGCTATGGTAAGTTATTAATGTGGCACTAGTTTTAGAAGTGTTATAATAAGAAGCAGTGGCTTAAGAGTCATGTTCACGCTACTGAAGTCTGCTGTACGGGTTTCTTGCTTATTTGATTTTAGTTAGAAAGACACACTATCAATATTATTAACTTTTGGAAAAAAATTAAAGAAAAATCTAATTTGGCCTTTAAAGACAGAAATTTCTATAGATGCACTTCAATATTACAAGTTACAAATGAACATCTTGAAGGTCTCTTGAAAAGGAGAGAAGGAAGCTGCATTTCAATTTCCTTCCTTATTTCAAGCACAGAAAATCAAGTTGCTTCCCTTTCAGCTTTCTGAAAGACAAATATAATCCAAATACCCCCAAAACACAGGCACCACCACTGTGGCCACCCCCCATTTCTTCCTGGAGGGAAGCAGTGTTGTAGTGTTAACTACACAACACACCACAAGGTGGCTAGCTGAGGTTACTCTAACTCCTGTAGCATTCAGGATAGACACTTCAAGCTTCTTAAAGCTCAAAAATGCAAGTTCAACTTCTGGATGACAGATCAGGCCAGAAGAATTCTGTGTTTTTTGTGTGATTGTTTTTTTTTTGTTTGTTTGTTTGGTTGGTTTTGTTTCCTAAAATGATGTCCCTGCCCTGCAGGAAAAAGCCCCGCATTTTACCTCTGACACAAACTTTGTTGTGGCATCGCTTAAGGTTTTCAACATTGGCGTTGCTTCAGCGTAAAATAAAGACATTCTGTTTGCCAACTCGTTATTTACTTCATTTTCTCCCTCTGCCTATCAAACAAAAAGAATTAGTCATTCTGTGCACACACAAAAATATTAGTATAAGATTACATTTTATGCCATCTAAGGGTTACCTACTGGGACATTGTTAATCCTCATACGGCTCAAAGTTCTTCTATAGTAGCTGAAGTCATTCTGTATAGCGGGATTCGTCATCTGTATAGACGTGAAAGCAAAACAAAAGAAATCTAAAGACAAGTTTTCATAAAATTCAATTATGAGAACATGTTCAACCTTCTGAAATAAATAAGCCCGTGAGAAAACGGGAAGTGAGATACCTAAAACATAAGGCCTTGTAAAAATGTTCAGAACAAGATCCAACAAGAACAAAAAAAGAACTATGTCTTCTAATTTGAGATTAGTAGTTAAAAAAATGTATTGCCAGTTTGACTGCGTGGATTAGACCAGCACATCAGTATCATTTCAACTGGGCTCTTCGTGCATTAGCAAGAAAATCAGCTGGGCTATGGATGTAACATAGCAGCTTCATCCCAAGAGATTACACCGAATTCAACTGAAGAAGCATGATTAATATTAATTGAAATATATCAAGTGCATAAAGCTAATATGATATTTCATCTGCATTTCATTTTAATCTAGCTCCAGGTCGTGAAGTAGGTGGTTTAGCATAGCAGAGATCTGCATGTCTAATGTGTCCCCTACTCTGGGACAGCACAGAGCCCAGACTGCTTCAGTGAACAGTCCTGTTTTCTTTCTTCTAGTCTTTGGGTTTATGAATTATATTGAGTTCTTACCTTAAGCTCATCAAATCTGAGTGTAAAGTGAAGAATTTCTGCAAACTGCTTAGCAAGAGCCTGCTCTCGCTCCAGGTGTTGCGTTGGTGAATACGGAGTGCTCGTCAAGGCTCCCAGGAGACCTCGCAATCCCGCCTCTTAAATGAGAGGAGAGTGGTTTTCAATATACAAATGCACCTGCTTCTCCTATTTGTATGCATTGATACTCTGCATGCTAGATTTAAAATATCTATCTGCCAAAAGAAATGGTAATTAATAATGCAAAAAGGGGCTTGATAAATTGCTGCTTTGTGCCACTGTTACTACATTTACTTACAAAGCGCTATAATGCAAAGCTTTATTCAAATCTTTGCCTTCAATGTTTAAAATACACTTCAGTATCCTGTGTTAATGGACCGCAAACTCTTCAAGACAATGAGACACAGATTTAAGAGACATACACCTACCTGCAGGAGCAAAGTAGCACTTTATTTAAGACAAACTGATAATCCAGCTTCTTACCCTTGAGGAAAGTACCTCAATTCTTCATCTAGGGAAGTAAACTCCTGAAAAAGCTACTTTTTGGACAGCAAATACACAAGCTCAGTGAGCTAAGCTAGTAACACTACCTAAGACTTACACGATAGCAAAGCATTTGCAAAGAACCAAATGAAGTTGACTATGATTCAACAGCCTGGACACAGTCAAGCTGCTGTTGTAAAAGGTGTGAAGGACTCTTCACACAGTATTGAACCTACATGGAGCAAGCTCAAGCATTTCCACAGAGCAGGGAATTCCCAGAGTTCGCAAAGAATAAGCCTGTTATTTTTAAGTACTCTTTGTATTAGAAAAGTTGTTTCACATTAAAAAAAAAAAAAAAATCATACTCAATGGCTTAAGTCCACCAACTTTCAACACAATCAGCTGGTTAGTGCTCTGCACAGGTACCAGAGCAACAGGAAAGACAACCACAAGTCTGCTCCCACTCTCGCTCATCTCTCAGGTTCCTACAAATTACTTTCACAAGCAAGGAGGCTTGTAAATACAGGATCTTAAATCCAGTGCCTGAAAAGAACCTATAAAATAAGAGTTCTTATCTAATAAGAAGTGGCAGACCTAGATGTGATGTATGTCTGATTACAGAGAGGTGGGTGGTGAGGGAAAAGAGAAAGAAATGGCACTCAACTTACCTAGCCTTTGAGAAAATTCATAGAATTTCTTTAGTTTGCCTACTAGTGGAACAACTGCACCCCATGCCTTCTCTTGAAGCTTCTCATCACTGGGATGCTGTATTGCCTTAAATTTAAAAAAAAAAAAAAAAAAAAAAGGGAGGAAGGACAGGAATTAAAAGCATGCTAAGATTAATAATGACTGTGACTTCACTGAATATCTACCTGGAGCAACTGCTTGAAGAAACAGAAAGTAACAAAAGTGGCCATTCCCTCTCAAGAGAGATACAAGGTTCTCCACTATCTGCAGTTCTACCTACTGAGATGCTCCCAGTTAGCAGACACAGACTACACTAATCCAAGCCCGTTCCAAAAGCTCTGAATGCTTCTATTAAGCACAGTATCTTGAATAGACAAACAACTTTGGCACAGAGAGGAAGAAATCATTAAATATAAAGCTACTCAAAATAATGAAAGTTACATAATCGCATCTAATTTAAACTGATGACTTAATTGGGGCATCTCTGAGCAAAACTGCTTACAGATCAAAAAAGGCTAGTTCTAATGTCATTGCCTACCACCAATTTCTGAAATTGGGAAGAAAGATCAAATACATTCAATTATGAATTTGGGCTAAAAATCAGAAACATTCAGGCCCAACATCCAGCCTCATCCAGACTTGATCTATTCCAGAGTTTTGAGGTACAAATGCCTAGACCCTGTAAGTGCCTAGACCTTTATAGTAAGCATCCAGAAAAATGAAGCCTTAAACTCAAACCCCGTAGGTCTAAGATATAAGTTAGACTAAAGAAGACTACACTCAATTTACTAAGAAAACAGAAACCAAAATGCTCCTAATGACTCCTGCTGCCTCTCTACAGCTACATCCTCGCTTTCAGGATCTGTTTCAGCCACCTCTGGGCTGTGGTAGCAGCACACTCCTTCCTCCCTGCCTTGGCTACACCTCTGCCGCCGCCGCTGCCTCCTCCTCCTCTCAGGACTCTCTCCTTTCTCCATGGGAGCTGCAGACTGTTGCAGTGACAGACGCTCCTGCCAGAGCCTACAGACTCTCCCTGAACATGTTCCTTCCTTGAAGGACAAATGAGCTATCTCCCCTCCTGAGGGTCTTGCATGACCCAGTTCTGCTTCTTAAACTTCACATGTGAATTCAACAGAGACAGACTAAGGAAAAACTCAGAATACTTATTAAAGTGGAATGACTATGAGTATCTAAAATTCATCTGGAGAGAGCAGAGGCTAACCTAGTAGGATTTATCAGAGCTAAGTGTAACCTCCTCCCTTTGAGAGCCCCTGATGCTGCATCTGTTGCAGAAGGGCAAGAGCTTTGAGGAGGATTTGTTCCACCCTTGCCTGAAGGTAAAGGACGAGTGGAGTGAGGTGCTATGCAGAAACCTTGCTTCCATTTCAAACACTTACTTTTAAATATATACTAAATAAAAGGCAATTAAAGGAGTATGAATATGGAACATCTTTTGTCTTAGGACTCGCACACATTGGACTTCCCAAGTTATCATGGAAAATGAAGGTCAGACTGCTCAGCATCCAACTGCAGCCACATCATGCGCTTCCCAAATCAGCTACCAATTCAAAAATAGGTTGTTTGGCTTTGGCAGAAATATAAGGAATGCCCAAGAGCAACAACTCTTGACAACTCTTGTTCTCTTGTTAAGGAACATCTTTTGATATTATACATGTGCATTACTATTACTCAAACAAGTGACATCTGTTCTAGTAAAAGGGAATTATTCCAGAGCAGAGCTCCCTTTAAGACATTAACTTGAATAGACAAAATGTTCCTGCAAGAGAGTTACCACCTCATGGTGCTGGAAAGGATCCCACATGAGCAAACCTGGGTTATGCAGTCGTAACATCCTTGCTCACCTCTCGGATTTCGTGGCCAGCTCCTCTATATGACTGCAAATCTTCCAGTATTCCTTCTGCATCCTTTAATACTACATTCACCTGATTATATATTTCCTTTTCAGACTCTGTAGGTTGGGCATCTAAACAGTAGAACATATTAAATACATATATATATATATATATAAACAAAAACATGGAGTTCATAGGCATCACCTAAGGGAAAATTCTTCCTAGAAATAATTAAGAATCTTTGTCCTCTGAAGAGCTACTACAATACATGAGGATATCCAGGAAAAGTCACTGTATTTTTTCATCTTTTAGCTTTATTTAGCATTCCAAATTATCAACCTGGAATCAATCCTTCCCCACTTATTTAAAATTATGTTGGGAAAGGAAATCATGACAATTTTTCTTTTCTAATTTTATAACAACATGATAAGTAACGCCCATCTTTAGATGAAGAAAAGACTTAGGTGAGTATTTGAAAAACACTTTCAACTACAGACATACTTTTACAAGAGGCATTCATTTATACTAAAACTTTATACTAAAATCATTGCATTAAGTTTAATTAATTTACTTCTCCCTTGCTTTCCAACTGAAAAGCTGGGAATGGAGCTATATTTCTCTACTTCTAACTGTATTTAGTTCTCAAAGCATGTTCTTTATTGCACTAATTGCAAAATTATAGTTTAGTACAGAAGGATCTAGCATCTCCAAGTTTTTCTATAACATGCTAAATACTTATCAGAAGGATATTTGAACATCACTTCAGAAAGTTGCACATACCTGTTTAAATAACTGTCATTCACAAAAGAAAGTATGTTCTGAGGAAAAAAAACTATTCATCCAAGAAACAGCTATAACATTAAAAATAAGCACTTATACAAGTATATCTCTGACCAGATTTACCTGATAGATCAATTAAAAATATATAAAAAATTAAAAAACTTAAAGCTATGAGGTAATTCCTTTTACCTCAATCTATAAAAAAATAGTTAGGATAATGGCCAATATCAAAAAACTTTCAAAAAAAACTTCTTCCATTTACATGGGCAAAACAAGTTATGAAAGTCAGAATATTAACAAAAGGACTTAAAAAAAAAACCCACAGTCATCCAATCATCTGTGGACTATTTATTCTCAGAATTTTGTGCAGTTTAAAGAGTTTCCTTTTTTTTTTTAATACAGTACTTCGTTTTTTTCATGATCTGTATGTGTATTACTCTCAGTAAAGGTAATGGAAGTTAGGCACATATGAAAAATAAAGACAATATCCTAGTGTTACACACTAGAAAAACATTATGAAACAAAGTCTGTGTTAGGAGAAAATGAAATTTCGCATGCATTGCTTGTCTGGAATTTCCAGTAATTTCTTTTGCATAATGCTTTTTTTTTTTTTCCCCTAGTTTAATGCATATATAGTGGGCATTAGTAGTAAATATGCTTATATAGACCTTGCAACAGTTTTAACAGTTTAACTGACTTATTTTGAGAACCATCTAGGATGGTTCTCAAGGATGGTTTTCACACGTTGTAGTGTGAAAAGCTTGTGGCTCCTAAAAAAAAAAAAAAAAAACACGCATGGATAAGAGCACCACATTGATTAGGCATCGAGTAAAAGTGGCCAATGCTTTTTAGACCATCACAAGAATCACATTTATAATTTTGAAAGCTGCTGAAGACTGCTGTAAGAAATGAAGACAAAAAAAATGAGGGAAGAAAGCAGACAGGTAAGCACCAGCCGACCGGCAGCAGTTCATGCACCAACATGAAATGCTCTAGTGGAATACAGAATAAAACGTGAAGCTCTGCAGCATTCCAGATTGTGCTGTTAAATAATGCAATCAAGACTTGCCACTTGGATTGTCTCACGCCAAGCACATCTCCCACCTCTTGAATTTTTCAAGTCTTTTTTCCTTCACCCTCTCTGCTAAGGGGGGCTCATTTTTCAAACATGGCCGGGGACAGCGGAAGGGTCCATGAATATTCCTCCTAGTACTCTTGATTTCAAAACCCACAGGCAAGCAAAACAGATATAATTGCATTCAAAATTTTAAAATTGAAAACCAGCCTTCAGATACAAAATGTGGCATGAAGGGCTGGCCATGCAAGTCAACCCCTCCACCTCTCATAGCCTCTTTTGCTTAGCATGTAGTCAGCCAATCACTGTATTTCACTTGACTAAAGTGTTGCTGAAAATCTTAAGCAATAGTTTATACTTTTTTTTAAAAAAGATATTATTATAAAAAACCTCCAAATATGTCTCTTTCAAAATTCAGTGAGCTTTCAGATTATTTCTTTAGTATGAATTTCATTTTGGGCGCAACTAATCTTCAATTGAAAAAAGCTGTAAATCTGATTGTCCCAATTAGGTTCCTCTCCTATCTGTAATTCTTCTATGCCCATAAGGGTTACCTTTTTTTTTTTTTAATCTAGCAGAGAACACAAATTAAGAAAACAAATGTACTTTCTTCCTTTTCTTTCTTTTTTTTTTAAAAGAATATTTGACATTCTTTTTAGGTTCACCTCACATTCCATCCAGGATGGATTTATAAGATAATGTAGAAAGTGTCCAAGCCTCATTATAAGTTATTTGCTTCTCCAGGTTGGTTTAGGGCACTGTATTCTTCAAGCCCACCAAAGATGGGAAAAAGGGAATGACTCCTCTTTCCAAGCTGTGGTGGAAGCTTGAGTAGATGGAGGTACATTCCCATATCAGTATTTATCTGTGCATTTAGGCTACGTGACTGTCATTTATGAATCACTAAATATGGAGCTCATTTCCCTCAAAGTGCAGGGCCCAGAAGAAGAAAGTGAGCTATGCTTAGGGCATTCATTTTGACAACCAAGGAAAAGCAACTAGCAATGCCAGACATCCAAAGGGCGGGACGAAGGATGCCTACTATGTCAGGCATGTGTCCCCCCCCGTCCCTTACCTGAAGGCAAGTTCCTGTCACAACTGTACTAAGTTTTGTATTTACCTGGCAACATTTCCCATCAACAAAAATAAAACACATACACAGGCAGAAATACAAACAGCAAGCGCAGCACAGCTCACATGTCCAGGGGCTTGATATTGTTGCCACGGGGGTCAACCCCCAGCTATTTAAGCCAACTTTCCTGTATTCTATGCAATACTAAGGGAATGCTGAGGTACCTTTGCAGAAGTGAGGAATGTTTCACTGTTTTACTTCGTCCCTTCAGCGGATTTTAAATTGAATGGGAATGTGACTGCACTAGATACAGCATAGATCTGGAGCTGGGAAAGCTCACACGGTAACGTATTGAAGACAAAAGAGCAGGCTTGAAACAATACACAAGTGCTCTTGGGTGAACTACATGTTATGAAGGTACGAGAACATACTGCATGCCAGCAACACAGGCTTAGTGACAAAAAATCTGGATAGGTACAGAACTAATAGGGACAGATTGAGGGGTTGAACTATCTTTAGATTCGTTATTACAGAGAGCACTATCATCGTGGTTGTTCTGAAACAGGGCCATGTTCTTTGCAGGCACTGCAGAACATTGCTAGCTGGAGAGGAGCACTTGCAATCAAAAGTCCTCTGCATTTTAGCTACTGTTCAGGAATTTGAAAAGCATTTACACTATCACAGTAATGACACCAATGTCGAGCTGCAAGTCTCTCAAGTTCTATGTGCTCATTTATCATTTCACAAAACGTCCTTATAAAGTTGAGCACTTTTCTCAGGTCATGTTATGAGTGGTACTGCACAGACATTAGCAGAAAATTTAAGCCAACTATTTGTTTGAACTAGCTAAGTGAGTAACTGAGCAGAACATAAGTGTATCCAGCATTAAGGTGATGAAAACTGCCCATTATAGCATTTATCAAAAAAAAAAAATTTTTTTTGGAGGTATTCTGACTCACTCGATGTGATTAGCTCACACAAAATCACTGGAATCTAAGGCCAGATAAAATACCTGAAAATCTTAGAAACTCATTTAAAACATTTTCTACATTCAGTGTCTGTATCCCTATAAAGCTCTATGGAGATTACATTTTGACTATGTAAGGTATTGTGTGAGAACCTTATAATTAATGGGCTCACACCAAAGATCTACATGGATTTATAGAAGAGAAGATTTAAAATAGCGTATTACTGGGCCAAGTATAACATTGCATTGGCAAATTTGCTTTTAATTTGCTTATCCACATGAAAACATAACATTGAGAATCACAAGATTAAGTGCCAAGTCTTGAAGAAAGATCTTGACTGTGTCAAAGCCAAGATTCTGTCAAGGCAAACTATCTGAAACAGAGTAGAAAGAAGCAGGGATACACAGTATAGCAGCAGAAACAAACGCAGGACAGAGTTCAGAATGAATAAAGAACAGTCTAACACGTCAGCCATAATATCAGTAACTTCATTTGACTGCATATAGAAACACTTTATGTCAGCAACCTGCTTACTCGCATGCCAAATCTTGTTCATGCTCAAAACATGCACTTTAAAACAAAGTTGACAGCTGAAGAACCAATATACTAAAAAATTAAAATCAACAATTATTGCAATTGATTTTAGAAGTATGCCTCTTGCATCCAGCTAACTTGAATTGAATTTAGTCCTATTAAACGGTCTAGTATTTGCAGAGCAAGTTAAGCTTTACAAACTCCAACATTCTCCCGCATCAGTTCTCTCTAAGTCACTAAGTTATATCTGTTCTGACAGTATAATATGCAAAATGTTAATTGTTTTTAACCGGTTTTGCTTTCTGATTTTTGAACAAGGCACTTGAACATGTTCCTTTTATGACTGATTTGTATGGTGTACCATGCCACTGCCTTGTAGTAACAGCATATTCAAAAAAGACAACTGACAGCCAACAGCACAGGACAAGGGTTTAGAAATCTTAACGGTCATTAAAACATAAGCACTCTCTTTTTTGAATTAGAATTAATATAACCAATTGCTACTGTTTCACCAGGCACAATGAAAAAAAAAAAAGTTTAGAATTAGAAAAAAATAAAATATATCTCAAATTATCTTTTTTTTTTTTTTGGTTATAGTATTCCATTGCATCTTATTTCACGGGCAAAAACCACTTAGACATTAGTTCACTTATTTTACACTTGCTGGTGCACGGCTGGGTAAAGCAATAGCATATCCAAAAACAGTAATAAAACATGCATAGCAACAGCCATCAACACTTACCTGCCATTCTTTGACTCTATTATATCATGCACCAAAAACAAAAGCAGAAAGAGTAATATGTGAAACTTCCAGAACGCTTGGCATTGATCAGACAAGCGTTTCTTCTCTTCACAAGCAATTTGGGTTACACATTTTCTGAGCCCCTCCTTCAAGGAGGTATGAAGTTCACCACCAAATTTCAAAGCCAAATCAAATAAGCTGCACATATGTACCTTTAACAGGATGATGTTAGAGAGCTAGGAATAGTTTTGGTGAGCCAGTCGGTATTTTCAGCACTATTCAGCACATAGTAGTGCACTAGAAGTGCACAAATTAGAATTAGGTTCCATGTTCAGTCCTCAATGATGCGTATCTCCTTGCAATTTTAATAGGTCTTCAGTAATCCAAATTCTTTTTGAAGTTTTTGGCTTAGAATGAGAGCCATATCAGACTCCATAATTTAAATATAATCTGAAAGCTCTCCCTGAAACAAAGACTTTACATTTTTAGAAACTGCAATTATTTTAAAACCGATTGTTTTCTGCAAGCACTCACTGAACTATTCGTAGCTCAAGCATGCAAAGCTGTTAGAAGAATGGCAAAGTGAAAACATACATTTAGTACATGACAAATGCAGTCTACTGCAGGCAAAGAGTAATAGATATATAAAATCATCTTCTCACTTTCAAAATCAAGGAAAAAATTTGGCCCCTGCTCAAGGTCTGTGCATGTCAAAACTTTAAGAAGGTTCCCCATGTTAAGGTACCTGCCAAGACAAGAATGAGAGAGAAGAAAATTTCCCTTTACAAAGAGCAACAGCCCAATTGTAGTTGAATGCAGTGGTGAGGGGAGAGCCAAGGAGCTCCACGAGGCAGCAGCGCGGCCTCCAGGCCCCCGCTGCGGCCACCGCCGCCTCGGGGACGCGTGGCCGGGGATCCTGGAGGCGCTGCGGGGCTCCCCTGAGAGAGGCGGCCTGGAGGCGCCGCGGGGCCCCCCTGAGGCAGGCGGCCACCACACGAGCGCCTCCCCGGCCGCCCCTCAGAGCGAGGGCGCCAGCTCCGCGCTGGCGTGTCCTGAGCAGAGGCACCACACGTAGGGCTACGCGCCCTCTTGGCGAGCACCGACACGGGAGCCGCGCTACACGTTTTGAACCTGATGCGACAACACAGGTGAAGAGCTTTGATTTTTTAGAAACCCTGATCATTTTGTCAGAAAGCCATCAGAGGAAGTTGTATCAGGATGCAGTGTCCCAAACGCTACCCTAGGTAGCCACAGATCTTTTACACCAGATGCCTAAAACATTTGTGAGGCCCAGGCAGGCATCATTCCTTTTTGGACTTTTGGATGTCAAAATACACTCTAGGCGAAGCATGGATAAAGAAACCAGGATCAGACATGATTTAGTACTCACTCTCATGTAGGACAGCATTACAGTGAACAACTGCTCAGCACACACTACTATGGCATACTGACACAATTCTTCGCTTTATGATTACTTGATTTGCAGGCAGATGAGCAGACATCACTGACCACAGAGACCCAAAATGACTAAGCACAGGAAAACAAAATTTACATGGTAGTATGATGGTGGCTTGGCTACTACTTGAGAAAAAGAAAATCAAAATCATAAGAAAACACCCACACATGCAACCCTTTTTCAAATTGCAGATTTGCAACCGAGTGCCCCTGGCCTTCACTGCAGCAGGTACAAGCAAACCTCTTGTCACCATTTTAAAGGCACCAGCTGTGAAGGGCTAAAAGACTTACTTTCAAAATCCAAGAAAAAATGTGCTGCATTGTGGTCTATGTCCCTGGTTAGCACCTTAATGAGATTACCCATGCCAGCAAACCTAAAAATAAAAATGGCAAGATAATTTAGTTCCAATAATCATTTCCTATCTTCAGTCCATGCCTGGGGCTCGGCTGGAGCAGGGCTCCCATCCACTTCTGCACACGACGGATCCATCTCCTTGCGGTGAGAGGCAGCAAACGTGCCCTTTGCAGGGCACCTCTTCTCCCCTTCTTCTGAGGGGGAAGCAGTGATTGAAAACTGAAGAGTAATCATGTTCACAAAAATAAATTTTTGGATTATTGTTCCCTTTTCATCTGTAGTTTAATACAATTAAAGAATTATGGTTATTTACGGAGTCTGAGTGACTGTTTTGTGTAACTGCAGCAGCTCACAGCCAATAAAATATTACTGCTTGGGACCAGAGCCACCTCATATGAGCCTGGTGTTACTTTAAATCTGCTTTTGAACATCTCTCCACAATCCAAAACAAATGTGATTTCAGAAAGCCTCTTAAGCAGTAGTCATCTGTGGCCAATGAACAGTTTTCCGCATCAAATCAGGTAAAATGACAAGTGACTTAAACTTTTCCAAAACAAGGAGATAATCAAGTTTCAACTTGATTCTTCTTATGTTTGCTGTGAAATCCTAGCTAAAAGAAAAGCAGAAGAAAAAATAAATAGCAATTAATCTAGCTCAGATAGATTCACAAAACAATTGCAAACATTACCCACGTTTCAGAAATCAGTGTCTTTGGCAGGACTAAGAAAAATGCATGTCATGAAAAGCCAGCATTTTCAAAGACCCTCCCGATGGTTTGGAGACTTTAAGATCCTGAAACAAATTTTAATAATAATTACCCTGAAGCATCAGCAGGTCAGTGGGTGTTGCTGCACAACAAACTCATGACACTACCTTGCAGAATTACCCCATTTCAGTGTCTCTCTGAAATATTCATTCTCATGTTCCAAATTAGTGCAACTCTATTGGAGCAAGGTTTATTTGGAGGGAGGCATCATGATGCTAAGAATCAAGAAAACTGAAGCAATGTGAAGTTTTCAAATCTGCCAGCAAGACATTCACAGTCTGGGAAGTGCTCAAATACACAGGCATTCTTGAACAAACCCTTTCAACGGGGCAATAAAAAGGCAGAAATAAAAGTTGCCTAATGCCAATTGAAGCCTGTACGGATCCAGATTCAAAAAAACAACATGCCAATCTCAAAGCAGTGTTTTAAGTGGATCAATTCTACTGTTAACAGGCAAATTGCAAATTAAAAGCAAAGGGTGTCAGACGCCTAAAGAGAACTTTATGTGCAATTACTCACATGCATTCACTCCTCAGATGTATCATCCCTCTCCATATAAATATCTTCATTCCCTCAAGCAAAAGTCTATGTAGTTTTGCCTTTGTTTTGGCCAGTCTCATAATAATTTACAGGATCATGCAAGTAGTTTAAACATTTTGAAGCTTAGAGAAGAGCAGCTAGTAACTGCAGAACAGATGGCTTAATGGAAATCCTACTGCTTCCTAGAAAGAGTGAGGTAGGGACTCAGTTTTGCCATACAAACACCTTCTTACAGGTATTTGCATTCATTGCCCTCCAAAATTTGCAAATATTGATATATGGTTTCTTTTTGGGGAGTGAGTTTAACAAGTAGTAAAGCACAATAAAAGGTTTAACACTATGGTGAAACAGGAAATATGCAACAGGTCCAAACATAAGATACCCTAACCTAGAGGTAACGTTCTGCAAATTCCTTCTTTCCAAATAAAGGGAGAGCAACAACCAAAGGACTTGTGATGCAGAGATTAATACAGAGGTATATGTTCCCTTCTTAGTAAAAAAATTTTGTGGCAGTTTTAAGCATGCCATAAAAAAAGAAAGGTTTACAACTTTAGCCACAACACAGTCCTTTAGAAGAGATCGCTTTTGTTTTCTTGGTGGTGAAACTTTCATTATTTAGATAGCAGTGAAATCTGGAAATCTGGCAGAAGCTGGACAGGCACACTACTACTTTATGAAGATGAATTCTAATAGTTACTCAGGATCTCAAAGCTTCTTTTTTTCTGTTTTATGTTCTGAGTTCCTGAATTTACAATTAGGAGTCATTCAGCAAACCAAGAAAATTACATAATTTGGCTGCAAACCCAAACTGTAGCATCTGTCATCATTTGATGGGATGTGCCTTTCCTGAAAGAACTTTATTAAATCAAATCTTACATCTTGCACCTGTGCAAGAATTAATAATAATCTGCAATTTGCAAGTTTATACGCTTCTGCTGGCTCTGATTCCTACCATCACACCACTGCAGTGGCAGATGCCCCTGTGCCACGTGCTCTAGGTGTCCCTGTTGGAGCAGGGGGGTTGGACTAGATCTCTAGAGGCCCCTTCCAACCTCAACTCTTCTGGGATTCTGTGATGGTTTCAGACACCATGCAGAGGTCCCTCAGAACAGTTCACAGCTCCCAAGGCAGTTCTTGCAGTTCAGGAGGTCTCCTTTAGTGTGCAGTACTCCCTGGAGTGTGCAGTGCTGGGTACGCACCCTGTATACCCACATCAATCACCTCCCAAGGACTGCACAGCCCTGTCCATGCAGGCATGCCCGTGTGCTATTTCAGCATCACTATTTTGTGTTCTAGCTAGAATTACACTGTTAATCTTCACCTTCAAGATCCCATGGGGGCTGGACCAGAGGAAGTTTCTGCTATCAGTGTGCCCTTACCCTCTTACTGCACAGAACAATTTCTGTTAAGGTCACACAAGAAGAGTTGCTGGAAACAGGGGAGAGAAAGCGAGTTAAAAGAGAGGCTGCTGCATCTGCAGAGCACCTGGATGAATCCCTGCTTGAGCAAACTAGCTCGAGATGGTCTCCAGGCCCTGGGCTCTCATCCAAGGCTCCTGACAGAGCCAGGGTTACCATGGATTCTTGTTCTGCTGGCCCCAAAATACATGAAAGGGATGATCGCTCACGGCTTGAGGATGAGAGAAAGAGAGGAAAGGTATCTTCATGCCAAGACGATGACAATCTGCATGCAGCAAAAAGTAAGAGCCTACAAGTGGACTAGTCACAGTTGTCTTTGAGGCCCTCTTCTGCTACCTGATGCTCTGTAAAAATATCAACATAGAAGATTCTGATAGTTTTTATAAAGGTGTGTCTCTGTAACCAACCACCACGGTCGCATGCGTGGTTAGTCTTGGTCTACCAAGCGCTCTTCCGACCTCCCCGCAGGCCTCCCCCTCGGGCTGAGCAGAATTACTTCTTTAGAAAGTGAGATCTGGTTCCACTCAACTAGCTCTGATGTTAACTGTCAGTGTCTACTTGAGGATGTCACCTTCCAGTGGCAACAGGGTCCTCCTCAAGCACAGTGCCACCCCAGTCAGCTCCAATTCAAGAAAGATTTAATTGCCTGGGTAAAGGCCAAGGATCACCGAAAGCTACTCCAACCGCCTGCAGCTTCTGTTGTGTAGTTTGACCTTGTCCCAGGGCTGAACCACCACTTACGGACTCAGAGCATTCACTGAAGACGACTCTTTTGGGGGGCAGAATCTTTTGATCCACAATTGTTCAAGTGCAAAGGGAACAAAATCCGCAACAAAAATTGTAATTTTTATCTAGAAGAATTTGGCACACTGCAATCACAAATGTCAAAAGTATTCATGTTCCTGGTTATAAGAACAGCTTAGATTGCTACCTACTCGATCTCTCATAACTTCAGAGCAGTCATCTCTGTCCATTTTCTTTTTATGGTATTCGCACTGAGAAAGGGACACTATTATTTGTGGCCCTTTAAAATTGGAAATATTTTATCCTCAGGGAAGATTCACTGATTTCAGGATTTTTATAGCACAGTTTCCAAAGGTAAAAAGACAGTGCAAGGGATTCAGCAAAATACAGACTTTTGAACATGTTTTGTGGCCAGGAATCCATTATCGCACGTCAGATCAGGGGGAAAAAAGTAATATACATTATTAGTCTCTTGGCAAAAAACTACCCGTCCCTGTGAAGCTGCCCAGAATCCTCCGTGACTTACTCTGCACTCCTAGCACAACGCGTGGGTCACATGGAACAAGCTGTGGAAATGGGAGGGCTAGCCAAGAACACGGTTTCAAACTTGACCTACTTCTGCGGAATAAGACATACGGAATGCCACATTGGATTACCCTGATTTGCCCCATTTCAGCCTTATGGGGTTGTATGATGTTGCATGCAGTGCCATGATCAGACAAGCGGAAAGCAGAGGCATATTTTCAAAACAAATCTTGCACGCATGCCCTTCATGCTGAAAATATCCCTGACACATTTCCTTTTATTTTTTTTTCTCTCTTCCCTAAGCAAAGCCCAGAGGAAATTTATTAGAAATACATGATGTAACCAGATTCAACCAAGCACCAAAGACATTTCCCCTGTCCCTCACCTGAAAGGGGAACTGATTGCATTTGCAATTGGGAAACAGCTGGGAAAAAAAAATTCTTGGTAAAAGACAAAACACCAGCAACACATTTGAATGTGAAACATCTTGCATTTTGCTTCGGTCTACTGGAATAATAGCATACTTTCAGAATACTATAAAACAGCTACAGAAGTAGATGCAAGACATTTGTGATCCTGAAACAAAAATGCCTGCTTAAGGAAAGTTTCAGCTTGCCTTTTAGAAGGCAACAGCCCTGTGGCTACATTGAGCAAAGCTCAGGCCAGCTGAGCAGGAACATCCCTAGTGTGAAGACTGCTCTGTTACCACCCAGGCTCACCTAAGCTTTGGAGGTAATTCAGCATCACACTACAACAAGCAAAGCACACACAGTTAAATAGCAAACACTTTCTTTGATGGGGGAGAAATTGTATTTTTGGTTTTCAATTGGTCAGGCATGTGTGGCACAAACCTCTCACGCAGACTGATTATGATAATATTATATTTTCTAATTGAAAAGAACATAAACCCTGCACAAACAGAAACCAAGCTGAATGTCTCTCTATGTTTTTTCTAGCTTGACAGCCTTATCAGCCTGGCAAATTTTTTCAAGGCTTACTGAACATTTTCTGCCTACAGTATCTTGCCACAAGCAGCAAAAGGCAGTGAAGAAGTGGCTGCCCACATTCGCTGGATCAAAGAAAGACCTTAGCAACACATGGTATCAAAAGCAGAAGCCAGTTGGATTCAGAGCTGTTTTCTTTCCCTGAAGAAATAGCTCAGCTTCACAGCCAGTGACAGTATTTCTGCACTCAACCTTAAAAACTAAAAGCTGCAGAGACAGAAATAGGCTTGTGAACGACACTGCAGGAATTAGTCCTTTCAAAATATCTTAATATTTTCCTTGGATCATATGTTTTTTTCCTACAGTATTTCTCATCTGACCAGTGAAGAAACCCTCTAAATTATCTTCACCTGCACTACTGATATTATTAAAAGGGTTGAAAGTAATTAAAGAAACAAAGTTAAATCAAGTCAAAAAACAATAGTAATACACATTGGTCAGATAAGAAATAATTTTCTGAAATAACAGGGAGAGAAAAAAAGTAGCTATTGCTCAGTCTGGAAAATAAAAAGACCAGCAAGTAAAGTTGGCCTCATTTTCAGGAATGACATTAGTAGCCCTAATGTTTTTAGAAAAAAAAATATATCAACTTGGATACTAACACTCAAATTTAACTCAAATCCTTGATTAAATGAATACTGGAAATGTCACACTCATCACTTCCAGGAACACTTTAACAAATAAATAATTTTCCTTCATTACTAGATCAGATTTGTCAGTTTGCATGTCTACTCTTACAGAGCTTCCCTATCTAAACCCAGGCAAAGATCTCGCTCTACTGTTTTCCACTGCTGACATCTAGTGGGTAGCTCTTCCACATGCCACTGACTAGGAGGAATTTGTTATAATCTCTTCCCTGAAGAATAAAAAAATGCAAGCCAAAATATACTACTGAATGCCAGGGGTTTGAATCAGCAGTATCTCACCTCAACAGGGAAAAAGGGCTATATTGCCATGCAGAAAATACTTCTATACATAGAAGTATTCAGCATACTAACTGAAAGTGGTCCTTAAAACACTCACGTAATGCCACCTCTATTGATGTCAGTGTTTTGGCTAAACTGAATTTGATGCAACAAACTGATTTAGTTGCAACTGAAGTTACTTTTTTTGTGTGTGCGATCACACCAGGTCTCCTTGCTGCAGGAAAGGATGGGTTCAAAACCTGACACACCAGGCAGAGAGCTCTGCTCGGCACACAGTGAAGAACAGGCTCACAGTCCTGCGGTCAGTGTTCACTCATTCATTCCCTTTTCCCTCTCTGAGGGAATAAAGGAAAAGACATCAAAGAATCCACCCCTCCTCTTGGAGGAGAGGAACGGGATCTTAAAACCCTGTTGATCCTGCCTCTCTTCAGAGGCAAGAGTTACTCTTCGTGCTTTCTATCCGAATTCTACATAGCACTTAGTATTTAATTCAATTGCAAACGTCAGAAAACCACTTTGTTTTAGCTCAGAGACACTTTGATCCTAGTGCAGTTTATACTTTGCCTTCTCCAGGGAGGCAGGAAGCCCCGAGTCCTTGCAGTGCTGCAGCTGCTCCAGCGGAGGTCACTGCTTCACCACGGGACCTTCCAGGTGCCACCAAGCTCCGACGACCCCGGTACCATCCCAGGGCTGCCGAGGCTGCCAGCAGGAAACTTCCTCCCAGCCCAAACACTGCCCAACACCAACCGCGACACCCTGCCAGATCTGTCTTCTTTAAGCAAGCTTAGTGCCTTCCATTTCCATTTTCTTGCATTGCAAGAAAAAAAAGCCAGGAAGGAAACAAAGATCCCCAAATTACTACATTTAACAGGGGAAAAAAAAGCCCACGAGATGCAATCACTGAGAATGGTATTGCCCATTCCTTGGCAGGGGAGTGCTTTGCATGACAGAGCTCTGATCTCAGCCTGGTCTGGACTGATGCTGCTCATTGCTCAACCCAACGTTAAAGGTTTGGTGGGGCACATGATGGAGTGTTTAAAGGACACTTCTGCGGCACCTTTTCCCTGTTTTATGATTGTTGCAGTTAAATTTTGAGGGGAAAAAAGGCAGGTTTTCAGATTGCTTTTTACTGCTTTACAAGAAACTTTTATAAAAGTTTTTTTTTTTTTAATAAATCAGAAGGTTTATGAGATTTACAAACCAGAAAAACTTTTGTCCAAGTTTTTTTTGTACATCGAGAAAAAGGTGACATGCCTATTGAAACTATGCTACCCTGTCCTAAGAACGTTTCCCGCTACAAGGAGGCCAGCATGATTTAACAGCTGGCAAGCTTCCCTCTAAGGGGAAAACAGTAACAAAAACCAAACACACAAACAAAGGAAAAAAAAGGGAAAAAAAAAAAAAAGCTTATAGTAAGTTCTTCTCCTGCTAGATCTTCCAACACGATCTAGAAAGTCTTATCAAATTGCCATCTAGAAAGAAAATGTCTTCAATCCCTAACTTCACTACAGGAAAAACAAAAACAAAACTTCTTCCCTCTGTGAGCCTAATTGCATTTGGAAATTTTATTTATTTATTTTTTCCCCTAAAATACCTGTATTCTCATCCACACAAGCCTGAAAGCTGAAAATGGCCCCTGAGGTTTTGTGCATTACGCTGATGCTACCACACTGGAGGACTCACTTAAGTGATGCACCAGCTCCAGGTCGCCGAGTGGGGGAGGAAGCCCTCTGGCTTGCCAACCACATCCTTGGAAGGGCTGACTTGTGCATTTCAGTAAAGTTTGCTGAATATCCACAGAGTTGTCCCTCTCCAGTGCACCAGTTCCATGAGGTATGTTTGCAGAATGTAGAAAGGCAATGAAACACACCAAGTTGCTGATGGCACAGTAGAAGAGGACAAGCAAGGTGACATTCCTTCCCACCTCATCTGCTTTCAAAAGCAGTGACAAAACTGAATAGGCATTAGACCGGGGCAGGAAAAGAAAAAAAAAATCTATTTCTACATGGAGAGAACCGTAGAGCAACCAGAAGACAGAAACTAAAAGCAACCATAGGAGGAGAAGGAAGATTCCTAATGCAATGTTAAAAGGACAGGAACGGAGGAAGGGAGCAAGTGATCAGTGCAGTGCTGGAGTTTCACAGGGCTGTTCAACGTACACGACCTGGGACGGCCCAGAGCAGCGTGAGGAGAAAGTCTGTGGTGACGCGAGGGTAGAGGGAGGCAGGAGAACTACGGAAGAACCTCAGACTAACAAGGCTTGACAATAAAATTTAATGTAGGAAACTAAGGTGATGAATCAGGGAAAAAATCATCCCAACTTCACACTGAAGATTACAGGTTCCAAGCTAGCCATTGTGATTCTGGACAGAGAGCTTTGATTCATGTTAATTTTAGCTCAGGTTTGTAGGTAATTCTGCTCATTAACAGTTTAATTTAGCGATTTGGTTTGAAAACACTGATTTATACAAGGAAATTGTGGTTTCTTCATCTCAAAAAGAATATGGAAGAAATGGGAAAGTTCAGAGAACCATAATATATATGATCAAAGGTCTAGAACAACTTCTGCCCACAAAAAAACTTATCACTTCACTTACATCTTATTCATTTAAAGAATATCAAACACAGGGTGATACCAGTGGGATAAGAAAAATACTTGAGCTGAAAATATTTTGGCACTGAAAACACTAGTAAAGGCCCTCCCCATTCCTGGTCTTTCCTAGTAGATGACTGCGCTGGTGTGTGAAGGTGTGGAAGGAGGAGCACGAGGAAGCGCACGCGTTCAGAGGGAAGCAGGACGGTGCAGACCTGTCTGCACAGAGCCAGGGCTGACGCACGAGGGCGGCTCTTGCACTGCATCCTTTGCCACATCTGCACTGGTTCAAACGGTGCCTTTCTACCTTCCGCAGTCACACGGGGGAATCAAGAGCCATCAAATGAAAATGCTCCCATCCCTGGTACTAGCTATTTTCCACTGCAGTTTGTTACAGATCAGGAAAACATCATTATGTGTTTGTTTTGCTCCTAGACTTCTCCTAAAAGCCTACAAACACAATATTGGGTAAGCACACTGTTCACCTGAGCCTGCAAGCTGAGAATTACAACAAAAATCTGAAATAAATCTCAACAAAATCACCAATTTTTGTCCAAGAAATATTTTAATATATTGATCAAATACCGTAAGTCATTGGGTCATTATAAAGCCTCATAATCTTAATTCTTCAACAGGGTGTTCACACATCTTTAGATGTGGAGATGTTTTCCACTATTGCCAACCCAGCTGATGACAAATAATTAATCAGCTCCCTGGAATTCAAAGGGCTTTTGGATGACTTACCAGATTTCGAAGAAAAAAAGTAGATCCTACCTCATATTTAGTACCATTTCCTTCACGGCCTGACAGGTGACACACAGCCATGAGGGCACAGCACAGTAGGCATGAAGTCTAACACACTGAATACGCTGTATGGTAGCTCACATGTCAAGTAGCAGGTTTTAAAACTAGAAGGCAGAACCATCACATAAGGCCATGTCCCATTTCACCTTACAGGCTGGTTCAAAATACTGGTTCCTGGCTTAAGGCACTCCATTCAGAAAAAGATTAGAAGTTCTTATGTAACTTCAGCAAAGACAAAAGAATAATTAAATAAATTCTGAAAAAGAATAAAGTAACATTCTCTCCTCGTTCCAATCTTTTAAGTTTAAACCCAATCTTTCAAGATAAGCTCTTAAATGCTGCCAAATTAGTATGCTTTGTACACACTGAAAATGCCTTTTATTTCAAACAACAGAATTTCTTCACATGGCTGCAGTGAAAATCCTCCAAAGTGGCTGCTGTATTGTCTGTCACACAATGCTGTGCCACCTTGCTTATCATCTTTAACTAGAGAGAAATGGATTCAGTTATAGATCAAATTACTTATTGCAAAGAGTAGGTATTTCAGAAAATATCGCAGAAAATGGGGGAAAAAAAAGAAATTCTTGAAGAGCAAATTGGTAATGTTCAGCATAATCTGTTTTTGCCTTTTAAGAGATCAGGAGAGATTTTAAGCAGGGTAAATTTCAGTTCTTACCTACAGCCAGTGCTGCTCTCTGTTCTTGGCCTCCAGTCTGTTTTAAAAGATAAACAAGATCATGAAAATACATTCTTTTCCATCAAGCAAGTCTTTAATTTTATGTTATGTGACCTTGTAAAGGCAAACACACATTTCTGTTCTAGACTGTTCTCAATCTACTTTATAAAGGTAATACTAGATCTACTCTGACTTTTGGAAAACAGGTTGCAAACAACTAGTATGCAGAACTGTGCTTTGTTCTCCAGGCACGTGCATAAACAGAGAACATAGTTTGATTTTTGGCAAAAAAACTTGTTTCTAGGGAAAAGGTTGTTATGATAGATGCTATCTGGAAGAACACACATCAACTTAGACACCAGAAGGTCAAAGCTGCAGTAAAACATCAATGGCCAAGTTTTTCGCTTGCAGCAAGAGACAAACTTTAGGAAGTCAGAGAGCAGTAACACGATATCCTTAATTCAGCCACACAAACTAGCTCTTGAGAACCCATGGCCCGGACGCCAACCTCCCAAAGACACGTGCACCAAGCAAGCACTCCCAAGGAGTCACTAGAAAGCAATTATTCAATAAGGAAAACCAGCACCACACTGTAAAAGAGAAAATCTGGAGTAGAACATATCTAATAAAGCTTCAGCAGCAACATGTAGCAGTGCAAAGTCCATCATACCACAACAACTAAGGGGGCTCTGAGACCTGCAGCCCCAGGGGCAAGCGCAGGACAGGGGCCTTGGTCACAGGCGAAAAGCGAGTGCCTGACACTGCTGGGAGGACATTTATTTCCCTGTTCTCTCTATGCAGCCCCTACTGTGATTTCTTTGTATCTGAGCAGCACCTGCTGCTTCCCTCCCCAACTGGCTCCGCTTCCTTATCTTCCTCTGAGGAGCAAGAGCCAGAGGGGTGGCAGGACGAGCAGAGCTGACAGCGCTATCTTTGTAAGAGTGGTTGGGTTCCCGTAAATCCCATCTACTCTCACTAGACTCATTTAAAATATGTTTTCTTCTTCCTTACAACTGCCCGATTCATGTGCTGAGACAAACAACAAATGAAACTGACTGGGCAATGCTGAGCGCATGGAGGCCAGTAGTGACCATAGCTCCTGTCTTGAGCAGACACAAAAACCAAAGTCAGGCAAACATAAAACCTCACCTCCCAAGACGAAAATAAAATAATGACAAAACAGGTAAGAACATAAAAGTTTCTACCTAAAAAAAAACGAAAGATTTTGGAGTAGCTAAGAGCTCTGATTAAGGTAATTTTGTCCAAGTTAACTCACTGAGCTGCTCAGAGACAAGGAAAGTTCAAATTCATTACAGCAACCAGACTCTCTCTCTCTGTATATATAAAACAGCATTGAAATAGTATTGGGGGGTGGGTGGGAAACCGGTACCAGCAAGGCTGGGGATTTCTTTTTTTGGAAAGTGAGCTTAGTAACAGTATTAGTTTGCTCCTATATAAAGATGTCTAAATTTCTTACTGACAGAAATATTACAAAAAACAACTAGAACTGCTGGCTCTTCTTTCCAGCCAGAACACTGCGTTTGTAAACACAAGCAGCGAACACTTGAAAGAGAAGGGGGCTGGCGCTTGTCCTGGAGACTTTTAAGGAATTAAATTTAACATTAACATTTAGCATTAAGTCTTGCAGAACTCTCATAATAACTGCAGAGCAAGGAGATGAAGAGAGTTAGCACAAAGCCATTACAGAAAAGAGAAGCAAGCACAAAAACTGAGAATTACAAGTCAGTTTGACCAACATCAATAACAGGCAACCAGATATTAGCATAGGAACCCACTGACCAGATTCCCACCTTTCACATCATCATGCAAAATAGATCAGACTGAGCACATCTGATGCTACCAGTTTGTTTTACACAGCCAAGCTCATAGATATTTGGTTTTTTCACAGTGTGACTTCATATCACGGGATATTTTAAATTCAGAGGTTAGCACTAGGTTATGCAATAAGGCATAGGCCAAAGGGCCGAGGAGTTGACTCGGAGGTTTCTAGCAGTCAGTGGGATGTAACCACGGCACATCCATTAAAAGTGGCCGGATACCAAGTTAATGGTGTGACAGGGTCTCCACATCGATTCACTTCTGGGAGACGCACCTCAGTTCAGACACAGAAGAGTATGTGAATAAACAGCTTCCTATTCCAAGCACACTACTTGGGTTCTCCCAGGATCTGCACTCTATCCGGGCTCCCTTCTGCCTTGGCTTCCTTACGTCTGCATCTGCAGAGTAATAGTTTCCTGTATGATCTACAGGCACAAGAGGAGACGCGTAGACTATACAATTTAACAGGTAGTTCAAAACGACTACTACAGAATCGAGCATTTTTCCTATCATTTGTCATTCTGAGGCAGCCAAGCATTTAACTTACGAAGAGCATTTAACTTATGTCATGAAAAGAAGCAGTTCCAGGCAGAAAAGTTACCTTTTTTCCATGAGTTAAAAAAGGCTGGCTAGTGTGTTTGTATGTATACATATATACATATGTATATACACACACACACACTTGCACACACACAGCCTCATCTTTTCTTATGCATCTATGGCTTGCAGCCCAACTTCCCTGCAACAGGCACGGGCCAAAGCCTAAGTTAACATCTTCTATAGCACGGATTCAAAGAGTTGTGGCTGCAGCTGGAGAAGAGCCATCTACAGCCATTAGTGAGGAGCATTAAATCATCTCAACTGCAGCTACCCATTTTTTCAGAAGAAAACAGCACCGAGTATCACTCAGCTTGCCAGAGGAAAAGCCTGAAGTTGATAGAAATCAAATGTTACCCAAATATACAAGACTCACTAAGTAAACTCGCCATCCCTGTGGAGAAGGAAGCTGGAAAAGATTTGGATCAGGCTAACCACCGAGTAAGTCCTGTGCTTCGTGTATCCATCTTAGGCTCCTGCTCAGCTCAGCAGCAGGTGGAGGCAGATTCTGGCAGAGCACAAACCAACCGGTAACTTCCAATACGAAACCGGTATCTTCTGCCTAACCTCGACTGACCTGCGAGGCCTCCCCATAAGCACAGACTGGGATTGAAGGCTGCTGACAAGATCTGCTTACAAGGAAGGTGATTTTGCAGCCAACATTCAGGTTTTTCTGGTTGTTAGGAACTGATAACACGAGCAGAGAGCAACTTGTAACGAGACTCTAGATTGATTGCTTCCAGTGTGATAGATTGGTGTTGCTCTCAAGTTTTCTGCTGAGCTGCTAAGTACGCCATCCAACCAGCTAGCTTGTAACACTGCTAAAAGAAAACATGAAGTACAGGAATGCCTTTGTAGGTTAAGTATTATGCACAAAGGCTTCACTGCTCTTCAAAAAACAACCCAATTTGCTGCTTTCCAAAGCAGGTAGCATTGCTTCCCTGAAGTTCCAGACTGCACTGAACCTTCCCTTGGTGAGTGCCATCAGTCTGAGGAGTCTTAGTGGCTCTCAATCCACAAGTCTTAACCAGCCTATCCTCATAGCACTGAGCAAAACAGGACCTGGTTCACACACTGTAGCGCTCAGGGCTATTTCCAGACACTCCTGCTCTCTTCCCTCAGGCACAAGGTCAAAATTAAATTCAAGGAAGCCACTCCAAAACCGAAATCCTTCTGGAATTAGAAGCATACGTTAAAGCATGCAACAAGAACAAGGCAACAAAGAACCAACCCTAAGTCACATACATCCCACACCTTGTGGGTATGAAAGAGAACAGAAACAGGAATAAAATTTACGTTTTACACGTTTTACAGGAATAAAATTTACCTTACACAAGTAACGACAGCAGGTGGCTAATCCAGAGAGTAAATGCAGCCTAAGATCAAGACCATGTTTCAAAGAAAGTTTTGGGGCATTTGCAGAGGAACCCCTGTTTAGTGATACATGGAAACCAGCTCCCAGACTAACCCTGCTGACTAAAAGAAGATTCTGCTGTATATGTAGGGCTATCAAACACTCATTAAGTCTACTTAATGGCAGTAAGTAATGGCATCTGTTACTAGTACAATCTTAGTTCACATAAAATAGCTCGAATCTTGTCTCCTCTATTCATTTCCTGTCATCCTTCTGAAGCTAAACTGGATCCTTGAGGTTTGTGTGTTATATTAAGTCTCTCCCTAACCTCTACTCTCTCTCAAGGCTGTTTTATGGCCTCTCACATTAATTGCCACACTGAAGGCTGTTTCAAAGGCTTTATAATTTGATGATGAAAATGGCAGTCCAAATAAAACTTTCTTGGGAATTCGAGTCCTGCACTAGACATTTGCCAAGAGCACGGATGTTATATTTTAGTCTTCTGTTCACAGACTAAAATGCAGCACAACTGATGTGAACTTTTCACACCCTCCATCCAAATGTCTATTGGCGTACGTGGCTCCACAGGCTAAATTTAACGCCGGTGGCTCTTGAGCTGCACTGCAAACCAAGCCCACAAAGCACTTCTGCAGTTTCTCTGTAACTTACTCTGCATATTCAAAGTAACATAGCAATGAGCTATATTCAGGTTTACTTTGAAGTAAATATTTAAAGGAAGTTTAGACGATGCACGACAGATTTAACAACAGGGTGACAGGTTATACCCGCTTTATTTGAAAAAAGCCGGAGGGAAAGGGAAAACCACTTGTATGGCATAAAAAGATGTTCACCAATATAGAAGCCAACATTCTGCATGAAAACTTGTATTATTTCTACCTCCATTAATTCATGGGAAGGGGTTAACACCTCAAGTTCTTCTGAAGGAAAATGGTACATAACATGTCTAAGAGTCTTCATTTGCTGAAAGCATTCTAAAAACAAGCCATGATTTACATAACATGGATGTGATGAACCATAAGGCAAATTACAGGATTTATAGAAAGTTACAGTTAAGATCCTTAAAGTACAAGCTACTTAAAGCTCTGTTTTCTGAAGCACCCCATAGATAATTAGCTAACACTCAGGCAGCAATTGATGCTAGCTAAAGCTCAGAGGCTTAGTGGAAATAGCAAGAGGAACCATCATAATCCTGCTTTTTGCATACTGGCAAAGCTTTACATTGGAAAAAATGCACAAGTTGAAGTCGAAAGCATTTTTCACTGAATCAGAAAGTTAATTTGAATATTTCCAGGTCATCCTTATGGATTTATCAAAGCTTGATTTCAGCCAGGAAGAAAAACAAGGAACAAAGATGGGGGAAGGGGAGGGGAGAGGGAAGCAGAACTGATGTGAGTCTGGGCAAGGCAGCTTCCTGTTTTGCTGCGAACGGCAAAAAAATTAGTCACACAATAAAACATTCAAACTACTGAACTTGCTAATTCGGAGAGCATACTGCCTCCTGAATTCCTTTTAAACTGTCACAAATCTATATCCTGAAGCGATTTAGCACTTAGTATGCACATAGTATGCAAGCAGAATTTTGAAGAATCTTGAAGATCAGCCAACTTTTCCATACTCAAAATTGCTCCAATATTGCTAGTGCAGGGTAGGTGCTGAATATCCTTGTGACACTGAGTGATACTCTAGTTTGCCATTTACTGCACATTCACCTCCCCTCTGACTACCTGACTTTGCTATTTGTCGCCAGTCGCTGCTTCCTTTGATGCTCTGCTGTTAACACCCGTTTATGAAGTGTTCCCGGACACCGAAGGGGTGATTCAAGCCCTTCTCATCCGAACCACACACGGGGTATCACGGCGCCTTAAGACTGTGACGAAGTTTAAGATGGAAAGTTCAGGGTGACTCATTAACAACAGCGTCACAGAGACAAAACAGTAGCCTGGCCCAGAAAGCCTGCAGGGAGACTCACCAACTTGCACAACGCAAATTGCAACACCAAAAGCTAAAAGGTCTTTCCCAGGTAGCATTATTAGCAGTTTATTAGCAGCTCTGAGCAACCCCAACTAAGGCCCATGGCCCTATATAGTAACACTTATGCAGAGGGGTTCCTATTTCACAATTTCCGCACTCAGAGCAAACACTGAGATCTTCCTTCAGGACTACATTAGGTTGAGCAGAAAGGAATGTACACCAGAAAAGAAACTGAAACAAAAATATAGAGCAACTTGTCACCTACAACATTTTCATGGGTCTTGGTGAATTCTAACTATGAATTGATTCCCCAGTGGTATCAGAAAAGAGATGAACTGGTGAAAAAAACGCCTTCGTTAATACTCAACAAAAACATAAGATGAACCTAAACCTAAGAAAATTAGGCTAGAGCTTCATTAGTGCTGCAGACAGCATCTCTGCAGCTCAGAGGCAACACGGCTGGTTTAGTGCAGGCTGGAGAATAAAAACAGGCTGTTTAAGAAGCTTGGGGAGCTCTTCCTACTGACACTAGCCTCAGTCACCTCTGCCACACACTTCCCAAATGGCCCAGCAGGTTAGAGGGGACAGGCTTTAACTTGGAAACGCGCACAAAAATCAGTTACGTATGAATACAGGGCCAAAAACAGAAATATGGGAAGACAACTTTTGGTCGAGCTCCTTATTCAGCAGCGATGGCCCCCAGAAAGAGGTCCAATTCCTTCACTTACAGCCCCCGGGCTTGCAGGAACGTTCCCAGAGCAGCCATCCCAGCGGGCTGAAAACCAGACCTGGAGAAATAAGTGCTAGGAATCCTGTTCTCTACTGAAAACAGGGCTTAAAAAAGAAAGAAAGAAAAAAAAACACTAGAAATTTCCTTCAATAAGCACTTAAAAGCCCTTCTGTAAGCCAGGAAGTGAGATAAGCAACATTTGGCATTAACCTGGTGGAAGAGGCCCCATAAGCCTGAACGTGAAAGCCCAGTCACCTGCCCACCAAGTGCAGCTTTCTAGGTCAAATGTCCTCCTCGTGAGGAAAAAAGTTTACATATTTTGCAGGTCTGTTTACAAGTGACTTTTAGAAAAGTCAAAACAATCCTTGAATTAATGTGTGTGATTTGAAAGCTCATTGAGCAGACAGAACTAAACACTTCATGTTGTCCTGAGCAATTATTTACAGGTGAAGAACAAACAGCAGCTTTCCTTCATGAACAGCACTACATGGCTAAAGGCTCAGGCAGAACACAGAGTTACTACACAGGCCATTAAAGCAGAAAAATTCCCTTTCATAAAATAAAAATCTGCAAGCATTGCAGTTGAACTACTGCATTTAAATAGAAGGTATTTCGGAAGGATTTTGCACTGATCATCCTGCTTCACTGCAGTCTAGAGCATCCCTCATGGCTTTTAGATCTACCACCACTTTCATTCAAGCTGTTAAATAATTTTAAGGCCGCTGTGGGAGCGGAGATACTGCCCTAGAGCACATGAGCACACCCAGTTTTACTTGCCTTCAATGAGCATCTGCTATTAGAGTTTAAAATAGCCAAGACTACCCAGGTTTTTAAGCTCAACAATCTATTGCAATGCTATTATGAGCAAACACATTAAATAAGCCCCAAGACGCATCACAGCAAGATACAGGAGCTCACTTTGGCCCTAAAAAAAATTAATAAAATTCTCAGCTCAGTATCTGCAGATACCAGCATTAATTCAAAATAAATACCCGCTGGTAAAGCAGGAGCCAAATGATCAAGAGCTCTACCAAAATATTTTCTAGGCAGTGACAGAAATACAAAGAGGAGCTGTATTCAGTGCCCAGACTCAACGCAGCATTTCAATAGATCCATTATTGCACAGAGGAGACAAATCAATCCCATGAGCTCTGCTGAACTGCAAACAGAATTTATGGACAAACCTACAGCCATATTTACAATAATACTAGCAAAGGAGATGAGTTTTAACTTGTGGCACAAATGGGAAGTAAGAGCGGTTTTGGTTGTCAGAAAGATGTACATTTTTCTTCATGTATTTACAGTATGTGACCTCACTGTGAATGATTTTTCTTTTACCCCAATGGTTTCGTCCCACTGTTGCTATCCGGCTGGCTCTACAACGGAAGCTTTTCAAGTTCTTCCAAAGCATTTTTACCTTCGCTACTCTCGATACTGGTTATCTAACATTTCACAAAATAAGCAGTCTGCTCTTGAAAGCACCTTTGAAGCTGCAGTTTTTATTTAACACCTATTTCCTAGTAGAGAGGAAACATTTGGGTCGAGCAAAACAGAACAGAACCTTGCACTGCAGCTCTTGCCACACGCTTGTTTAACTTGCATATAAACTTCGAAGGCAGCTAAAGACAAGCAGAAATCCCTAACGCCGGCTTTTCTCAACACAGGATCTCTAAATGAGGCAATTTGCTACGCAGGTATGGGGACAAATCAAGTCTGCCCAAAAGGAAGCTGCCGATTTAAAGGTTTCTCAGGCAAATACTGCTCTCAGAAGAGCTGCACAAGCCACAACAAAGAGCTCTCACAATTAACAAGATGATGGCAGGGATGCATTTGCTTCCAGTTTGCAAATACCGAAGGTGTTTTCATATTTATTAAGTTAAAATGCAAAGCCTGTTAATCCACAGGCAGTACAATATCAATGGAGCAGAGACTCCACAACGTGACAAGCTGTTGACTTGCCCTCCTCCTCATCACCATTACAGGGAATTAATTCAAAGTTAAACAGAAAGATTTTTAAATTTTTGCGCATGCAGACATGAGATATACAGCCCTAAAAAAAAAAAAAGAATAATTATCTGGGATTATACTCAAAAGTAGGAGAAAATAATAAAGATCTCCTCTAAGTGACTCTGATATTGCAGAAAAAAAAATCTCTCCAAGTCTGTTAATGCAAAAGAAAAGCTGCTACATGAAAAACAGAGAAAACACTAACATATCGCATGTCTGTCAGTGTCTGTGATTAGGGGCACCTGAAACATCACACCCAGAAGGGACAGATGTGGACAAAACAGGCACAACAGCTCCACACAGCCGCTTGGGCTGCTCTGCACCACACTGAGGTCCTAGCAGGTCTAGCTCAGTACCAGCCACACATGGAGGCATGAGGGGAGCTGGAAGCAGGAAAGCAGACGGATGAATCCTCACGCTCCTCTCAACTGCTACTCTAACTGGTTTTTCAGTTTTCCATATTGGGCAAACTGTGACAGACATGCACAGTTTGTTCCTATCATACACAATCAGAAAGATCCAAAGGATTAAAGTTGCCTCTTGGATAATTGGCGCGTGGTTCGAAGCTTGTTTTGATAATGCAATACTCTTATCGCAAACTGTGACACACCATATGCCACAGGTTCCTTCTTCCGCAAGCCAAGGGCCATGCACTTACAGACTTGGGATTTGGGAAGGAGTCCCAGACACATCTTAGTATCAGGAGACATCATCTTACAGAGTCAGGCACCAAAATTCTTAAATTAGTGCCTCCAAATAGCTGTATCATGCAAGCCATCTCTATATAAGAAAGGGTACATGAAGTCAGACATACTTTTCACTGTGCTATTTCTGACAGACACATGTGATTTTGCTGCTGTTAACACAAGTTTGGCCAAGTCACTGAACAGAATGTTTTAACATGCTTTCTCTGTAGCAAACGCTACCCTGTACATCTTTATAAAGCCATCCTCAACACTGCTTATAAAACTTAGGCAAGTAAATTAGCGCAGGAAGCTTAATAAAGCATCTGTAAATATTTGGGTCATGAAAGGTGAATGCTTCCTTACTGGTGAGGATGCCTCTTCTCTCCACATTTAACTCTGGACCCAGCTGTTTGTCCCATTTAAAGGGACACTAGTTTACTTAGTTCTGTAGCTCCGTAGTAACGGTAATAAAAGTTTATGTTTTATAGCTAGTATTTAGAAAGGGATAATCCCTGCAGAAAACTCAATATATATTTAATTCACCACTCTGTGGAGGTTTTTCCCCCCATCGAAGGCTACTATTTCATTTACAACATGGTGTTTTTGAGAAGATAGCTGTCAAGTCAGCAGCGCCTGTCTTTTGGATGTATCAATTTGTATTCCGAAATCCCAAATTCTTCTCGTATTTCCCTATGATCTGTTTGCAGAAGTTTGTTTGCTCAACCTCTTACTTGCAGCTTGGTAAACTGCTAGGAAGAGGTCACAGATATCCACTGAAAATCCTCAGTTTTCTAAATCTAACGACAATCTACAGACGACTTTTTAACACTTGCGATCTTAAAATACATCCTTATATTACCACATAAAGTTAAAATTGTTAAAGTCAAAATGTCAATTCAGCACTCAGAAAAAAAGAATAACTCAAAGCACATTAATGACACCTCTTAAAGCATCTGAAATGAGCAGGCTTAGTCACATTCTATTCCTAACCTCTATTTTAAAGTTTCCTTTTTCTCTCCATGTTTGCACTACTACACTGCAAATAGATAGCCTTTGTTTAGTAAGGAATACAGACACACTAGTTTAGACGGAATAGAAAATATAAATACATCTCTTCTGGTAGAAGATGAGGAATTTATATCATTTTATATTCTGCCTTTGCATTCTGACTTAAATATCTATATATTAAACACCAGTACTCTGACTTCTCTGACATTAAACTGCATTTAATGGCCGAGAAATACCCCACGCCAACTATTATGTAAACTACTCCCTGCTTTCAACAGACTAACTTAATGGAAAATACACATATTCTATAAGCAAAGATACCTAAACAAGTGTTTACCAGTTGGCAGAATCTTCTTGCAGTCTTAGCAGAGAACTCCTCTTCCTCAGGTTGCTGGTGCAGCAGTTTGTCTTCAGAACCTGAGCAAACAGGAGAACAACAGTAAGAATAAGTAAGAAGTGACGTTAGCTGGGCTAGCTCAAAGTTAATCCCCTGTCGCTGTGATGCCATCGAATTCTTGGATTCTTGGTTAAGAATCCAAATAAAACACGCTGATTTCAGAAATAGTTGGGATTTTACAGAAGCGACTGTAGAAGCTAATGGAAAGGCATCCTTACGAACACCTCTGAGTCAGAGAGGCAATTAGCTCTCCATGATCACAAGCACCAGAAATAGAGCATTGCAGCTCAGCACTGCTGAGCAAAGATGTAAGTAATTGCAGCACCAAAAAATAGAGCATTACATCTCAGCATTAGTGAGCTAAATTACAAATAGTTGCGATAGGGAAAAAGAGGAAAAAAACTACCCTCTTTGTTTTACTTATAATGTCATATGTTTTCTACAGAGGGGAAAAAAAAGCCCACACGCTTTGTAACTACAGCTTTCACCAGGTAAAAATAATACAGTTGGCAGCAACTTTTACTGTTCCGAGTTTACTCTAAAGTTACTTACATTTCCCTCCCGCAAACAAAGCCTCTGCTTTACGAGTTTTGGGCTTGCACACTCAGACCAGAAGAGCGTTTCCGAAGGAAACTCTCCACCGAGCTCTAGCCACATCGCCCTCAGCACTGCTCATTTGCAGTAGTTCTCACATGGAAAACAAATTCCACCTCTTTTTTAGTACTGTAATTGGATGACAGTTTGGTAGTTCTTTTTTATTTTGACTATCTTAAATACTTCTGAGTGTTCCCAGCTAAACGTGTTCCAGTAAAACAATTGCAGCTGTTCCTTCTCTTTGTATCAGACCTATCCTGTCAGCATTTAGGATTTCAGGTTTCTTTTAAAGAGCAATATTCCCATTTTGTACTACAGAATGACAAGGGTCTTCCTGATACATCCTGCAATGAAGTTATTTTTATTAAAAACTTGTTTTAAAAACACAAAATGCCTCTTCTGTTAATGACATTTGCAGATCCACTTGAATAGGCCAAAGTTATTCAATGTTAATTTGTATTTCATCGGCTGGGAAACACTCCTTGTATTACCTAATCCTGATTAACAAGTATTTAACACAAAAACATGCCACACTGATGTAAAACTAATCATGAAGGCCAAAGTACTGCTGAAAAAGGAGGGATGTGATCTTAGTTATAGTGAGAAGTTGCTCCACCAGAAGTTGCTCTCCATGCATAGAACCAGTCTGCAACCTAAGGTAGGAGTGCAGGGAGGAGAGGAGAAGAGGCAAATTAAGGTTTTTACACTGCAAATGTCATTGCACAAAGCACCAGCTCTCTCTGTGCAAGAAAGATTCCAGAAAAGACCCAAGACCCTGGGTCAGACCTGGCTCCTGAACAACTGCTCTGCTCCCGTTGCAGCGCCCTTGGGTCCCGGCGCCTCCTGCCAAGCGCCTGCCTGGAGCCAACAAGGGCCAGCAGCTTGGCCAGCACCGCTGACCGTCTGATTAAACGGAAAACGTCTTCAAATATCCACTGCACCAACTCGCATATGACCACACTGTCAGTTCTGCACGGTTAGACTTTGTTATAATCAGCTGAAGTAGCGCACAGAGTTTTACTGATGTAACCCTCCATCCCAGAACTTCTTCCTGCCCCAGACCCACATTACCCGCATGCTGCTCAGATTTGTATAAGAGCTCAGTATTACTGGGAATGGCAGTTTGTAGGCAGGGGCTTAAACTTATCTGGAAATCTTTCCAGGCTTAGCCACCATTGAGGAAGGCTCTGTGGTGAGTCTGTGTCAAGAGCTGCTTGAAAACCTTTGCAGAGGGATATCAGGAGTTCATCAGGACCGAGATGCAGAGGAGACCTGAGCTCAAATTCCCCTCAAAGCGCTGCCTGCCAAGCTGAAATCCTGCATCTACTTCTCTTCCTTACTCCTGGCAAATATTCCAAAGTATTCCAAACATCCCTCTCCCACAGCTACTACTGGACAGGCTGAGGCAGTTGAAGAGATGCCATTTCACTGCTTCAACTATTGACAAATTAGGCTGCATCTTCGAAATTCAGAGAAATCTGCATTTTCACAGCTTCATATAGGAAGTTACTTCACCAAACATTAAAATGTTTGGTCTGGTGCATATTTAGGAATAACTCTAGCCAGCATTGGCCTCTAATACCAAACACTGCAGGACAGACACAACCCACATTTAAAAATCACACGCCACGCACAGCACCTTAGCCTGTGTATTTCTGTATATATACGTATTCTTATAAAGATCCTTAAAGATAAGGAGGTGTCAGACAGCATCAGAAAGCTTATGGTAGATGATGCATGACAGCGAAAATATTTATAAGAGACCATACTGAGCAGTCTAAATAATTTTTGTAGAGCTTCTTATGGATGAAGAATATAACAGATCCAGGCTCCTACAGAGGTAACAAAACCTATAAATACTAAAATTCACATGGATTGCTCCATGGAAAACAAAACGTGTTAGAAAGTTCATCCCTAATTAGAGCAATTTTTTTTTCTTCCTCCTTAAGAACATATTGCCAAAACTTTAATTCCAAGTTAAAAGCAGGAGCTCTCCTGTGATTTGTGGAATTGGCAGCCAGAGAACTATTAAGATATTCCCAGGAGTTTACTCCTACGCAGCGGAAAGGGGAATAATTTATCATCTGCTTATTTTCAGCAGAGTAATGAAACCGAATATTTCAGATCAAAAGAATTACACTCAAACTCAATAGTTTCAGCTTCCACTATGCATCACTGATAATTAGTAACGATTATGTTACAACACATTACAAAGAACAAATTAATGGGAAGACTTTGGTTTTGCTCCAGAAAATTGCACAGCTCCCCTTCCACCTGACACACCAGAGCACACAGGAGACACACAAGAGATTTCCCCCCATCAAATGACTCCTCTTCTTCATTCTCCAGAAGAGTTTCAGATTTGGAGAAGCTAATTTTGTTTGGTTTGAACACACAATGATATTCTTCATAGGTTTTATTTGGAAAACATCAAAACACGTTCAGGTATCAGAAGCTACATTAGGTGAAGATTATCCCATTGAATTTAAGAGTTACGGGAGAGACACAGGATGTAGATACTTTATCTTCCTCCACCTTTGACAAAGGTTTAAAGCATTATCAATCCCTATGTTTTTTTTTTAAATGGCACCACACTACTTGAAAGGGAAATATCATTTAACAGGAAGAGAGACCTCTTATTTTTTTCTTTCCCGTTAATTACTTCAAAATCATGGAAATTACTTCCATTTTTAAACATTTATCCCCCTTTCAATGTTATATCCCAGCTTTCAAATACTGGACTTCTAAACTCAACAGAATTGCATGACTTGGTTTAGTCACTTAAAAACACAGGTTTTCAAACCTGCTCTAAAGCATTACTGAAGGTCTGAAACCAAAGACTCACCTTATCAGGTGTTTTGTTCCTATGGGGAATACTGTGTGTCCATCTATACTGCAGAAGTTTTGACTATCCTAAGACCATTTACCATTTTGGAGAGCTCTGGCTCTCACAGCTTCCTGGTACTGCAAATCTCGTTTCCATGTTTACCATAAACGCAGAAGTAGCAAGAAGGCAACTCTTGGGTTAGACCAAATGGAAGCTGCTAAGCACCTATGTCATCTAACCAAACTCCGAGTGCATCTCCCCAGCTTCAAGGGCAAATGCAGATGTGCATTTGTACTGATGGGAACCCATTTCAACATGCTGAGGCGTCTAGTTGACTCCAGGCAGTCAAAATAGAGGCAGGACATGATAGATACAATGAAACCATCATTTTCTCCAGGCAGTTACTCCCCAGGTGCTTTTCTTTAACACCTGTTAAAGGAAGGATGGTCAACCTCCTCTTAATAACAGTTTTAACCTCTGCTGTACAGACCCGGCAGGCAAGAAATAAAAATACTAAGGAAAAAACATGGTTGAACATTCAGGTGGAAGGGAAGACTAGAAAGCAGCAAGATGATGGCACACAACAGGTCTGTGCATATGGCTGTCACAAACTAGGTCTGGGACACCAAGGAAAGGGCATGGGGGCAGGTTACAGAGCTAAGTGCAATGCTACAAGATCTCTAGAGGTCCCTTCCAACCTTAAGCATTTCATGATTCTATGATAGAAAGGTCTATTTGTAACATGAGACAGCAGTGCAGTAAGACTGCTTCCAAATAATTGAGTTTCAGGGGTAACAGATGAAGTTTTAGAGGTGAGGCTTGAGAGACTGGAGGTTGTTGCACAGCTCTGCTGCAGGGACAGGTTTTGACTGAAACCCAGCACTTCCTCATCACCTTTCTCACCAGGTTCCACTGCACTGTAAGGTCCTGGATGAGGATATTTGCTCCATACAGCCTTTTTCCTCCCAACAGGTTTTGCATGAGCTAGCTTTAGATAGGCTCATTCATGGAGGGGCAGGCAGCACTCCCACTCCTTATCCATGTTACAGCTTTATCAGGTATGTAAATAATCTGAGCTCCTATTTTAAATGCTCTCAATCACTGCTTCAGAATCCAATACTTACCCTTTTTGGGGTTGTTTTTGAAGGTACTGTAGTACCCACATTTGAGACCTTGAACAGGACGTCCTACCCTTAAAAGCTCATCTGCAGCCCTGTATTTTTACATCCGTTTCTCAGTACAGAAACGCTGCTAAAATACTACCGGCCTCCTACTTCTGCACAGGAAATCTGTGAACTTTAAGCCCTTCTTCCACTCCCACATCCTCCCAATATTCAGTTCTCTTTCGATTCTGCATTAGACTGTTACTGAAAGGGTGTTTGGAGATGTCCTCATCTCCAGAGGCTTAAATCCATTTTTGCAACATTCAACATAGTAAAAGCTAAAGCAATTAGTAGCTGAATCAATAGAGGCATGGAACTTTTTTTTTCTAGGATACCCTTTACTCAGAGCAATGAAGGAAGAGTTTAAGGACAAGTCTTTCCTGGGATTTCCTGCTGAAGTGAGAGCACAAATACCACCATTCAAAGGGCCACATGCATGTTCACCCAGAGCCAGTTCACCATTTTCAACTCAAACACTTTTCTCAAAGAACAGACAAGCAGGAAAAAAAGCAACTATTTTTATTGACACATTGCCCACATTTCAAAGCTTTCCACAGCCAAAGGCTAGAAATCCTTATCTCAGGATTAACAGGTTCTGCAGCGCAGTTTTTCATGAAGGGAAGCGGACAAAACTGAAGTTAAGCCCGCACATAAGTCAAAGGCACTGTATTACAGAGAATTCACATTAAAACAGAAAATTCGCATTCCAGAGCCATGCCCAACACAAATGCAGGTAAAAGCAGAGTTGCTGGAACTGCACATGCATGTTTAAGAGCCTTCCCTCCTCCACTTATGATCACGTTTGAGAGAAGATACTAACGCAGTGCAGTTAGGCTCAAGATAAAGGCTTCTGCTGTCTCCACATCTGCAGCAGGGAGCTCATCTGCTTTCCAGCCCTGTGGCAGGGAGCTGCTCTACAGGTGGAGCTGGCTCCAGGCTGCTCCTTTAGCAGAACCTCACAGGGCCCCTGACCACATCACGAGGCCAGGATGCTGGCAAATGCCACACAAGAGATTAATACACAATAAAATGAGGGCCTATTGAGCTCTTCAGAAACACGGTATGTGGGCCAGTGCTGCATGAATTGTGCAAGAGCCCTGAAAGCAGCTCCGGCTTGGCTGGAGAGGGAAGAGGAAGTGTATTGTATGGGCACCATATGCGCCTGCCTCTTAAGCAGGAGATGCATCTACCTTATGTCACCCTAACAGGACTGGCTGAGCCCTCCCTGGCCTCAGCTTCATCCAGTGCAGCCCTGGGGATCTTCTGCATCCCTTGTTTTGTATGGAGTCTCAGGATAGACAAAGTTGTCAGGACATGATTTAGTCCAAGGCTTGTCATGCCTAGCACAGGCTAGAACAAACATTACCTACTATGGAGTTATTTGCATTGCCATTCATGAGCTTATGTAATTTATCACAGACATCTCATGTGGCAAAGACTTTGCCAAAGTGGTGGATGATTTATTGGTGTTTTTTAGGAGAGCTTCCTATAGCTGGAGCCTTCCAACACAGCAGGCAACTTCTGCCAGCAATCCCTGAGCACTGGAACAGGACGCGAGGCAAGACAGAGGCAAGGGGACTTGCAGACTATAAATCGTGTTAATGCAGGTTGTGTTTGTCACTGTGGCAAAACCAAAAGATCACTTTAGCTTAACGGTACTGTCATGAACATTGCACAAAACACTGGAATGGGCAAGCCAAGGTTTTAAAGGCAAAGCAAGCATTCTGCTGCCAACAGTGTGGCTTTCTGTAGGTCCCCTTCTGTCTTTCAGTAGAAGCAAATCCCTTTTCAAAAAGATTCACTAATAAAATAGGCATTACACTTAACTTTGTTTTATCACCCAAATTTAGCCCCTTTTGCCTATGTTTTCTGGAAATTCAATTGCCTGCTTAAAATATATTTATGAAGTATAAAAGCAACAGTGATACTAAAAATGACAAAGATCTGTATAATCTAAGAGAAAGAAAAAAGGTTTTTTTACTGTCTGTTCTTTCAGTCAATGTGTACTCACAAAGACTCTGAAGGGGGCTTACATAGATTTATCCAGCTTGCACCTATCTTGCAAACATTTTTATTAGGAGATACTTAGTTCCCAAAATTCCATCTGATGTTTTAGTAAATAAGGAAACACGCATTTGAGTCCAGCTTTTACTCCAGACTTCTTACTTGCTTTCAGGTAAGTAACAGTGCTGTATCGCAGTTTCTCATCTGTAATGAGGCTAAATGTAGGTTTAGCATAACAGGACTTCAGCCAAGCCTGCAGACTTTGAATTCTGCTGTAGCAGGAGTTGATAAGGATAGAACTGGGTGAAGCTTGAAGGGGATAAACTATAGAAAGGCTGTTAATCACCTTCAAGACAGTCACTGAGAAAACAAAAAGCATAAATGCAGGATGTCTCTAAAATCTCTGCACTTCTGCACATTAAAAACTGAAATTACTGAATGAGAGCAGACCTAAAACACAGACACTGCATTCCTACCTGGCAAAGATGCTGAAGTCTGAGGTCTTGATCTCAAAATTACTGGAAACAGTTGTTTTCTTACTGAAAATTTAGGCATGTTAACGTCATCTTTATAGATATATAAAGCACAAATAATCATCTGAGACAGGATGTAACATCCTGGACATAATAGACGCCACTTCAACATGCACATTAATATTGTATCTGGAAGATCCATTATTAGGACTATTTTTAATTAACAAACCAGCCTGCAGGTGTCCCAAACTGCTGATCAAGCCATCCTTTCTTGGAGATTACAAACATAATAAAAGAGGAAAAAGAGATGCACGTGTCCAACACGGTACAGTGTGCATGGAGAGAAAAGAACTTTAATCCAGGTCAACCTTGGGCAAGCAGTAACTATTAGCACTATTTTCCAATTACAGAATTGCTGGCTGATGTTGGATTATTGCAGACACACAGCTAAGATGCTGAATGCACTTGCTAAAAGCAAAACCAAAAAAACAACTTTACTGAGCTAATATTAGGACAGCTTCCTGAAACCAAAAGTGTTCATGAAAACATGAAAGTCTCAGATTCAGAGTAGTCAAGAAACTAGGAAGGGAACCCAGGCTAGTTTGGAAAAGAAGCAGCTCTGTAACCCTGGGCTCCCTGTCACATTCCTGATACCTCACAGGGGCCTTTGGTAGCTGCCCTTTCAATGCCATTTCTGAAGCTCACAACTAAAATACACCATTCCCAACAGAAGAGGCTTCAAAAGTAGCTGTTTAAAGCACTTACTTTTGCCTAGACAGTATCACATCCTACTGGTACTGAAAAATGCCACAAAGCACCCAGTCCATCCACAAAGAAATACCAGTGTGAAGGAGAGTTAAATCACATTTACATAGAATGAGTTTGAAGTTCAAAAGACATAGTGCAAAAAGGAGGGAACTCCAGTGACCTTGGACTGAGGAGACCTTGGACTCCAACAGAGTTGCAGCCACAGAGCAGTTCTGATCTGGGAAATTCCTAGTTTACATTGAGCGACCGTCTCATGCTTTCAACCCTAAATGTGTCCAAGTTCACTTAGCGGTGCACATAACTGGATCTAATAAAGATACACATTTCACGTCCCATTTAAAAGATCGCTGGTTGAAGAGGTGAGAGCCCTGAACAACTTGATCTGTTCCAAGACAGACAGCACTAATTTTCACTCAATGCAATCATGCTTGGGACTTTTGGGAGCTGATGGGCAGAGTTGTGGTCTGCAGGAACAACATAGCAGACAGGCATCTCCACCAAGTTTTGTCACTGCATTTCAACAGGGCTCAGACTTGCCACAGTTTTTTTTTTAAATAATGTTTTGAATGTGTAAGGCTTAGCAATCCTTGCAGGTAAATGGAATTGCTTTTACCAATGTCCATGAAAGTTGCTTTGGCTGAATCAGTAATCCACCATCAAGCCGCACATTTAGTCACCCTCTCCAGGCTTCACCAGTGTGCAAGCACTGTTATCACAAATATTAAAACCGGGAAGACATTTACAAGTGTTGCAACACAGCTCAAAGTCACTACTACAAACATAAATCCCAGTATGCAAATTTGTGGCTTTCGGCCTTTCCTTACCCTGGAGTCCTGTGTTACAGAGTGAAAACCTCATTTCTGACCTCTTTATTCTTTAAAATTCCCATCTAGACACTTGAAGGAAAATGAACACTTCTGATGTGACTGACCTTTAATACCTTTCCTTGGGCTTTCAAAAGCTGTAAGACTCCTTCTCCCTATTCACAAAGCAGACACTCAGAGAGACTGCAAAAGACACTAACTAAGTAGAATTGAGACTACCTGGCAATTTTCCCTCCCGTCATTTGGAAATCAATAGGCACAAATAAAGCTGTCAAGAACCCCAAGCCAGAACCCTTGGTTTACCTAAGGAAGATATCAAAACTGTCCCCAAATTATTAGTAGGAAAAGTGAATGAGGGGAAAGGAAAAAAAAACCGCACGAACAACAACAGCCCCCCTCCCCCACACACACACAGATCTCAGTAATCCCAGTATATGGAGGTTTGACTTGATATCCAGGCCTTGTTCAAGGTCTCTCTGGAAAGTTATTCGACAAACTACAAGGCCCACTTGAAGCTTACCTGAAATGCTGGGTCAAAAGGAAGAGATAACTGGAGCTTCAGGCCTTTTTCTTGCAACTCTCCAAATTCAGAACTATTCAAAACATCAAGATATTCAGCCTACTGCTGTTACTTGATTAAAAGGGGAAGTTGAGCAAGACCCTGCATCTGCTTCTCTGGTCTAGAAGAATCTACTTCTGGTTTTAGAACATTCTCTAATTCACACTGTCTTTATAGAGCTATATTCATGAGAGTGTACACAAGTATTCTTTGGTGGTAGAGAAAACTTGGTAGTTGGTTCCTTTTCACAGCAGACTAGAGATGAAAAAATTGAAGGGAGGGTATCTGTTAAAAGGTACTTGCAAAACAGTACATGGTTCCTAGCTTAAAGGTTGCTATGCCATTTTTGGACCTGAAATTTTGCCTGGCTTTGCCCCCCTGCCCCTTCAGAAAGACGAGGTGGCCTAAGTGAGCATCTCCCTAAAAACTGCCTAGAAGCAGGCGGGATGCTGGATTTTCTTAAGACAGTAATGGAAAGACAGGACAGCTCCCTAACTATAAAGCTCCCCATAAGTAACTTGGGTCAGTGTCAATAGTTGAGCAAAGTTGGATTAAGAAACAAAAATTACTGCCTGCTTTACACAAGACAAAATGGAGATTAATATAAAGCTGAGAAAAATTGTCATGAATTTAAGCTTAGAAGGAGCAATTAAACAGAGAAAGTGCTGTGAGGGAATATTAACCACTTAATCACCTGCCTCCAGATCTCTCAGGAGAAGGGAAGATGGTACCTCGTTGCTATTGAATACAAAGGGTTAGTTGGGAAAAACAGCAGGACATTAAAAAAATACGTTACAGAAATGTGGAGAGGGAGGTGGCTGTTGTACCAGGAACACTGTTAAAGCCAAGCTGTGAATAGAATTGTAACTAGCTCCATTTTAGTATCTTATCTCTTTTTACTGACGTCAGGCTTTCATCAGGCTCTGCCTTATGACTCTTTGTTTGAGGAGTCCTGTCTGCCAAGTACACTTGCAGATTTTGTGTGTGTATATATGTATTAGTGCATATATATATATATATGGAGATAGATAATGTATAGACACATAGCATTTCTCCAACTCCATAGTATTCCTCCATCTAACCATTAAAAACTAATCATTAAAAACAGAGAAAATTTAAACACGTTTATGTGTCATTTTCCTTCCTTGCTTGCTGTCAACTTTCAGCACATCTTTTATTCTATAGGTTTTGACATTTAGAGATAGTCACACTTAAAACTAACTTAAAAACGAAGACATACAACCGTCAACTGGAAACATATGATATTTGCCAATCAACACATCGCTCTGACATACTTTGAAATTTAAGTTTTACTTATTCAACAGCCAATTCCAAATCCCCCAAATTTCATCCTTATTTGCTTTACTCTATAAAGAACATAATAGCACTGAGACTGTTAAGCAAACAGGTTGCCCAGAAGTTGAGCTCTACCATGTTAAATGCCACATTTATGCAATTGAAGCTGTATCTTATATTCTAAGTTTCGAGACTGGAGATTTATTCTCAGTCACTTTTTTCTTCTTCTATTTCCACCCTATCTTGCATAAAACAGTCAAGCCCTTCTACATAAGATAAGATTCAGTTACACCATGGCAAGGAAAATATTGTGTACTCTTGTGAGATGATTTTAAACACAGCCATCTAAAGTCAGATCTAATCAAATGATGCTTAACAATTAAAGGGCTTTATCAGTGTACAACTGAGATGAAAGCAAAAAAATTGCTTTCATTGCAGTGGAAACTGCATTAGTTCTTTATAATCTTCATAGACCTACACGACCAGTTGGAGCTCAGATATGAGGGTTTTTTTTTTTTTAAACAACTTAAGTCACTAACAAATATTTCTTCTGCCAAACCATTGTTTTAAGTTGCATATACAGTATGTGCCTGTGTTATGCTAAAAGATAGTTTAGGTTTTGGGTTTGTTTTTTTTAAGAATATGAAGCCACTACAAAGATAAGCTGTCCAATCCATCTGCAAGCAAAACATATTTTGTCCAAACTATCCAGGGAGTCCGGTATTCCCTTCAAGTTTGCTTTGAGACAACAGGTTGTTAAAATAAGGTCTTAACTAATGACAACAGTTCAGGAGTGAGTCAGGAGTCTGGCTGGAACAGATTTCAGAAGAGATGAGAACAGCAGCATTACCTGAAATAGGTCTGGATTTGAAAGAACAATTGTTATTTGACTGTATTTTGATGACTTTCAGATTAGCGAAAACCATTCACAACCTTTAGACAGAAAGAAAAAAACAGATGGTTCTCAACGTAGTTGTTAGCGCAGGTTCAACTACACATGTTTACACAACTTGCTGTTACTTCACTGGGGCTAAAAGGATGCTAGAAATGCAGTACTGACTAAACCCTCCATGTCCTGAATTCAACCTGTCCACTTCTGAATGTTGGGTTTTCGATTCCAAAAACTACTCCTGCCTAACAAAACAAGATGGAAATGTGCCATATGAATAATGTGATGCCAACTCAAATCACCAGATCGGAGAAACGTCAAACCCAAGTTTTGTCAACCTACATCCACTGCAGAGAAGCAGACTAATAGACATAGTGCTATTAAGTTCAGAAAAAGGTGAAGCCACCAGAATTGCTAAACAAAATCAGTTTGCATAATATTTGAATAGACGGAATGACTGAACTGAGCCACTCCTATTAGCAGAAAAGTAATAGTATCAAGTTATTTCATGCAGTCAGTATCAACACTCAAGTTCTATAGTTATTTAGACAAAAGGGGAGAAAAAAAAAAAACAGCAGCATCCAAATCATCTCTCTGCACAATAACCAAAGTGTTATCTGTAAACTAAGCAGGATTTCAGAGTTACTTGCCAAATAAGACTAACAGTGAATAATTTTAAGTGCAGCTCCCCATTTGAAAGCTACTGCAGCTGCTAATGGGCAGGTAGATTCTCCCAGCGCTCTCTCCCCTCCCCTTTCAGCACTGCTAACCTCACATGAGCAAAGGGAAGGAGAACTCATTTCTGTTCCATCCCAGCTCTACATGTTAACCTGAGCTTCTCCTGTTGACCAGGGAGATGCAGGAACTGAAATCTGGGGGCGCAGAGCACAAGGTGCTAACTAGTCAACTGATTCCAACAATCTGAAGATAGGATAAAATTAAGAGGAGTCCTATGTCAGCACCTGCACAAAGTTACTTCTACACACAACAGCGATAAATGGGTGTTCATTTAGCATCCTTCCTAATGAGCAGGCTGCCACGGGAAGGACACTGCATCCCGATTTAGGACTACTTCAAAAGCAGCTGTCAAGGTACAGGACTTCATTTCTTGTGCCCTTTAACAGGATAGTAAGACTAGCTTGCTACTCCTTGATTTTTAGGTCTTGAAGGAATATCACATCCAGTATCAAGATCTGGCACTACCAGTGCTTTTAAGCACACTAGGAGGAGGAACAAGTAAACACACGTTCCAGTGGCAACAAAAGCAATGCATGTGTAAAAGGTGAATACCTTTTTTTTTTTTTTTAAAAAAAAAAAAAAAACCAACACACCACACACCACAGAATGCTCCATCCTTTTTATTATGCCCTTTATATTTCCTAAAAAACTGAAGACAAACAAAAGCCCTGAAACTTTCTCCTTAAAAGTATATTCTACTCCAGCAACAAGATTTTTACTGACCCTGAATTTGAGCCAATATCTACTGCACTCATAACATTTATTGAGTATTTCTGGTCTTTTTGGCAAGGAAGTAACAGTCAAAGTGATTCACACCAGATGTCCACCTATCTCAACAGCAGCTACTTAGGGAAACAGCTTCACTACCATGGGGAGTGCAGAGACTTTTTGAACTAGAAGTTGTACCTGCACATTTAATGGCCCTTGCATGGCTTTTCATGACACTTGCACATTTTTACAGCACTTTTCACTATATGTACACATTCTTTTTTAGTCTTATTTAGCTTATTTAGTCTTATTTAAGTCTTATTTAGTCTATTGTTTAATTAGAACAATAGTTCTATTAGTTATGTGTGGAAAAACAGAAGTCTCCATTCATGTAAATTAAGCTTTTGCCTGAAAAAGGGATGTCTGCTTCAAGTGCCATGAAGAAAAGTTACTCATCCCCTGTTAGTCTGGGCCATCTCATTTATTTCATATATCTTTGTCACATCGCCTTGCAGCTTCCTTCAAATCAAAGTACAAGATGCTCTGCTGAGTATCCTGTCTCTGTTCCACGGTTTTAATTCATCTTGCAGCTCTCTTAGGTCTATGATGAGATTTTACAGAAAGCAGGTAGATTTATTTACTAGCCAAGAGACTGCTCATCTATTTTCTGAACTCTACGTACACTCATTTTCTACAGAGAGAAGCAGAAAAAGGCAATAAGGAATACTGCTTACTCTTTGACTTTCCTTTTAAGCTACTGTCAAGCAGCTTCGTGCACAATTTTTCTTTATTCCCTTTGTAAAGTTTAGTGCTTGAGCAGACTACACCCTTTGAAAGCAACATCTGAACACATCTTTAATCTGACATCAAACCAACACCTGGCTGTTACCTTCAACAAGAACACTCTTCTGCCACCTGGTCCCTTTCCAGCTCTGCTTTCCTAAAGGTTTCTCCCTTCTTCACCTAGCCTGCTCCTCAAAGAGAACATTGGCTAAACAGCACCACAGATCAGGAATGAGCACCGAGGGCAAAGTCTGGAATTAGCCACTGATTTGGTGTCTCAAACATATCCCGACTTTTCGTTCCTTCTTCAAAACCTTGGAAAACTCCACACTCTGGGGCTGCAACAAATGCCAGGAGACCTGCTCATATGGCCATGCAAACCTCTTGTCAGCTCAACCATGACCACCTACATTTAAAAACAGTAGCATTACCAATGGGTTTAGTGACCTGCTAGTGACAGGTAGCTTCAGCCCAGCTAGTTATGGGGCTATGGATAAGGCTTGTCATGTTTTAAGATCAATCCACTGGCATTTGCATGCACTTAACGCACACCATACATTAGCACCTCCTTACCCACTATCCAGGGAGGGAGGGTGGGACTTGCAGAGGTTCTGATGTGCCCAGGTTCTGGCTGAAGGAGGGAGGAAGACTACAGGGCATTCCAAAAAATAGGCTGGGGAGGGGGACAATGTCCTGTACTATTTATTTATTTGGAAGTGTCATTAACAGCCATGGCTTACTCCAAGTCAAGAACATTCACACACAGCTCCGCTTTCCTTGTTTTCCACACATAGGGCACGGCAGTACCACACTTACTTAGCAACAATACTGAGCCCCGCAATGGTTTGCTGCAAGTTCAGAGCATGAGAACAGCCTACATTTCATATTTCCTTCCTTCTGCAAGGTTGAGTCACATCCTTAGCTCTCATTTTAGAAAGCTAACAAACCATGTTAAAAGAAAAAAAAAATCTCTTTAATGCAGAAGCCTGGCATTCAGGAGAAAATAAGGCATTGACACAGGCCACAGTTCAATTCCTAGTCTCATTTTTTACAGTGACCCAGACAAGGGAACAAGGGACCTTTTTCCCCCTGTTACGAGCAAAACCTAGTGCTCTTCACAGACAGACAACTTAGCCAAAGGCATTCAGAGATAAAAGAGAGATTTTAACATTTATGAGAAGTGAACTGGGACAAAACAATTCCTTGTAATTAGTGAAACTGTATAAACAAAGCTCCCTGCATGTTGTAGAAAGTTCAACCACCTTCAAAAACCATAACAGAACGACTTTCTAAGATTATTATAGAATTAAGATCTGCACTTGCTTCCTTCAGCTCTTTATTTAAAGCGTTTATTCCCTTATGCATTAAGCCAAGAACACCAGCAGAACAAGCATCCCAGGCTTGCCATATTTTCTCCAGCACCAACACAACCACCACAGAGGCAACACAGAAGTCCTGAGGTTGGAGCTACTGGAGCCCCAGAAGTGGTTGGAGACCTGGTCCAGTTTCCCGGGTCAGTTTTGCAAAGCCCCACAATAGAACAGGCAAAACTTCCAGCTTAAACAAGTGGAACTAAGCCTCAAACGGCTACTTTTCCTTGATGCAACTACAGTCACAGTGTCATGGTGAAGCGGTTGGACCTACTGAGATCATCCACGCTAACCCACTCCTACAGTGACCCTCGTTCATCTTGCCAAAAACAACCCAACAGTTAGGATGAGAGAATCCTGGCCAACAAAGATGACCAATTAACATCCCACATCTGCTGCTACTGGAATAAGCTATATCTGCCAGCACAACTTCCAAGTCTGTCTACCAGATTCTGAAATACTAATCAGTTATCTACATATCACAATATTTAATATCAGCTTTTTGTATTATGCATATGTTATATGTATTATAAATACCACACTTGTGTATGATCATTACACTGTGTACTATACATTACTGACAATCCCCTCCAGCCAGCCATTGCCAGGGCAATAATGTTAAGTGCAAACACAATAATTTTCTTATAAAGGTGACAACCTGACAAAACAATTCCCTGCTACCAGGCGAAGACACTAGTTAACACATTCCTAAACCTTCTGCCTTGGATGGGCTAAAGGCCTCAATTTACTGTTTCAGTCCTGACGGGCCCTCCAGCTTTCTATAAACTGCCCAGTTTTATTTAAAACTGATGCAGGCAAGCCAGTTTTGAGCAGTGCTCAGCAAAAGACAGTTCTGGGGCTGCAATTTTTTAGAATGAATTTCCAAGAGAATTCCTTTGAAGTCTAGCTAGCTATCAAAAGAGCAACACAGCACACTTGAAAACACCAGCATACCATTTCTGTTTAAGGATTACACTGGTGCCATTTTGCAAGGTACAGAGCGAGTCAGTTTTTTGGAGCAGGTGCTACAGCAAAGGAGGAACTAATTGCTAAATTCCAGGCTGAGAACACAGCTGTTGGGTCACAAACTTCCCCAAATACTTTTTTCTTCCACCACCAACCCGGACCATAAGAAAAGCTGTCTAAGAACATTCAACCTTGTTTAGATGAGCACCAAAAATCTAACCAGGTTTTCAGAATTATCCCAAATTAAACCTTCCTCAGACGCAAACACAGATTGCTACCAGCATATGAAGCCTTGATTACAAGCACCAAAATCCCCAATGTAAAGGGAAAAACCCACATTTCTTATTCCACACGTCCCTCTATTTTCAAAGCACAGTTCAGCTTCACAGAGATCAGTATGAGTATTAATGACATTAAACAAAGGAAGCACCAGGACAACCCCTGAGCCATCAGGCTGCTGAATTAGCACACCTAACACCAGTGCTCTGAACAGTTTAGTTTGAGAAGCATTCAGGGGAAAACAAAGCAGGGAAAAGTGCGGCTGGTCAAAACAAAGACACTTGGAGAATGTTCTCTATGTCAGACATTTCCTCAAGCGGGATGAGAAAAAGAACATTCTAAATAAATGTCAAATAAAAGAGGATCAGAAAGGACTGAGCAATAAAAGTGAAACCATGTAATTAAACACGAGACAGAAGTGTGATCCCTACCTTCAAGCCTTGCACTCGCCACAGGCAGGAAGGACAGAGCCTTACTTCAAGTTTCCATTATAAGCCTGTCCCACAATAGCAGTCTTGACCATTTATGAAGAACCCAGGTGACAGTAATAAGGAAAAGATGAGGTTACAGAACAAGTGGTTGATAAGGGGACAAACCAGGTGTATTAGGTGCCCTCCTTCAGTGAGGGTCAGCAGTCAGTACCTGGAAACCTACTAACAAAAGGGAAAGCAAGAATACCTTAACTAAAGCAGTTTTAAACTAAACTAAAAAGATAGCACAAGAGTGTCACAGTATGGGTATTAAATACCTATATGAGAAAGATTATGATTCTGACATGTCTTAACAAGAATTTCATTCACTAATCTTCATTTTTCTTCCCTTCTTCCAGAGAGGGGCTGCAATACCAACTTAAATTAAAATTAAATGAACATTGTCCTTGAAACAAAATACACTTAAGTATCATTACAAAATAACCTCCTTTGTCTTATAACTGTATTATCTATAAGTACCTTGAATTTTTAAATCAAATTTCTGCTTGTTTACCACACAATAAAAATGAGTCATTCTGCAAGAAGAGCAGTTCACAAAAACTAAAAAAGGAAACTTCTTTTTTAAGCTCTGATTCTGAACCAGGAAATAGGGCAGTTCGGAACACATTTATACTTTTCATTTTAAAGCATTTGGTTTCCACAGTCTTCAACATGCAAGAGTCCCAACACTGAAGACCCCATGTGCTCAGAGCAAGTTACAACTTGAAAAGTGTGGAAGTTAAACTTCTTGAAGTTCGTATGTGATTTTTAGGCTTGTTTTACCTGAAGCTATTACATATACAGCAACAAGACAAAACTAAGCAGCACTGAGTCATTCTGGCAGTTCAGCAGAGCGGACACAGTGTGAAGACTGAGTGAACACGCTGGGTAGGTCCTGTTTCCTGACCACTGCGAGCTGCGCAGCGCGTGCGCCGACGGACACACGCGCTCATCCCTGGCAAAGGGGCCGGCACCACTGTATGGTATAGCTACCCACAGCACACAGCGTGGGCACAGATATGCTAGAGTGCGGGTACACACGAGTACATATATGCATATGCTTATCTATCTGGATAATTAGACACACACTAACAGGGAGTTACTATAGGCTACTAACTATATTACCTTATTTTGCTTCCATCCTCAGCAGACAGATGGCTGGTGAGGCTGATTTGTGTGGCCTTTTTTTCTTTAAACAAAGTTTTATCATGACTGTACTTCCTTTTCTTTTTATTGCTGCTACTTCCAGCCCTTGCCTGACTCACCCACACGCAGTTCTGCTTCAACATGTTGTGCTTTATGTTCTCTTATAAGTGTCACTACAATTCTTACTTGAAGATACAGAAGATACTTAAATTGCATAAATCCACCCACAGAGGTAAAGGAAAGGCAGGTAAGAACTTACAGATCACATAACTAGACACACAGAAAGGCTACACGGTAACACCATAAAACAGCACCCGAGGCTCTCATTTTTTGAAGACTGCGTGTCCTTTCCTACAGGAAGCACTTCAAGTTTGAACAGTAACATTTAACTTGCTTGCCACATACCCAATATTCATTCAGTAGCCAGCTGTGCTGCTAAGAAACCCAGCACTCTGAGCTTTCAGACCAAAACCAATCCTGTGATCATCCTCTTCCCTAAAAGCAGAGGAAAATCTCTCTCTCAAAGCTTGAAAGGAGATTTTCTACAAAACTTTAGGAGAAAGCAAATTTGTGCAAAACTTAATCTGCAGCAAAAGAGCTGCTTGGTCCTGCTAGCTGCAAAAATGATCAGCCAAATGTTAACTGAACACTAGCCAACACAGTAGGCCTGGCAGAAGAGACAAAAAAATAAATAAAACACATAGCTCCATGAGCAGAGGTTGATGTTCTTTAGCCAGAAGCAAACTCTTTCTTATGCTTTATTTTTTTAAATAGTATGCAGTCTTCTAAACAGTGTAAGTCATATTCAGGTTGCCTTAAGCAGAAGCTCTCAAGTAAAACTGCATGACCCAAATGCAGTAGGAGGATCCAAAAAAAGCAGAGTTGCAAAGGGTTTCTACCCTTCTTTCCAGTAACAGAAGTAACAGCAGCTTTATACTTCTTCCATTGGTTGCTACAGTTTCTCTTTTGAAGAGAAACTTGAGAGGCCACAAAGCTCCACAAAACAGAAGAGAGCTAAAGGTTCCTCCTTCCAGTGGCTACAGTAGGGCAGAATTATCTGCTAATGCCTTATTAAACATGGAAAAAAAAAACTACCAAAAAAATCAAAAAAAATCCCAGTTCATGGCTTCTGCCTTCACCATAAAGGAGGAAGGGAAGGCCTCTTAGTTCATTACGCAAAATTCTGTTAATAAAATTGCACCACCACAAGTGTCCCCCCCCCCCATAACATTAAATAAGCAATAGGTGCCTTTTTCCAATACCTAAAAGTTTGGCCCTTTATGCACGAAGAATAAAACTGTGCAAAGCCACAGGACAATCTCTATCAGTTCCCAGAGTACCTGAAGACAATGAATTTTGTGATCACATTGCATTTTGCTCCAGCACATGCACTTGTTTAGAAATAAATTTGCCTTTTCCCCAGGGAAACGGCTGTATTATCCTGCCACAACAAACGGAATAACCTCAAGCAGTGTCATCTTCCCCAATCAGTTTATGGTGCCTACAGGCCCAGAGACAGCACATGAATACAAGGACAGGTGTAAACTCTGAAAAAAAATGTTAAAATGGAACTGCAAGAGGGGAAAAAAGCATTTAATGGGGATGTGGCTTTAGTATGTTCAATATGTAAACTAGTCTGAAAGGATGCAGGTTCAGTCATTTCTAACCACACATGCAAAGCAAGATGAACTTTTCTTCGTGCCTTTGCTCCTCATGTGTAAAATAGGAAGCAACCACTTCCTCATCCCACTCACACGCTGATAACTACACAGAGAGCAGCGCAGTTCTGTCCAGCAGGAAATTAACTGTATGTCTGGTGAAAAATCTAGCCAGCGCATAGCAAGATACTAAACAATGAAGATAAAATAGTAAATACCTGTTCACTAAACGAACACTAGTTACTTTATACTGGTGATAGAGCAAGATTCCTAAAGGAAGAAATGGTCCAGAACTATGCATTAAAATTGGCGTATTTAGTCTGTGCAGGCAGCCTTCTTTTTGCAGTTTCTTTACTTTTGAGCCCTGAACAGCTTAGCCTTACAGAAAAGGCCAAGAATAAGTTTGTACCTCGGAGGCCAGTCTAGACTTTTCATCCTTTTGGCCCCGAGCAGATGAGCAGCTCGGCACAGATGTCTGCCCCTTCAGGTACGTATTGGGCTGTAGCGGTGAAGAAAGCACCATGACTGCACAAATGTCCAGGGGGAAGACACAGGCTCTTTACCTTCATGGTAATCCATTCCCTACAGCTTTCCCAGATCTAATCCTTCCCTGACAACCGCTTTATCCACGAGGCCTATTCACCTTCCCAGGTTCTGCTCTTGCTTCTCCTAGTTTCCTGCCATGATTTCTCACCTCAACTGCCATCTCTGTTCCATCCTGTTTCCTCCCCATGCTACATCTTTATTAGAGAATCATCTTTCACCTGGCTGCAGCTGGACCCAACAGAGGCACCTTCCAGGTTACGGGTAGGAAGGGAAGCAAAATAAGAGGCAAAAACCCTGCAAAAAAACGCTCTGATGTAAAGCAGAGATATACCAGAGTTCTTCAAAGAGCTGTCAAAAATTTTTAAGAATATAGTTAAAACATCTGTTCCCAAGGCTCTCCCTTTTGGCAGCTACTGAACTACTCTGAGATTTTTTTGAAAACCTGACACAATATTAACACTAATATTATACCAATTATTTGCTCAAAAGTCTCTCTCACTGCCACTTACTAGACTCTATTGCCAGCTCCACCTTCAGTTAAGTTCCCAACTGGGAAAGGAGTCTACGCCTCATCTATTAAAAAGCCATAGTTACTTAACAGTGATTAGTTTCTAGAGGAAAAGTTTGAACATTACTAAAAATAAAAACTTCAGAAAAGATATGAAAACAACATGGGATTTATTAGGATACTTAAAAGAAAAAGCTACTGTTCAGAGCATCCTCTGAACTTGAAGCTTGGAGAAATCAAACTAGGTCATGCTATTCTGTTAGAACTAAACTACTACCTGAATTTAGCTGTGAATTCAGAGGTGCAGAGTTAAGAAGAGGTAAATGATTTCAAGTAACATTTCAGTATGCGGGAGACTACAGCCAGTTGTACGTGGCAGCAGGAGGAGAATGGTCTCCCGCAGTAAGCAAAACACTTCAAACTATCATTACAATTCACTAAGCTGCTCCGCTGACAAATCCACATCTCCTCCCATAAAACTTTGCAGAAACAAGAAGGCTAAACCCTAAATCAGTTAAATGAACACTGTCTATAACCAGTCTTCACATAGTGCTCCCTTTCAGTTGAGCTCCATTTATATAAAAGGAAAGCAATTTTATCTTTAAGATGAAACCTCAAAGTCTGGTGGTTACATATTTCACTTCCACATTAGGAAGGAGCAGTTGCAAACAACCGTATGTCTCAGCACATAAAAGGTGCAAATCCACCAAACAGAAAGGAACTGACTTTTCTAGTTCTTGCTCAGAATGTGTTTTGCCGAAGAAGCTTCAGTTTCATGGACATGCAATAAGTGGGTTGGTTTGTTTCAAGAGTGAATGAATAAATTTCTTAGTAACTTTTTTAAAACACACTGCCAGTGCCTGTGAATAGCCAGTCTAAGATTCCAAAAACTACGTTTCTTGCAATAAAAAGGTCAAACTAACCTGCTTATCAGCAGGACCTGGAGCAAATACCTTTCTTGTCCAACACAGGGGAAGAAAAATCCCTTCACCACATGAGTGTTATGCTCAAGACTGCCATAAAGCCAAATAAAGGGAGAACCAATAATCACCCAGAGCCACACAGCAAACATACTCCCTTACCTCCAACTTTTGAAGTTATATAATTGCCAGATCCACTCATCACAGAAACAAGGTTTTCCAGTCAGCTAATTTACAAGTAGGACTCCTAGGAACTCATCCATTACCTTGTGTGGTACAGCAGAAAAAGTTGCTCATGCTAACACTCCATTTAGTTTAATCATCTCGTACTGAAGGAGAACCAGAATTGCCTCATGGCTGAATTTAAGAGCCTTTTAAGCCACGCCAGTGAAACAGAATTCATTCACAGAACAGCTTCCTGTTACTGGGGCGACTGCTGGGCACGTAGCAGAAAGTGCTGTTAAAAATGTATCTAGGACAGCACTCCGCCGCTTTGCCTTCCTTATATAAAGTGATTACTGACAGAACTTTTTTGCTTGGTGGTCACTGATTCAAGGGGAAGGGGAAAAAAAAAAAGTGTTTCCTGATGAAATTCAGCCTTCAGACAAATGTATTAGCTGCCTAGAGGACCAGGCTTTAGGTTTTGGTGTGGGTGGCAGACAGGAGGCCTGTTTTGCAAGGCTGGCTATTTTTGTAGCTGCAGCCACACCAAAGGGAGCACATTCAATCTCGCCAGCTAAGCTGTCCCAGACCCAATTACTATTTGCTTGGAGACCACCTGGAATCCGAGGCGCTGTAGATGTAAGCCAGAGAATCAGTTAAACACTTAGTAAACAAAACTACCTCAACTATAGAGTATTTTCACTGAATAAGAGTTAAAAAAAAATCCTCCCACACGAACATCACTTGAAGAAATTATGACTTTGAAGGTGGTACTTATATTGTTTCAGATGCTTAGTCTCCAACTTTCACAGTCCCATTAAAATTTTGTGCAGCAGGAAGAATGCAGGGTTTGTGTTCACTCAGACATCATTTCCTAAATGCAATACTAACACTTCAAGTTACAGCAAATAAAGGCGGACATGAATTGTGCCCGATATACACAAATTAGCCAATACTTTTCCAAGTACTATGAAACAAATTCTTTTCCTAGGTGCTCAAAAGGCAGTGTTAAAGAATCCTCAAAAAGAGTAAGTCTGGTACCAAGGTGTAACTTCATGGCTAGTGTTAGCATTGCCGAGTTAACTAGAAATAGATTATTAAGCATTTAACCAAGAGCGTGCAATTCAGCGAGCAGCAACACCGTGTGAAGACGGGTGTACGAACGGATGTGGGACTCACTGCGCAGGACGCTGTCAGCTTCCACTTCGCATCTATGACTGTCTCACAACTACCTTGAAATCCAAGTTACTCTGAGGCAAAGGCTCACAGGGTTTCACTTTGATTTTTTCAATACACTTCATGTGCACCTTGTTTCACCATTTGCACAGAGAAGGTAGTCTCTGCATGCAAAGCTTTCACATAACAGAGGAGAAAGACATTTCTAATAAGGAGAACGCAATTAAAGCCACAGGAGATGGTAACACAGGAGAATATTTTTAGCTACTGCACTTTCAGCTTTAGTTAATCAATTCTAAAACTCTTCTTTGTTTGTTCTTGGTTTCCGTTAAGCTCTGCTATTTATATAATTGCAATACTCACTGAAGTAAGCACTAGAATTGCAAATGCAATACAGCCTCCATATAAAACTGCCTGCTACTTGCAGCAAATTTTAGTTTGAAACATTCTGCCAGCTGCAGCAGCCAACTTGTGGTGCGCAGGAGAACATTCCTGTGCCACAGGAGCGGGAAAACAGGTATAAACCTAAAATGAAAAGCCATCAAGTGAATTTACATACAGAAGAAAAAAAAAAAAAAAAGGAGCAGACTTCTCCATATTGGGCAGTTAGAGGCATTAAGCTTCCTGTAGTCACAAACAGAATGATATTAACACTCCAGGTAAACACCATGCAATCATTGATTAAAAGCAAATTTATCAGGTATGTAAGAGCACATTCCACTTAGAGCACTCTTTATACATGAAAGAAAATACAAATAGAAAAATAGTTTAAAAAGTACACACAACTGAACATCTACAGCAGGAAAATACTTTGAAATGTATCTTATCAGCCTGGCTGATGCGTATGTATCAGCTGCTAGGAAGAACAGTGAATGTTTCACATTCCCTGGCACTTGCTCTCTTGCAATCCAAGCGCTCTTCCTTTCATACCCCGGCCTGGGGCTCTCTCAGCCACTGCCACCACCTTCCCCTTGCTCGCAGCAACTCTGAAGCTGCAGTAACACCCCAAGCGATTCCCCTGCACCAAAACGACAGCCCAGACAAGTCTCTGTCTCTGCACGCAGCAGTGCGGTGCTGACATCCAGGCTTTGCACAGTTTCAACATGAATACTCACTTGGGCTTTATATTATGCTTGTTACATATTTGTTTGACAACTGATAGTCCATGAGATGCAATTTCACATTGTCCAAAGTATTTCAGCTTTGAAGAAGCCTTTGCAAAAAAAAAAAAAAAAAAAAAAAAAAAAAAAAAAAAAAAAAAGCGAATAACCCTCAGAAAACTGATTTATGATATTCTTTGGGGTAATTAACATTACCTTATGAGACAGAGGTCATTCTTTTCAACTTTGGCCTATCTGCATCAATGACAAGAAGTCCTGGTGTAGCTACCTCAGAGTAAACTTTTAGAAGAAAAGGCACTCACACTAGTGACATTTCTTAACAAACAAACCTGACTCCTCGCATGTAAGTTTAATCTTGCCTGTCTATATTACAAGTTACGCATTAGTCCAACTTATGCCCACAGTTTGGGGGGCATAAAGGCACTGCTAGCTGTTCATACGTCTGTGTTTTCCTAGATGCAACACCAGGAGAAAATAAAAACTAAACATATAAAAAACTGCATTTACATTTACAATGCTTAAACAGCAAAAAAAGATCTAAGCAGTTCCCTACATAATATCTTCCAAAAGACAAAGTCTGTTTTTATTTTTGTATCACTCAATAGTTCAGTAGCTGGCAAAACAAAAATTCCTCACTCGTCTGTCCCTGATGTATCAGTACCAGGTGCCTCCTAAGCAACATTAGAAGTCTGCAAGTAGACACCTTGAACTAAAGTCACCTGTACACTTTTCCCCAAACTATTTTAAATATGGTATTCAATTAGTTTCCAAATTCATTATTCTGCAGAGACATAAACTGATTACCAAGTGATACAAGACAAATTTTCCTTTGTGCAGGTGCTACAGGAATCACAAGGCAGCCAAGTAAAGCAACACAACACTTATCTATGCAAGAACAGAGCTGTTTATGTTTCTATAGCCAGTGCAGTTCCAGCAGGAAATGTTTTATATGAAGATGCAAAGAATTTGAAAGGATAGTCCTTCCAATAATCCTTCACCTCAGATGGCCTCAGCAAAACTGCAAACAAGGAGGAAAATCTGGAGCACCTGATGACAAACACAAGTTATATAACAGTAAGGATCAAATTCATTCATTCCTTACAGTCACACAGCAGAGACACTTAATGACATGGATATTTTAAAACAAACTCTAGAATCACGTCTTTCTATAGCCCCTATTTCCTGGCAGCTTGTAGATTGAACAACAAATCTCAGCTTGACTTGGATAAAATGCTGTTTACTCTTTTACCAACAGCTTCTGTTTCAATAATGCAACATGCTTTATAACTCAAACAAAGAGCATTCCTATTCCACAGGACAGCAATACATTATTCATCTACTTTGTGTTTTTGCTATTAGATTTGCCACAGAAGCTGAAGATATGAATTGCAAAGTCTAACAGCAAGGTACCTTGCTAAGAGGCAGCATTTATCAGGTGGAACCTGAAAAGCTTGGATTCACGTTCCAACTTTTATATACATTGCTTCAATATAAGTTTAATTTCCCTATCTGTCCCAAACCCCCCACAGAAATGGTACATTTAAGGTTAAAGTAGACAAAGCACAAAAAGAGAGTAAACCTGTCTGTATAAAGACTTAAAAAGGGCTTGAGGAATGCAGCCTTCCCATTTTATAACAGCAAAGACAGTAGGGAGGAACGCACTCGAGTCACTCTTGGAAGCGTTTTACCGGTTTTGGAATTAACATACACACTTGTTCAACACTTGCACTCCCACCCTGCCAGAAATTGAGGATGGCTGAATTTTAATGTTAGAGAAACTCTATCATTGGAGCAGAAAGAACACTGCGGGGATATCACCAGCATCTGGGTCCAGGATGCTGGTGCAATGGAGAAAAAAGGGCAAAAAGGCATCAAGAACCTTCACATCGAGCGGGTTCCTGGTCTCCTCGGAACCCGTTTCCCTGAAGAAACTCGCATTTCAGCGGACACCCCGCCAGCCTCCCAGCGGCACGGGAGGAAACACGGGAGGAAAAGCCGCCCCCCGAGCCGAGGCCGATGCCCGCGGGTGCCCGGTGACGAGGCCGGCGGCGGCGCCTCCCTGCGCGGCTCGGGCCGCGCGGAGGCCGCGCCGCTGCCTCCCCCTCCGCGGGCTCCCGGCGGCCGTTAACGCCGGCGCGAGCGGGGCCGGGGACACGCGACGCTCACCGGGCTCGGGCAAGTTGCGGCCGCAGCAACAGATGGGAGCCGGGCCGCGGCGCCCGGCGGAGGGAGGCAGGAGTGGAGGGAGGGAGGGAAGGGAAGACGCGCCCGCCCGCGGTGCCGCGCGGGCCTCGGCGCCGCCGGGCACTCACCGAACGGCGGCGGGCAGCGGAGCCGCGGCCGCCCGCTCGTCTCGTGCGGAGGCGGCGGGAGCAGCAGCGCGGCCGGAGCCCGCGCAGGGCCGGGCCGGGCGCGGATGGCGACAGCGCCGGAGCCGCCCGCGCCGCCCGCGAGGGGAAGAGCGGGGGAGGGGCGGCGGCTGCGGGGCGCCGCGGGGGAGCGGCCGCCGGGCGGGGACCCGGATGTACCGGCGAGGGAGGGGGGAGGCGGCCCGCAGGTGACTGACTGCGCAGGCGCGCCGGGCTGCCAGCGCACTGCGCATGCACCTGCTGTGACTCGCAGGGTCTCCGGCGGGGGGGGCGGTGGCGCGGGCGGGGCGGGGCGGCCCCTTAAGGGGCCCGCGCGCCGCCATCTTCCCGCCGCCCCCGGCCGGGCAGCGGGCGCTGCGCGTGGGGGTCCCGCTCCGCGCAGCCCCGTGGCGGGGCCGATGCGGCTCCCCCGGCGTCGCTCCCCGCTGCGCACGCGTCCCCGGGAAAAATAACGTGTTCCTGAGGGGCTCACCTCACCGGGATCGAAATGCCCTGCTTTTGGCGTTGTGATGCTGTTAGATCACTGGGACAAATTCAGGACTGCAAACCCTGATGTTCCTTCTGGTACAGGCTAATTGTTAAGAGCAGGAGGGTAACAGAGGTGCTGTTTTGGGGCCTGTGTCTTTAGTACCACTATGCATACACAAGGGAAAACGAAAAAGTCTTGCTACGAAGTTCTCTGGAATACAGATGAAACAAGTTTTCCCGTGGAACCTCACCAGCCTTTGCGTTGAGTGGTTCTGAAGCCAAGCAGTCACTTACACTCGATACCTGATCCATCCTCGATACACTCACCCGATCCGTGTAAAATAACCACCTGGAGGAACAGAAGATCCTCCTAGAGCTTCCCATGGTGGTACCTTCACCATGGCCGTGAGCTGGATACCAGCAACAGTCCAGGGGATGGGCGGGACACATGGGCAACGAGACACAACTACAGCAAATACAGGGCAGTAACGCAGGGGAGTATCCCGGGATATCCCCCGGCACAGCCTTCGGGAGAGCGTCACCCTACCCAGTGCCGGGTGGTCTGCCTGGAAGAGCCCTGCGAGCCTCCCGAAGCTCGAAGCACTCCAAAGCCAAGGGCCAGTTCGGGAACTGCCAACAGGGAACACGGAGCTCCCTCAAAGCCACCCCGAGACAGCATGAAAACGGTGAAGCCCCCAGCGATCTCGACACGACAGTATTGCATATTACATACGACGGCATATCCCCTTCTTTTTATTTTTCATGCCTCTATGTATGCTAACTTAAATGGATAAGCCTAGTTTCTCACCTGACTTGGTGGGATTTAGGAAATATGGATTCAATAAGCTAAAACCTTGAAAGTATTACAGATAAAATGGTATCCTGGGGCAAGAATGTCTCACTGCAGGTGTTTTCATTAAAGTTGCATACTGAGACACCCACATCCCATGTAGTATTGAAAATCTGAAGCATAAGAAAATACTGCATACGCTAAAGATTTTTCATGACGAACAATAAAATAAAATCACAGAATGGTTGAGGTCGGAAGGGACCTCTAGACATCACCCAGTTCAACCCCCCTGCTCAAGCAGGGACACCTAGAGCACGGGGCACAAGGTCCACCCGTTTTCTATTGCTTTTGCCTCGACTTTCAACTTCTTAATTGATCCTTCTGAATAGAAAGTGATTTCATCAGGTTATTACTGGGATAATGGTCAAAAGCAAGATTAGAGATGACATTTGCCAGTTGGTATCATAAAATTAAGGAGTGTTAATAGTATCTTATAGTGCCAATTGTACCAATGACAAAAGATGACTTTATGCTATAGATGGACAGTTAAGGTAAATAAAAACACAGAAGTGAACTGTCTGTCCCTAAGTGCCACACGGCTGCAGTACTGCTGCTGCTTTAAACCTCGGGGCAGCCTAAGGGAAAACACCAAAAGGAGCAAGGGAAGCCACCTTCCCTCGTCTGTGCTCATCACTGTACAAACCTCTTCCATTGCGTGGCTGAAGAGGGAAAATAAGCATCCCATATCCAGAGCTACGTTTTTCCATCAACAGAGAGGCCCATTTTCTTGCAGTAAAATCTCAAGGCTGAAAAACAGCGGCAGCTTTTGCAGGGAGCCTTTGTGAGAGCGCAGTGGTTCGCAGCACCGTTCAGTTCAGATAACGCTCACGCCGCGTTTCGCCCTCCCCCGGCAGCTTCTTCCACCTTTCCTGGGGTAGGAGAGGCCGCAGCAGCAGTCATGTTCACACCATGGTTTCCTTTAGGGCTCTCGGATAGCACAAATCCTCCGATATAAACGTAGCTCTTCTGAAATATAAACACTTGCAACAAAATACGAGTGATCTACATGAATTTCAAAAAGCACAGACAAAACAAAACGCCAAGGTCAAACCATTCTATGCTTACAAGGATGCCTGAAGTGTTTCCAGATACCACAATAACAAACAATTACAATGTTTTATACACTACACCCGCAATCTCGAGATGCCCTTTTTCCTGCCCAAGGGTCACTTCGATATCTAGGTGGGAAATTGAGGCATTTCAGAAGTTTTTAACACCACTAAATACAGAGAAAACTTGTTGCCTCCTAGTCCTCCGCCCTAATTACTTCATGTGATTACTTACATTAATCATCTCTTCTTCTGACACTACACAATCTGAGATTATTCTCCATTTCTCATCTGTTGATGCAGTTGCTCCTTACAAACACCATGCATGGTCTCTTGGTATGATACGTCTTAACTAATATGTGCAGACTTGCCATTAATAAACAGTTCCCTTAAGCGAAATGACATGGAAAGTTCAGTGTTGGATGGTGATCAAAGATAGTGGTGATTTTACAAAATAAAGCTCTTTTGGTTTTATATCTTGTTGCCTTTCCTCAGCAGTTCTGCTTGCTGATGTTGACAGAGTAAGTAAAGGGAAATACAGAGAAAATGGCAGGTGTTAAACACGTGTTAAACAAATGTAGTAAGCACAAGGAAGATGGAAAGAGGAACTGCAGCTTTTATTTTAATTGTATTTTGTCTCAATTAGAAAACAAATTATAGTCGTAGGCATATTACAGAATAGAGCTAAATGCCGTATTCACTTCTGAGAACTTGAAGCAGCTAATAAAGCTTTTCTTTTAAAAACTCCTCAGCAACTGGATGTGTGGATCCTGTTGCACTAAGCAGAAGTGCTTTGAGCAAGTAGTAGTTGTGGTCGAAACTACCTTGTTGGTAAACAGGTGAGCTGGGCAGCAAGAAACCTGTTGAAACCATCAAGATAATTCAGCACTGTGGAGCTCAGGAGGGCATGATTGCAACCACAGATCCAAATTTATGGCTCTCAGGAAAAAAAAAGACGAACTGTGAGGTTCTGATTCTTTTCATGCTCCTGAAGCCCAGTCCAGCTCCCTCAATAGAGAGGAAGAGCTACAGTGGCTTCTACAGGGTCGTCACCTCTGCTTGTACAAAAGCCTTTTCTTTTTCAGCAGAACACCTAAATGCCGGTGGTTTCATTTCCTCTGGGTTTGAAGAAGGGCTGCAGAGCTCGCGCCGCGCTGGCCCCGCACCCTTGGCCAGGCGCACGGAACCACGCCAAGCTCCAGCCCGCTCTGCCATTAAACACCAGGTCTGGACGGCAGCTCCCTGCCAGCCTCTCTCCTTTATCTTTACAAAATGTTTCAAATCAATCAGCAGCTTAGTAGGATTCCAGTTAATGGATGGAATCAATGCTTCAGAGAACAGGCCAGGCAGGATTTAAGAGGGCTGGACTGTCATTGCTCTCTGGAACAGAAACTCTCCTTATATGTATATATGTGTACATGTGTATATGTATATATGTATATGCGTATATATATAAGCACACCCAATCCAGCAGCTCTGATGAAAACAAATATTCTTGAAAATTTTGCTTGCATCAGGAGCATCAGAGTATTTCACTTTGATCATCTATATCCTTTCCAGTTACGCAGTCATCCTTTTTTTGCTGTTTGCTTTGACTTTTTGCTTTTTCCCCTAAGAGCTTCATTCATTTGTTAATAGAGCAGCACTTGGGTCCTAAGTGATTATGGGGCTGCTCTAGTTGTCACCCAGGGACACTGTCAAGAGGCCACTTGGTGCCAGCTGCTCCCTTTGCTACAGTGGCACTAACAGTTTCCTCTTCCGATCCCAGAGGATGCTGAAACCTTTCAGTGGTGAAACAGGTAAGTTAATTAAAGCACCCCAGCGAAAGCCTCTGGAGAGAGACCCTTGGGAGCCAATTTCAGAATGCAGTGAACAAGCTCGGACTCCCCCAGACCAGCCATTGCTCCATGTGATACAACCAAGGACAATCCAAGGTCATTTCCCTTTAGAAAGTAAAACTCAGATCAGCACTTGGCCTGGTTCTGCTGTTTACTTGAACTACTGTCAACCAAATTCATCCTCACTTGTGATCCAAGTGATGTTGAGTACAAGACAGTGGAATGACGTGGGGAAAACACAAGGACTTAGCGTCTGGCTCATCAACCATATCTCCCTCTTTGCAATCTGCTATACTACACTATACTATACTGCTATCTTCAATGCAGTTCCAGCAATATGCTCTTAAAAGCAGCAAGCATTAAAAGGACTTCAGTGCACACAACTGCTGACTGTAAAGGATCCTGAAGGCCCTTTGCCCATCACGTCTCCTTGCAGCACAGCCAGTGATCTCATGTGAACTGCGTTGGCAGCCTCCTTTTTCAGTGGGGTAAGTAGTTCCCATTCCACCAACACCAGGATGGTACATTTAGCTTTCGAAGTACATTCTTTGAGCGGGATTATTTTTAAGCCCAGGGCACTAGGACAGAGTCCACACTGCTCACATAAGCAAAAACATCGCTAACTGCAGAGACGGGTTTGCTAGCAGACAGAGCAGAAAGCGAGGCCTTTTCCACACACGGTGATCCATGAGGGACAAACCGGGCACACACAAATGCTGCAGTTAAATGAAGCATTTGAGCATTTGCTGAAACACCTCCTTTGCTGGGCAACAGCAACACTGCACACCAAACATCTTCGCTCCCTTTTTTCCTGAGCATGAACATTGCACCTACAAGTAAATCCTGCACCAAAGACAGCTGCTGAATACTCTGCCAGCAAGAAAAGGCACTAAAGCTGACATTGCACATTTCAGTTACTTGAAGTTATTTTGAAATTACCCAAATAATAAAAAGATCATGTTCTCCATGTCCCTACGCATGAGCCGGGACACATTCTGACCCTGCTCATACCGACTGGATCCCTTCCCACCTGAGATGCCCGCGCTCCTGCTGGCAGAGCTTATGTGCCTGGTTTGTTAGGGAGGAGAATAGAGCCAAGAGGCCCGAAAGAAGCAAAATTTTCAGTAGTCTGTGAGTGCTGGGCTGTAACTCGGAAGAGCTTAGACTGCTTTTCTGGCCGTGACATTCTTGCAAAATATTAAGTGAGAGTGGCCTGAGCTATGGCCAGACCGATAACTTCCATTCTGGTAATTCCCAACGTCTAAATTCGCAACGCTGATTGTCAGTAACTTGAACATCAGTGCGAAAACTCGAGTTGTGGCGATGCGTACGGTGCCTCACGGACACCGCGGAGCAAGCCCTGCTCCGAGGCCAAGGCAGAGGCGTGCGGGGGGCACACGCGGGTTCCCCGTCCCGCGGGACAAACTCCAGCATCCCACAGGGATGGCCAGGGCAGTCCCGAGCGAAGGGGCCTGCTACGAAAGGGAGCAGCAAAATCCGAGGTGCTCAGTGGAGCTGGGAGAAGCCGCCCCGGCAGCACCAGGAGCATGGCAGGACGGAGCAGGGCTGGGGACAGGGGCCAGGAGTGTCTGCAGGGAGCCCACAGCCCCTGTCCGCGGGGAATTAGGGCCCGTTAGTCACACTGTGCACGTGGTTTTTATTTTTTTTTTTAATCTTACTTCTCTTGCAAGGAAAGGTGAATACTACCTGCTTCTTCATGCTCTCTTTATTCCTCTAATCCCGTTTGCTGGACTGTGGAATTTTACTTTAAAAGGATGGACTAGATGATTTCTAGAGGTTCCTTCCAACCTCAACCATTCTGTGATTCTGTGTGATTCTGTGACAGGGTCAGATGTAGGAGAAAATAAGATTTCTACGGCTTGCTCAGGGCAGAGCAGTCTGAGCGGGGATGTGACGGCATCAGAAAAACACCACGTGGGAGGGAAGCAGAGCTAAAGAGACATACGGGCAGCCAGACAGTCCTGCTAAGGCCTGTTCCTAACGGCTGAAACGGGGTCACTTCTGTCCCAGGGCAACAGGACGGCAGCGCGGCCCCGGGCTGGTGAGCGGCCTCGGGGCGAGTGCGACGGGTTGGGTTTAGTGCAGAGCGGAGGGCATTCAAAGAGGACCTGAATGCGGCCAGATGGTAAAGAGGGGCCGTGTGTCCTCCCCAGGACGTTATAGCGAAAAAAGGGCAGAGAGCAGGAGACAGCAGAGCAGGAGCAGCTCTGGCCTGAGCGAGGCTTGGGCAACGGCTGCAGAAGCAGCAGCAGGTGGTTATAGAACGGCTGCAAAGGGAGAGGTCACGGCGGCGTAACGAGGGTCACGGAGGAGGATCCGCCACTAGTTTCTGCTGCAAAGAAAACGTCCATTTGCTCAATACGGAACATGTTAAAACCTTCCTCTTCGCAAAAACACCCCAATCCAACGATTAAGTTTTCTGTTTTCAGAGTTCTACATTCTGCTGCTATTGCAAAGAAATAGCAAAAAAAGACAAAATTCTTTTAAATTAGGAAGCTTTACAGAGGTAATGTGTAAGTAATGTGTATGTGTAAGTAATATGTAAGTAATGTGGGACAATTCAAACAGTTTGTAACTCTCCTCCGATAGAGTCCTTACTACAAATGCACCCGCTGAAGTCTGTTCTTGCTGCACTTTAGTCCTCCTTACAGTAATGAAAAAACTTAGCTGGCCCTTAGAGAATTTTGTTGGCACTCATCACATTTCAACTCCTTGTGAAGGTTCTGTTTAATTAAAATGCACTAAGGCATTTTAATTAAAGGCACAAGTTAAAAAGAATGCACTAAGGAAAAAACATACAGACACACACATTCCTGTAGGATAAATGAATTAAAGATATGGTCATATGATTTCCTCTTTTATGGAAAAAAATAGAGACACTTACTAGTCAACAGGATTTTTTTGCGTTCTGTTATCTTTAAAAATGCTTAATACACTGCTTGGGAGCTGCACTTTTCCCTTTAATGCAGAGTTAACCATTACAATTCATTAAGTGACTTTTATGTTGCCATTAAGTGTTGCAATCAATTCGCTCTCGATATTCCACACTTTTATCTCTGCTATGAAAACGTGCTATTGGTTTTATTTGGCTCAAGCCCAGCACAGTGGATGACCTCAATTATTAATAATGTTTCCCCTTCAATAAAGCTTTTTGGATCTTTACAACAGTCTGATGATGTATTTATTTAGTGTGTAGGTGTTGAAGGATGGTTTATGTTGCTCAAACGAAGCAGAACAGATGTCCCCTGTATCTTGGTAGGATGGGAGGCATCTTATCAGCAGAACAGGCAGCAGTCTTGAGCCAAGGACGACCTGGAATGGCTCAGGAAAACCAAGATGTGTTTTACCCAGTGCAAACTTGGCAGCAAAATCCAAGGTCCACGTCTCCTTAAGTGAGCTGGCTTCGTTATCACACTAAAAATCACACGCACAGGCCAAAAAGACCCTCGCCCAGGTGAGGATCCTTCCCCGAAACATGCGGAATAGCGGATATGAGTGATATTATAATTGTATGCAAATTAGCAACCAATCAGCGCAAGAGGGATGTTCTTGGGGAGCTCCTGAGTGCGTAAACGCGGTCTGGAGAGCCGGGAGGGTGAGCTCGGCTCGAGGGAACCCCCGAGCACCCGGCCTCGCGCAGCCCCGGAGCGAAGCAGCCGCCGGCCCCGCCGCCCCCGGGCGGCATCGCTGGCCCCTCGCGCGCCGGCAGCGGAGCCGCTTCGCGGGCAGCAGCGCTTGGCCCCCCAGGCGGGACGGCTGCAGAAGCCCTGCCCGGATCCTCCTGCCTGTTCCCGGCGGGAGACGCTGCGTTCCGGACGCGCCGACCTCTTGTTTGGGTCTCCGTGAGCACCCGCCCCAGGCGAGCGGGTCAGCGACTCGGGGGGCAACGCGGCGAGTCGTGAGGGACACGGCAGGAGGGGAGCGGCGCAAGGGCAACGACCGCTCCAAGGGTAGGAGCCGGGGGCAATAATAACCTGTAATCACTACATTTCTGATTATGCAAGCTGCGTGCGTGGTTGCAGTGACGACAGGTACGGAAGTGGGACTGTCAAGAACATTCCTCTAGGCTAATAATATGGGAGCAGGTCAATCCACCCCTGTTCTCCCTCAGGATGCATCCCGAAACACTGGGCAAAGTCTGGTGGGGATCTCCTAACAAGGAGGAAACTAAAGGAATATCCTAACCAGTGCTGGACACGGTCTGAACTGGATGAGGAAAAATGGCCAGAGAGGGGAATGTTGAAGTATAACACAACCCTGCAACTTATTGTGTTTTGCAAGAGGCAGGATAAGTGGGATGAAATCCCGTACAAAGATTTGTTCTTTTCTTTGAGAAATGACCATGAAACAAGAAAAAAAAATGTAAATTGTTGGTATCTGATTCAAATGTGTTAATGAGGATGGAGGACAAAAAAAAAGTGTTGCGGTGTTGTTCAGCTTGTAGTACTGGGAAAAAATGTTTGAAAGTGGATGATAAAGAGAAGGATGTGCAATTTTTGGTCCCTCGGTAAGAAGATCAGGATAAAACTGATGGTAAAGATAAAGGAAATGAAGAATCGAGTCCGATTGCAGGCAGGACTCAAGCATGGCAGAACGCTGTGATTCAGAGGGAATACCTCTATATGGAAAAGCTCCTTTTTCAACTACAGATTTAATGAATCAGAAGAAGTCAGCTGGTCAGCTGAGGAAATTCAGAAAAAATGCACTGATCCTTTAAAATGATAATTGAAAATCATTATCTAGATTAGCAGAACTTATAAGTGCTCCTGAATACTTTACTTATGCCTGAAGATAAAACGAATGGTGTTGGATAAAGCTTGAGAGGGAAATGAGAGACAAAATGCTGGGGGCGGACAGACCGGATCATTTTATGCCGACCCAAGAACCAGACTGGGATCCGAATTAGCAGGTAGGCTAATAATTAAACAGTATCAGCAGTTAGTATCATATGGAACAAACCACGGAGTGCCTAGGCCTAAAAATATTGCAGAACTACATCCAGTTGTGGATGTGTAAGGCTGAGAATCCCTCTGCATTTTATGAGCAGCTACGTGAGGGCTCAAGAATGGGCAGACCTGGATCCCGAAGCTGAGGCTGCCAAGGTGACTTTTACTACACTATTTGTAGGGCAATCAGCAGCAGATATAAGGAAAAAAACTTCAGAATATGCATGGTTTGTTTGAAATGGCAGTATCTCCGCTAATAGGAATTGCATATAAGGCATAAAATAACAGAGAGGAAGTTAAAAGAAAGGAAAAGCAGGAGCAGCTGGAAGACAAAACGCGTAACGCTGCAGCTGAGGCAGCTGCATTTGTCCAAGTGCAAGTGTCTTCTTGGGGAAGAGCTTTTCTGAGGGGATGAGGGTGTGGAAAAACACAGGGAACGGAGGAATCCGGGGAATAGAGTCTAACTAGAGAGATCAATGTGCAGTTTGCAGGGACAGGGGGCACTGGGAAAATCAGTGTCCAAAGCAGCAGTGAGGGAGCTGGGTACCCCCGTCTGCATCTGCTCTGGAGGTGGATTTGCTTGTAACTGGATCAGATCAGCTTGGACCAGGGGTTGAGAAACTGGATGCCTCAGCCAAACCCCTGGCTTCAGTTAAGCTGGAGAATGAAATAGTATTTTTTTTTAGTAGATACTGGAGCAATGTTTTTGGTATTAAATAGTTTTAAGGGACCAATGAGTAAATTCGCTATGTCAGTAATTGGTGCTATGGGAAAGTGAGAGGTCAAGCCCTTTTTTCAATCAAAAATATCAAAAATTGGGAATAAGATACTCATACATTAATTTTTATATATGACAATGCCCCTTATTGTTGACGGGAAGAGATTAGTTAAATAAATTAGGAGCACAAATAACTTTACATCAAAACAAGGTTTGAGCACATATACCACAAAATAATGCTTGGGAGGTGCAGGTATGTATGTTGCAGGAATTATCCTAGACGGAGAATGCCGAGGATAAGGAAAAGCAAGTCGGAGCCGCCTCCTTGGGCATCATGGAGCAAACCCTTTAGTCCGGGCAACCAAAAAAGAACCTGGGAAAGTCGAATCAGCAGAACCAGTAAGAGCGGAATGAAATGACCAGGGGCCTGGAACATCTGCCCTATGAGGAGAGACTGAGGGAGCTGGGCCTGTTCAGCCTGGAGAAGAGAAGGCTGAGAGGGGATCTAATCAGTGTCTATAAGTACCTCAAGGGAGGCAGTGAGGAGGATGGTGCTGGCCTCTTTTCAGTGGTGGCCACTGACAGAACTAGAGGTAATGGCCACAAACTGAAGCACCAAAAGTTCCACAGGAACTTAAGGAAAAATTTCTTAACAGTGAGGGTGACAGAGCACTGGAACAGGCTGCCCAGAGAGGTTGTGGAGTCTCCTTCTCTGGAGATCTTCCAAACCCGCTTGGACTCAGTCCTGTGCCATGTGTTCTAGGTGACCCTGCGTGTGCAGGGGGGTTGGACTGGATGATCTCTAGAGGTCCCTTCCAGCCCTAAGCATTCTATGATTCTATGAAAGGTGGTAGGATAAAGAACAGCCGATACCCTATAATGTTGGAAGCCCACATCGGACTAGAATCTGTAATTAATACATTTTTACATCATAGACTGTTGTGAGAATGTCAGCCAGAATATAATATTCTGATTTTACCTGTCAAAAAGTCACACGCGCAGGATTATTGCTTAGAACAAGATCTAAGGGCTACCAATCAAATAGCAGTTGGTGTATCTGGTCATATCTAATTCTCACAATCTGTTAACAACAATAATTGAGTCAAACGTCTATTTTACAGTATTGTGTTTAAAAGACGCCTTCTTTCGTATCCCATTGGAAGAACCAAGTCTGAAGCTTTCGAATGGGGAAGCCCCACAACAGGACACAAAATGCAGCTGTGCTGGATCGTGATCCTGCAAAGGTTTAAGAACAGTCCTACTCTTTCTGTAATACATGGACAAAGGAACTGGAGCAGTGGCAACGTAAGAAGCCTAATATTAGCTTGTTACATTATGTAGATGATATCTTATTGGGGTCAGACATTGCTGAAGGATGTAGAGACCACCACTGGTTTAGTGAACTCTTGGCTCTTTGGGGATAAGAAAAGCATACCAGGAGACCCAGCTGAAGTGGGTAGAGGCCTTGTCCTTAGCATTACTGAGGATTAGAGTAACTTCTAGGGTTGGGAAAAAGGCTAGTCCACTTGAAATTTCGTATGAGAAGCATTATACTGTAAATTTGACTAGACAAGAAAACCAAATGCATACCAAAGGCAGTCAGACCTCAGATGACTATCTCCCGTCTTTGGCAGGAGTTCTGACTGCCCTCCACAGCTATGTCCAACTGTGGACACTCGTGCCTTTGGACTCACCTGTACACTCATTTATGCCAGGAGATCAGGTGTATCTACGAACCTGGAAAGAGCTGCTGACACACACGTGGAAGGGACCTCATGTTGTGCTCTTAGCGACTAGTAAAGGTGACAGGAATTGACTCTTGGATGAACCACACGCATCAAGGCAGCAGCCCTACCAGGGACTTGGACAGCTCAGCAAACTCAACCTTTGAAACTGAAGCTGTGTAGATATTAATTAACTGATATTGAATTAATTTTGCATTTAGATTGTAGCCAAGGGGACGTTTTTACTTGGTACTTGTACAGAAACAAAAAGGTCCATAGAACCAGAAATGAACAAGGTGTTATGGTTCATTTTCGTCATTTGTCTGAAATTGGAAGTTCAGGGGAATGATGGAGACTTATGGATATATAATATTCTTTTGGGGATGATTGAGAAATCAATGAAAGCAGTTAACCAGACAATCTGTTGGACATGCATCCACTTTCCAGAGCATTCCAGTAAGGGGAAATTGAGTGACATTCAGAGGGATGATACATCGGTTGGAACTGAAGAAACATGGAAAGGGTTAACATCCTGCTTTCCTGATCTAAGCTCATGGGTTAAGAAGTGTTTAGCAATCTTAGGAAGAGTTTTGTTAGCCTTTGTATGTTTTTATGTAATTGTGTACAAAATTAGTAAGTGTAGAAACTTCAAAGTGATGAGACTAATATGAAAATATTCATATAAGTCTCCAAGAGGGGAATTCTGTTGAAGGTTGATTTACATTACTAAGCAGAACAGATGTCCCCTGTATCTTGGTAGGATGGGAGGCAACTTATCAGCAGAACAGGCAGCAGTCTTGAGCCAAGGACGACCTGGAACGGCTCAGGAAAACCAAGACGTGTTTTACCCAGTGCAAACTCGGCAGCAAAATCCAAGGTCCACGTCTCCTTAAGTGAGCTGGCTTCGTTATCACACTAAAAATCATATGCACAGGCCAAAAAGACCCTCGCCCAGGTGAGGATCCTTCCCCGAAACATACAGAATAGTGGATATGAGTGATATTATAATTGTATGCAAATTAGCAACCAATCAGCACAAGAGGGATGTTCTTGGGGAGCTCCTGAGTGTGTAAACATGTCCTGGAGAGCCGGGAGGGTGAGCTCGGCTCGAGGGAACCCCCGAGCACCCGGCCTCACGCAGCCGCGGCCCCGCCGCCCCCGGGTGTCAGCACCGGCTCCTCGCGCGCCGGCAGCGGAGCTGCTTTTCAGAGAACGCAGGGGTCAAGCAGCACAGTGCGCTGTCTCTGGGAAAGCACCCAAAAATAACTATCTACTTGATATCAGCCCAAGGGATGTCCTAAGGGAATGAGAGAATCATTTCAGGGCAGGTCAACAGTGGTTTAGGGAAATTAGACAAATCTGTGTCTGGGGAACAGATGTCTTAGGGTTTGTAAATGTGCGAGGGAACCTTTCCCCTCTCGGTCACTAGTTCAGTTCCATCCAGTACGGCCTTAGCTGGAAGCTAATAAACATCCAATGGACTTCTGGGGCCTCCTGAAGCAGGGAGGGAGTCCTAGCAGAGAGGTACTTGCATCCTGAAGCCACTGCTGCTCACACTGGAATCTCAGCAGAAATACTTAGACACAGAAACTGAAACTGAATGATCTGTCTTGGGAATTAAGCATGGTAGAGGGAAGAACACTTTTTTTCCCACCAAATGCAGAAGCTTATGGGATGACAATCCAGCTTTAGATTTATTTATTTATTTATTTATTTATTTATTTATTTATTGTCATTCTCATTGTTGTTCTCTAAAATAATATAATACAAAGCCTGGGGTTTTCCTCACAGACCTTCCTCATCACAAGGACCTAAGATACTTGCAAATCCACATTTGCAGTTTCCCATATCACAAAGAAGATAAAGGAATAAGGAAAGATTTGACTTCATTCTTGAGGGCCAATTCTTGGAGTCCTGAGGCTCCAGAATATCGTCCAACTTTGCTGCAGGTCTGCTAGGAGAAAGAGGAGACAAATGCTGAGCATTGCAACCACAAACCACAGCTGTTGATGGGAACTGGCAGGAGCCCCAGGAATGCTGGAAGCACGGATGGCCTGCAGCAGGAGGCAGGGGAGCGAGCAGGCCGCTCGTTCACTCGGCTCCCGGTGCTTTTCCACCCCGGCATCTGCTTCCCTGGCAGCGCAGAGAGGGGACAGCAGGGTGCCATTTTATGGTGTGCTCCCCAGGTGATGCTGGCACTTCCCCAGGTAAACATACCCGAACACTGGCTCATGTTCACTGTGCCCGTGGGTTCAAACTGTTCACAGCTACTTGGCTTTAGCTTGCTCCTAACTTGTTCCTGTTGCCTCCATATTTCACTTGAGGAGGAGAGGATGGGAGCTCGACAGCTCCCTTCTCCTCTGCTCCTGCTCGGGACAGAGCAGCAGGGACACGTCGGGACAGAGCCCTGTTGATAGCAGAGCTGCATCCAGAAGGATACATGGCCCACATACGTGATGAGGCTCCTTGGCCTGTGGTGCAGAAGGGCAGTTTTCATGGCCAAGGGGGAAGGGAAAGTAAGGACGTGGTAACAGCATCCTCTGGTCACCATCTTTTGTTACCAGCATGTGCAAATCCAGCTATTCCAGTCCATTATATTTGACGGTTTTGCACTCAGAAGCAGGTGAAATGTCATTATCTTGGGGTAAATTTTCACTGTCGTAGGCAGGGAGGTTGTCCTCTAAACACCCTTAGTATTAATGGGAAATTGATCCCGCAATTTAAACTCCAAGAGATACAAACCTCTCACGTGGGACCACTTTCAAATGTGTTAACATTTTGATTCATGAAATGAGACATTTTTAGAAACAAATGCAGATCCATTTCATTCAGGTTTTGGGAGGTCAACTGGGTACTGGAAGTGAAATGTTTTGATCCCTGTTTACAGAAGGGATTAAAGTAACATTAGCTAAAGGGAGGGCAATTTCTGAGGTTCTTCACGCTAGCTGGCACATCCTATGGGGCTGGAACCTAAACCTACCTGCTTGCAGTAACAGTGTCTAGGGCTAGAGGAGGGTTTGGAATAAGGGCCTGGGTTTCAGCGACCTTCTCTAAAAGTACGTCCCCCACACTATGGGATATGCCTCTATCTACAAAGATCGCTGATGCTGCTGAGCGGCAGGAGCAGAGCCTGACAAAACAGTGCAGGAAACAACCAGGGGGAGGTTCCTCATTTGCTCCGGGACCCAGGCTCTGGCCACTCCTCCAGCGGGTGCTAGAGGAAAAGGGCTGAGCAAAGCCTAGGACACATCCAGGACTGGCTCGAGGATGGGCTCTCAGTAGCTCAAAACCAAATCCCGTGAAGCTGAGTATCAGCCTGGGCTCCATTCTACGGGAGAGATGAGAGCAGCTTAGGACACAGACTGACCTGGAAACGCTGGTGTCTCAGCTGGGGAAGAGGCCACTGCGCAGGGTGCTCATGGCAAGTGGGGAGGAGGAGGAGAAGCCACCGGCAGTTCCTCTCTGAAGCCACCGGCAGTTCCCCTGGCCCTGCAGAGGAGTCTCTGCCCTTCCCCTTTCCCTGGGAAGGGAGATTTGCACTTTGGGAGCCACGACTTAGAGGAAGTTCCTGTGGCACCAAGTGAGGGCAATACCCCACTCAGATGCCCGCACAGCAGGGCCCAGCAGCATGAAGAGGAAGGGGAAAGGCCCGAGCCCTGTGCAGGAGGCCAACGAGGGCAGCGCAGCCCTGCGAAAGGGCTGCCTAGAAACGCCGCAAACCCTCTGCAGCACCAGCTACCACACTACGGACACAAGGGCATAAATCTATTTTAGAGGCATTATAACATTACGATTCATGTTGGATCAGGGATACAGCAGGTTAAGAGCAACTTAAAGCAGGTACAAAGGAATTTTTGCTCATAAAAGCAATAGTAGTTACACCAATAAGCAGGGTGTCCAATCGACGGAGCATTCTGGGTGCAAGAAATCCTGATACGAGCTCCTGAAACAGTCTCCTCTCTAAGCAGTAATCCTGGGGAAGCAACTTGGTGCTGGGCCTTAAAGAGGCTCCGAGTGGCTCCTTCATTCAGAGGGAATCCTACCAATGTTCTAGTTTGACAGATACCCGCTGGCAAAGCCCTAAGGCGATCCGGGACGCCCACAGTGCACTAACACGAGAACATTCCCACATAGAGCAAATATTTCTCAAGGCCTCAACGCAAGCAGGATGCCAGACCCACCTAGTAATGCACAGAAGATCATATTTGATCGGGCAGCCAGTCCTTCAGAGGGACTTAACCATCTCTGGAGGCAAAGGCAGGAGCATCTGCCCTATTCAGTTACGTGACTGATAAAACATCCCTGGGAATTAAGATCCTTTTTTTTTAAAAAAAAAAAAAAGCTTTGTCAATGAGTCCAGACCTACCACCACGAACACCAAAATCCTTCCAGGAATTTGCAGGCTGAAGGGAGAGTCACCATCACATGGGAGGCACATCCCAACGCCTCTGGCAGGACAGCAGGCTGCTCTCTGGGGTCAGGAACGCGGCTCCGGCTCCGGATGCTGCCTGAAGAGGCAGGGTCTGCTCCGGGCATCTGAGGAGCAGCCAAGGCAGACAGGTTCCCCCCTGCACCGCTGTGGGGGAAGCTGCTCAGTTCCCCCCTTGTGAGGAGACTCTGCAAAGCTGCATTAAAGTGCTGGTTGGTTGGGATTTCCAGGCAACCTCCAGCTCCTCCAAATAGGTCAGGCATGGAAGAATATCCAAAATGAGGAGTTTCTCTTTGGCACAGGTGGCAGGGACTAACCCAGGGGTTCCCAGACCGCATCCCAAGGCAAAGGGGAGGGAGAGAGGCGAGGGCCCCTGCAGTCTCCCTGCAGGTCGGTGCAGCTTCCCGCTGCCTGCTCCACCGCAGCCAAAGCTCAGCATCCGAGGCCCTGCTCTGCTTGCATTTAAACACCTCTCCCTCTCGCCGCGCAGAAAAACATCACCTGTGTGTCACCTGCACCAGCGCAGCCCTTCCCAGCAACTCAGGATCCCTTTTCCATCTCACTTTCCCCTCTGCAGGGAAGTTTCAGCCCTTCCCCACAAGCACACTGCCCTCTTTTACTTGTCCAAGCACAACCATATGTGGAGGTCATGCTGCAAATCAAAATTATGCCAGGATATAAAATGAAAAATGGACCCTTAGAGCACCAAATAAATCTAGAGTCATTCTTGTAATCTGAACTATTTCAGCAACTGGTTTATGCTGCAGCCCCATTAATAGCAACACGAGCATATGGGAGGAGAGTAAACTGCAGCCAGGGAGAGGAAAGCAGAGTGAGCGGCTAGGGGCACAAAACTGTAGGTGGAAACAACAAGTAACCTCGGTACAACGTGTCCAAAATTGCATTTGTCACAGACAAACATAAAAATTACAGGAGTGCATTAAAACACTAGGGGCATTGCAAACATTTCACAGTGCTGGGAGTGTCATTAGCCCCGGCACAGAAAAGCACAGAGGGTTTTGTCCCTCTGAAGCAGCTCCCACCTGAGCTCTACGGGGAAGGGAAGCTGCAAGGACGAGAGGGACAGGGCGAAACGAGCGCAGGCTGCAAACACTGCCTGCCTTTATCAGCGCTCAGAAGAACATTCATTCCCACTGCCCTCCGATTGCCACAGATTGGCCTGTGCTTACTAATTCTAGCCGTTTTCTAGTTGAAAACTACAAATTATTTCCTTTTTTTTTTTCTCTCCATTTTGACAGGTCATGAGCTGCTGGATGCAGCCAGTGCGGTTGAGAAATAAATACTGGTGGAAATGAGAAATAGATAAAATGCACGTTAAAGATGCTCACTAGGGCCAAGAGAGAGTCCTTGAGGCAGTGCAGTGTGTGCTGGGCTGGGAAGGGAGCTCTGCTGATGTCCTGAGCTGGACCTGGCATCCTGGGCCTCCCTGCACACAAAATAGCGTGAAAAACTGAAACGCGAGCGCTGTGCGCCCCGCGTGGGCAAACGGACACCGAGTTTATAAAATAAGAGGCAAATAAATGTATTCTGTGCCTTAATGCTCGATGGGGAGCAGGAGGCAGATAGTAAAATAAAGAGGCGCAAACTAAAATCTTTGAGGAGGCCCAGGCAGCCTCACACGAGTTGTAAGACCAGAGGGCTGCATTTCAGACGCACAAGTCACCAGGTCCCATGGCCAAGCTAATATCTAGAAGGCTCCTGAAGCCCAAAGCAGGCAGCCGACGGCCTCTCACTAAGCATGGCCACACATCTGAACACTTACTAATGGGCAGCACAACCCTGAGTGCATTAGTAGCTTCAAGTAAAGAATTTAAAGATATTTAAAAGAAAAGAAAAAAGGAACTGTTATTTCTAGAGCAATCGAGCAGAACACCCAACCCGGCAGAGCAGCAGCTCCTCCGACAAGCTGCCTTGCTCTCAGATGGAGAGGGACTAGGAGCGAGCAGCACCACTTCCAGTTTAATCACTCCATTCACTGCATTCCCAATCTGTAAAACTTCCCGTCTTTGCCCGGGCTTGCAGAGCAACACTGGCAGCGATGCAGTTTCAATAACAAACCACAGCGGATCTCGGCTTCCCCTTAAACGACCATTTGTCTTAAAGGGCCTGGCACCCAAAGTCAGCAAATTCTGATCGCCAAGAATCAGCCCATGAAACTCCAACTCACACTGGTAAGAAATTACTCAGAGAAGTTGCTCCTTCCACCGCTCCCCCAGAAGGAGCACGGACACTTATCAGGGAGGCGGTGGTTACGGCACATGCGCGAGAACGTCCAGTTTTGGTTACGTCTCGTGTTCCTCCTCGCGCACGTCTAACTGGTCTGTCACACCGCAGGGACCACTTGTGGAAGAGCCTCCCTTCGCCATTCAACGCCATTATCAGCATCGCTCCAGTTCCGAAAGATAAAGCAAGCCGAGAGCTGGCTTCCCAAGCTGGCTTCCCCAAATTCCCTCTGCTTGATTCCCCAAACACGTCGGGGAGGATTCCCAGCGTGGGCACTCGGCGAGAGCCGCTCGCTGGAGGCCGCTCCACTGCGAGCTCCTGGAAAGCGGAGCGGCGTCTGCTCCGCGCGTTACAGTGATTGCTACTGACAGCTCCTTCATGGTATCACAACAAATTAGGTCACAGATTAGATTTTCATAGCACAGATTACGCGTAGTGCCTGTAGTTTGCTTCTCCAATAGAGAAGGTTGTGGCCGGGCGGTTTGAGCTCAGCGCTGGGAACAGGACAGATGCGGGGGGTGGAGGGTTCCCAATTCTGGCTGAGACAAAAGACTGTTTCGGTGGGAATCAGATAAAATTCTTGGTCTTTACTGCAGTTAGAAGCCTTAATATTCTTCCCTTTCTTCCATATGCCTTTGAGAAATATAAAGAGTTTATTCACTAGATACCTTGGGATAGATGCTACAGCATTTCTAGAGCAGATATCAAACACTGCCTTTTTTTTTTTTTTTAAAGAAAACTACATTTTTTTAATAATAAAGATGCAGTATCTAAGGAAAAGAAAAAGAAAGGAAAACTGCTGGGAATGGAAAGCAAATGTATCTATTAGATCTATCCCACCTGACACCGCAAAGGTCACTCATACCTTTGGTTTCAGCATCTCTTGCATAGAGAGACCCTGAGGGAATAAGAGCATGATGAATGCAGTACTTTTTTCCTGAAAACCTGTGAGGGGGATCAGTTTTAAAAAATCTACCAAGCAAGGACAATCATGGAATTCAGACACCAAAAGAAAATCCCAACTACATGAAGCTGCCCCCAGAGAGGGACGAAGCACAGAACAGGGGTTTGGAATGGCCGAGCACTCGTGGGACAGTGCTCTCTGTGAAGCCTGTCCTGACTGCAGAACTGCAATCCCTGCTCCAACAGCCGGGTTCCCAAACCATGTCAGCGCTGGGGGATGCTCCCAAGGATCTCTCCTCGCCCAGGCCTGGGCTCCTGTGGGAGCAGGGCTAGGAGTCTAAGCAATCTGAGCTCCTGTGGATCAGCAACCCGGGTTCCAGCCCTGGAGGAGCCGCCTAGGTCTGGGAGAGCAGAGCAGCGGGGCAGATAAGCGAGCTTAGAGCCACAGTAAGCGCTAATGGAAAACCTAAACCTGATGATTAGGGAGATAGGTCCTAGCCTGAGCTAACCTCGGAGACAAGACTAAGCCAGAGCTGGGCCTGGCACTGCAGGAATGACCTTCAGCTTGCAAAAACAGCCCAGCTAGCAGCAACGCGGTCGCACCCCACACGCGTGTGCTGCTCGGGCAAGCAAGGCGCCAAAGGGAGGCTGGTCCCTGCAGAGCGGCCAGCTCCTTCCCACACACACACCAACCCGCAGCCTCTGCTCGAGCTCCCGGGGCCGTTCGCAGGCAGCGGGGACAGACCCTCTTCCTGCTCCTCACGAAGCAGGAGCAGCCCTTGATGCTCCCCACATGCAGCTCGGGGCAGGCCGGTGCCCAGCGCCCTTCGCTGTGCATCGCACGCGTGAGGCCCAGCGGCAGCTGCCCGAGTTACCCCAGCCACGACTTCAGCTCTGGAACGGCCTTGCCCTCCGCTTCAGCAGAAAGTTCTTCACAGGAAACACGCTTTTACTTTCAGTATGCGCTTGCCCTTGTTCTCCAACAAGCACAGGAAACCTCTCAGTTGAACATCAGCCTTTATTCTCACAAGCCGCTATTTATCCTCCGCTACCTTGGAGCAAAAAGAAACAGCAGCTGAGAGTGGCCGTGCCCTCCCACACTCGCAGGCTGCGTTCAGCTTTTACCCACCCTCAGCACATCGGCTCCTGACGCTGCTGCCGCGGGCACACGCACTTTGAGAGGCGCAGAACGACGTCTAATTATTTCTTCCTCAAGCCTGCGCTCTGCTGCGTTCGTTATTGAAAATCCATGGTACATGCTCCTTGCTGAGCAATCTCAACCATCGATCTCATTTAAAGAAACAGATGCCCTAAACTTTACTGGAAACATTTTTTAGAAGTATCTGCCACGGACCCAGGGTCAGACAAGCCCCGGAACAGAGACACCCCCGCGCTTCCTCCGAAAACACAGAGCCCCTCGCGATACCTCTGTGTTTGGGGTGAAATTACACAATTTGCCTCTTCCTCATTTGTATCAGACACTTAGCAGAACGCTGAATAAAAGCTGTGCCCACCATGCTCCTTTGAACCCACTTTTACTTAAAGAACCATTATTTTTTCAGCGATAAGAGCCCATTTTTAAACAGCTAAAGCGTAACGCAGCTCCAAACCACGCAGGCAGTCTTCATGGTTTAAGGGCTGCTTCGTGCCATTTCCTCTGGGTTTCACCATTCATCATTGATCCTTTCAAAATGCTACAGCTTACCTAAGAGATGGGCAGTTTTCCCAGCCGCCAGGATCACAACCAGCCCGCTGCCCCTGCCCAGACAAGGAACTACTGGATCCCTCACAGCAGAAGTTCTGGCCGGCCCAGCGCATTTTTGGCCATCTTGGGCTGGGCTTTTGCAGTAACAGGTGCAGGATTGGCACAGATAACGGCGGGGAAGGCTCGAGCCTGGCACCCGGCCGAGCAGCACGGGGTAACCACACGAAACCCACGCAGGCACCAACGGCGCCGACAGCGCTGCCGCCGCTCCAGAGCCTGGACAAGCGCTAACAGCGCTGCGGGGCGCGTGATGCAATACTGAAGAACGGCAACTTCCTCCCCAAACCACCCAGCTCGGCTTGCTGCTGCTGCTGCGCCAAGCCTTGGTGCTCCGCTTGGAGCCAAAACGCTTTATTTGTTTATTTATTTATTTATTTCCCCGCTGGAAGGCGGGCGGATGGGCGCTCGGACCGTTCCTGCCCCCCGTGGAGGGCCAGGCTCCATCCGCTCCCGCGCTGGGGGTGTTTGGGGGCAGGATCTCGCCCCCAAACGTGTCACCTCCGTCCCCTCGCCGCAGACACGGGCGAGGCCGCCTCTGCGCCCGCTCACCCGGCGGAGGAGGAGGAGGAGGAGGAAGGTCTCGCTGCCCCCTAACGCACAGCGGGAAACTGAGGCAGCGGCGCGGGACGCAGCCCGCAGCGCGGCGCTCCCGGCGCGGCCCGCGGATGCGCTGCCCGCCCGCAGCCCCTTCCCCGGGGCCTCGCGGAGGGCTGCGGCCGCGGACGGGCCCGCGCGGCGCTGCGGGGCCCTCTCGCCTCCCCGGGGACACGGACACGGGGCCGAGCCCGCCCCCCGGCGCGGGAGCCTCCCCGGGCTGCGCCTGCCCTCCCAGCCCCCTCAGGCAACGGCAAGGCGGGAACGCGCCCGCCGCCAACGGTTATCAACGGCCGCCAACGGTTATGAGCGCTCGCCTACCTGCGCCGGCGGGGCACCCGGCGGCTCGGAGCCCGGCCTGGCGGCCTCAGTGGCGCAGGTCGGCGGCGGGCGGCGGGCGGCGAGCGCCGAGCCGCATCGCTATAAAAGGAAGCGGCGCGGGGGGGAGGAAGAGGAGGCTCCGCCACCTTGGCCGCGCCGCCCCCCGCCGCACCTGCCTGGGCGCCGGGCAGCGGCGGCGCCGCGCGGCCCCTCGCCATAGCGGGCCGGGCACCTGGCCGGGCAGCGCTCCCCCGAGCCTGCCGCGCTGGGCGCAACGGCATCGCGGAGCGGCATCGCCAAGCGGCATCTTTGTGCCCCGTGGTACTGCGAGCGGCTTGCGGGGGGCCTCGCTGCGCGGCCGAGCCCGCCTCAGCCCCTGCCGGGCCCAGGGACAGGGAGACGGGGCGGCCGGGGCGCCCAGCAGCGGAGCAGGCCCTGGGGCTGCTGTGGAAATGGCTCGTGCTGATTCCTCTCACATTAGTGAGCAGCTAAAGCTACCGGCTTAGCAGGAGAGAGGTGATAACCTCAGAGAGCCAGGTTTAAATAAACATTCCTGGGGGCATGAATTAACATTAATAAAACATGCCCCCCAAAAAATCCCACTCACAAAATTATCTTGTAAGTAGAAATTTTCTACCCCTGCATTTCTTTTTTCATGTGTACTTTTTGCATCCAGGCAGGGAAAGGGGACGAAGGTGCTTGGATCTTGCAGCATCCCACCTAGACACATGTGGAAGGGGCAGGGGTGCTGAGCTAAAGGATGATCCAAGCAGGATTGAGCCCCAAGCACGGTGTCTGTGGCAGACCTGCTCCAAGGAGGTAGCAGGGCTGCCAGAACCACATCCAAGGAGGGCTCCAGGCCCTGTGTGCAGCTGTGTCCAGGGCCTGCAGGCAGGAACCACCCCTCCTGCATCCTTTGTAACTGTTTTTTACATAAAGGAGAGCACCATTCCTACTCTTCCAAAGGTGCCCAGTTACCCGCCATCCCTCCATATCTTCTGCTCTTGCACCTCTACCCTATGGCACACACAGAGTTCAGCTGTAGAAGACTTGGCAGTCCCCATCCTCTAGCACCGCTGAACAGCAGCTCACGTCACATGAAGCTCCATGCTGGAAGCTCCTTGGCCTCCATGTGTCCTAGATGCTAAACTCGCTCTCTGAGCAGCCTACCAGCTCTCTGCAGCTCAGCATTTGCTTTCCAGCTTCTTTCTGGCACGGGTCCTCAGCAGCAGAGAGACTCTGGCTTGTGAATTTGCCCACACATCTATCCTGAGGTGAGAACTACTGCAACACTCCTCAAGTTGCACCTGATGACTTTCCTGTCCCCTTGTTTGGACAAAAAAAAAATGCAAAATGAGAATTTGTAGTTGGCAATTTCAGGAGGGACCTGCATCTCTTACCGCTCAGCTACAAAGACTCAACCGAGGGCTCTCACTTTCCTGTCTGGAACTCTTTACATTAGAGGTACTAGAAAGGTCTGAAAGAAGACCCCCCCCCCCCCCCCTCCAAAAGCAAAACAAAACAAAAAACAACCAAACAAACCACCACCACTATCTACACTTTGGAATGAAGGGAAGCCTAGCAACCATGAATGTATAGGTCTGCAGGTATCTATGAACTGCAATGCAGAGAAGAGGTTATAGCCCATATAATATCTCCTCACTTGAAAAATTGATGCCCGCTTTTGTTTTTCAGGTATCTTTGCAAGAGCCTGTGGCTCGTGATGTCCTCAAGCGGCTGAGGAAGCCTGCGAGCCCCAGTGAAAGCCACTGCGCTGACAAACAGCTCTCGGCCTCTGCAAGCTGAGCTCAAAAGGTCAATCACAAGCTCTGGGCACTTTTATTTTTCAGGAAATAACAAGTTTTGAGTATTTATTTAAACATTAACAACTTCAGCTCAGCAGCATTGTTACAGTTCTCACCTTAGCAGGGGTGCAAGGGCAGGAGGGGAGAAAAGCGTTAGTAGCTAAATTGGGTTTAGACCAGCTTCAGCCTTTGGACTAGAGTGTTCTCAAGGAGCATTTTGGAAAGAGACTGGGGAGATTAGTTACCAAAAGCCAAAGTTTTATACTACTGCTTGAACCTAACAAAAGTAAACAGCACAGTCTTAAATGCAGCCATTCTAGGGCATCTTGCTGGAGTCTTCGAGGGTGATGAACTTCTGCTATAGAACTTTAAGGAAAAGAAGAAATTCTGTTTTAACTGAAGAAACAGCCTCAGCCCCAGGGAGTAGGAGGGTAGGGGGGGATCTGTGGGGATGGATCAAGTCACACACCCACCTCCCAGCAAAGGGTGACAAGCAAGAGGGAACGTTTCCAATCAGCCGCTATATGGGCTAAGAGCAAACTGAGAGGAATTGCACAGTAGTGTTAACACAGGATTTAATGTTCCAGGTAAACTTAATGCTTGTTCAAAACACTCGTTCTTCAGGCAGAACAGAAAGCTATTGATTAGATGCTCTAACAGCATTAGCGGGTGTGACAGCCACCACAAATTGTCCCTGCTATTAGAAAGAGCTTAGAGCAGACATCCCTGTTACTGCGAGCAGGAGGCTCTGCTCGGTGCTTCAGAGGGGAACAAGGCAAATCTGAACAGTGACGAATCCCCGTCCTTAGCGCTGCTCTGACTCCGGTCTTGTGGAACTCTTCAGAATTCCCTGCTCCCAGCACGCTGCGGTGCAGGGGGTACAAGTTCAAGGACAAGCTCCCAAAGCACTTAGCTTATTTCAAGAGGAAACTTGATCACGCTCTGCAGACGACTGAGCTGTAAATCAGGTTTCAGATAACTCCCCCAAAGCGTCATTAAGAGGAGCCGAACAGCATAGCTTGTATTAGATAAAAAACACTCCAGCTCACAGCTGTACAGATAAAAACACCTTACAGTGCGCGTTTATGCTATATTGATCTGGAAACCTCATGCTGTCTTCTAGAAGGGCTAAAATAAGCATCTCAGAAAAAAAGAAACACCCCAACTGCATTAAACTGAGTTTTGAGAGAATATTCTCTGCAGAACCTGGGCTCTGCCTACGCTAAACACAGTGTTCAAGAAGGAATCTTATTGCAGCAGTCTCTCGAGCCCTGTGCTCTTGCAGTTGCTGTTTTTGATACATTGTGTAATTTTACACTCCCAACTTTTCCTCTGGCTAGAGGATGAGAAAGAAATTTCACGCGACTTGTTTTTTTTTGTGTTGTTAAATCAAAACCTCTCCAGAACCCGGTCAGGGAGGCAAAAATAAGCTACACAAGTGGCACCAAAACTGAAATTCTACACACGCTCGCACACAGTCACGCTCTGCTTTCCACAGGGCCTACGGAAGGCACAGAGAAAGCAATCGAAACCGTGGACAGAACAAGTATTTTGCTTCTAACTTTACTTACTAAAGTTTTTCAGAGAAAGGCAATTCCATCCATATTTAACAGCTCTTAAAAATATACACATTCAATTGCATTATATAAAGGATAGTCAATATTCAAGGAAAAAAAAAAAAAGAAAAAAAGACATTTCAAGTGTTGAAGTTCTACTGATTTGGAATCCAGACTTTGGTCCTACAGGATATTCCAGTTGACAAAAGGGCCTTGTTCAGATAGCTGGGATCAACTGAATACATTTATTTAAAAGCAATTTTAAATATTAAAAAAGTAGAAATTAACACATACAGTACTCAAAAACTGTCACATTAAATACATGTGAATAGACATGTGTACTGATGTTTTTACCTTAACATTCAATGAGAAGTCAAGATTTAAACTAGTGGCACGACCAGATCTGATTTCTGTACATGTTGATGCACTATGTAATAAAAAAATAAATAGCAACTGTTGTTCAACAGTAAATAAGACATCATCTGCAGAACATACTTCCCCCTCTGGGGGCACCTTGCCCTGCCCTCCCCCCAACCCCTTATCAGCTATTTTTCCATAAAGATTTAGACTTTCCAAATACTATGTCATGTACAAAATTGCAGACAGTGGCTCATTGAGTTCAAATATAATACTGTACTAAACTCAATCAATATCATACATTTTCAGATTTCTTATGACCCACAATAAGCCAGAATAAACAGAACTATTGTTCCCAGTGGAACTCATTTAATTTTATAAAATGCATATGTATACTATTTTAAAGAGCGTAGAAAAGAATAGACATTTGACTCTACATAACTTTACATGCCTAGGTTTTCTTTATATGGTTTGCTTTTATCAGTTTATTTCAAGATGACTTAAAAATACAATTAACCACAAAAGTGAATAGGTTTTGTTCTTTAATGCAACTTAAATCACTGTATTAATGGATAAAATGGAATGCTAAATAAATGCTAGTCCTGACTTCCTTTCAATTAAAAAAAAAATAATAAAGTCTGAAATACTGGAAGTGGTAATACTGAAGATGAGATGCCAGCAGGTTCGCTCGTGTAGTAATTTTTCTTGGAATAAAACTGTCATAAACCATAAAACCATTAAGAGTTGATAAATATTTGCATTTTTTCCATGTTTGATTCACACCAATATTTGTTTCCATACTTGCCACATAAACAGAATTAAATATTCACTGACTACAGTCTCGTAAAACTGGATTAAAAATGAAAGCCTTCAGAAAGTTTGAGATGTGCTTTTATGAAATGAAAAAAAATCCTTCTATGCAGCCAAGACAATCTGCTTTGAAACAGCAGAACTAGGTACTGATGCCAAAATAACATTTAAAGCAAGTAATACAGAACCACATATGAAAGTTATAAAACCTGCTATAGACAAACAGGGGAAGAAGGGGGCAAGACCATAATTTCATTATGTTTTGAGGTTAAAAATGATGTTGAAAGTGAGATAGGAAATGAATGTTTTCACTGCTACATTTAAGTGTTTTCTGGCAATGCAATTTTATACCAACTTTCAAGAAACCACCGGTCAAATGCAACCTTCCAATGATTTTCTTAGAAATTAACTTTATAACAGTATTCTTTCTTGTTGGTGCTTTGAATTAGGACTATTACAAATTCAGTTTAGTGAAATCTACTAAACACAGCTTGGTACTCGTGATCTGAGTTATATTATTAATAGCCTGATCAAATGCACGAAAGTTCCATCTTAACATCCATTTTTAGAGCAATTACAATAATTTAAATTTATCCTTATACCACCATGTGAGAAGTTTTATTTTAGGTAACTAACTTTTTAGCAAGGTTAAAGACAGGAAAAAAATAAAAACACACAAAATCATTTTTCAAAGAGCCAATTAGCTATAAACAAATACTGTTGCAAGCTCACATTAATTTGAATAGCATTTTTTTTCTGTTCTTCAAATGTAGCTATGTAACTACAGCACTACTTTTGCACAAAGGCAGGTTTCAAGTAAGCATCTAAATGCATGCATAATGTCAACAGTTAACATTTTCTAGAAGTCCTTGGTTACTAAGAATTCAGTGAAAGAAACCAGCAAATTTCACATATGTCTACTAAAGAACAATATGACTAATTTCCATTAACATAAGTTTTCGAATGAAAGAAGTTTGTAACTTTTTATAGTGAGGTAATATCACAGGGGAACTGCAATCACAGTTTGGCAAAGGTCCACATAATATAAACATGAAATGCCGTATGCACACCATAAAACATTACTGTTATCTGTAAAGTCAGTGAATATTTTTCTTCATAATTACACTTAACTGAGTACTATATTAAATAAATACCAAAGTGGGTTTTCATAACTGTAAACTGCATACACTTATAAACTGCAGACTGATTTTTAAAATTGTCCAAAACCATTCACTCATTTCTAACTTTCTGCTAATTGTATATTGAGAATACCGAGCTATTAGGAACAGTCATTTCTGTACAGTTACGCGGTTGATGGAGACCACCTATGTTGGGAAAGCTGGCGGTTCATACAGGTTTTTAACAGCATAGACAGAGATGTAAGTGCTAGATGCCGAGGATGGCTTCGACAAACCCAATAAGGCGTGCCAGGTTCCAAGGCTACCATAATACTGGCAAAGGCAGAATAACACAGTATATTTACAATACATATAATTCAACCTCATGAGGTGAAACTTAAATGAATTCGTATTTCGTAACAGCAGCTATATATACAATTGTGCACAGGATTACAGGGAGGCAGCAGCGTTTGCTTTTGCTAAAAAGCCCGTCTTGCATGAAGGATGTGCAATGCTCAAGTTGAGGGTTTCTTGGCTGTTTGTTTTCCTAGTCTGACAGGATGTGCACAAAGGACACTGGAAAGACTCCTTTCCTCTCGGGCTGTCCTTCGATGTGGCCAATCTGTAACACAGCAGGAAAAACAGCAGAAGTTATTCACAGATTGTGTTTACACCATTCAGCAACAGGACTGCACAGAACCCCAGGAACTTCTGAAAGTTCTTGGGCAGGCGGAAACATCATTTAGTTAACGCCAAAATTTGTGTACAGGAACAAACAAACTGTACAAACATACTACAAATAGGTCAAAATAAGCCAATCTTAAAATCAAAACAAAAAGGATTAAAATTGTATTTGGAAATAGAGTGGAGATGCACACACTGCTGAACTTAAAGATCTCACAAAGACAGGGACCGGTTAGATTAACTTATAGGCACAACAAACAAGTTTTCCAGAATTGTTCATCCTGGCTAAATGAATCAAGCCTGAACACCTCACTTGAGAAAAACGTCTGCTACAAACGTGATGTTACTTATCTTTACGACTACATACCAGAAATCCTAGGAAAAAAGTTCACTTGAAGTGACAAAGGCCACCTACTTTCTCCTTGAAATAATGTGATTCTTAACAATTTATATGTTACTATTTATAACAAATAAAGTGTCTTCTGATTAAGTGTCCTCCATATACAGCTTCTTAAGGAGAACAATTTGCAAAGAGTAAATTGCGTAGCAGTCAATAAAAAAAATAACCAGACAGCTTGCAAAAAAAAAATGCCGTCTTGTGTGTGAACTTATTATTATTAAAAGGTGTAGATTATAACCAGCTCTCAAGCCAACAGCCAACGCAGCAGCACTGGCAGAGCGAGGTCTTGCTCAGCCACACAACCTTCCTGGGTAATGCGCCTCCTTCCTCCCCCCGAGCTCACCCAGCGGGAAGGGGAACACGCAGACCTGCCCGTTCCCTCTCGTACGGCCAAACTCTTGAAGCGTGCGAGTCAACAGCCCTCATTTCCCGCCGCACAAGCGGCCTGAAGCGCGTTAATGACCTTGCCAGGCACGGGGCTTTTAAAGGTCCCAGGGCACTGCATGGACCAGCTCCACCGACTGCCATAACAGTAACCAGGGAGCAGATGACAGGGCTGTCACAGCAGCTGTCCCCAGGGCACGGCCTGTGACAACCACCTCCACTGCCCGGCTCGTGGCTGAGGTAACTGGGAGCGACGCCAGGGCCAGGGCAGTGCTGGGCAATCCCAGGCACCTCTACCTGGAAGTCCACACAAGGAGGGAGAACAATCCCAAATGATACAGAAGGAGGGAAGGAAAAGGCTGATTAACTCCCTGTCCTTTATGAAGGAAAACCAGCAGCACACAGCACTAATTAGAAATAATCTTTCACACTCCCAGCAGCCCTATCAGTATAAATTTAACATGTCTGGTGAACTTTAGATAACTGCATCTCTTGTTTTATGCAGGAAGTATGAGCAGGCTGAAGGAAGGGAAGATGGGACAACACCTCTTCATGCAGGGAACAGGAAGGTAAGGTACATCAGCAGCGATGTCTGTGAGTACAGACTGACAAGGGGAGCTAGCAACCAGGCTGGACCCAGTCAGGGTGGTTTTACCAGTTCCGCAGGAAGAAAGAGCTCCTCCGACAAAAAAAGAAGGCTGCTCTTATCTCTTATATGAATTTAAGCATTGGCTATTAAACAAAAACAAACAAAAAAACCCAAAACAACCAACAGAGGTGGGGAACAAACCCTCAAACCTCAAAAAAAAAAAAAAAAAAACTCGATTTTCAGGAAAAAAGTCGTATTTTTTCAAGTCAAAGAAATTTAAGTGGACGTATACAAGGAAAGGATACATACCCACCACTCTTGGTCCTCTTCACCGGTTACAATTATTACTTCTCCTTCGACAAATGTGAGCTCATCATCGTTATCTGCCTGACAGTCGTAAATGGTCTTCACTCGCCTAACCTTGTTTTTTCCCTAAAAGTATAATGAAGTTTTAGATGAAAGACCTGAGAAGCAGTAAAAACACGTATCATGCAAGCTTTGCTTTTTAGTTAATATTTTATTCTACAAGTCAGTGAAGGCTACCAATTTTTTCCCTGTAATCAGGGACAAAAAATCCCCCCCAAACCAAAAACTCTGCTTCAGCAAGCAATTTAAGCAAGCATGACCTACATAGGTCTAGTCTTTTCTTTAGGCTTTCTTTCTTCTTAGGATACAGAACTCCGCACACTTTAGCATCTATTGCACTGCTCAAGTAACCTACATTTCTTTTGGTAAAGAAGTTGAATGCTTTAACTTTGCTCCAGTGAACAAATATTCCCTTTCCTTTCTAATAAATACTTATATTAAAAAAAAGACCCACATATAGAAACTGAAATTCAGTCTCCTCTGAATGTTATGAGAAATAGGGGCTGAAGAAAATGCTGAATTTAAATCCCAGTATTCCTTACACTTTTGGTTTTGGATCTAGTACAAAAAAATGCAGTATCCTTTGATTTCAGATCTCCTTATGGACTGAATCTGGAAATTATTTTTTTGAATTGCTTTTGGTGCAGAATGTTAGCAATCTCTCACTAAAATAAAATAAAATAAATAAACTTTAATTTCAGACTGCACTACTATCCTGCAGCTACAGTATGAATAAATATTCTCACAGCTTCACTGTTCCAAGCCCAAATATTTTCTAGGTCATATTTTGCTGCATACTGCTAATTCATATGAAAGAGTCTGAGCCACAGACTCCTCCCTGAACATATGTTTCCCAGGGCAGGAAAAAGGCTTTAGATCATTTCCAAATTAAGTAAGCAATTCTCGCAGCAAAATATGCCTGCAACTTTACAGTCCTGTACATCGTATCTATATATCTTTAAAAAGGACAGCTCCTATTTGATCAGGAGCAGCCAGGTAACAGGGGCACAGAAACCAGCACACGGAGATGGCAGCAGAAGGGCTATGAGGGAAAAATCAGCAGGTTTCGAGGAATTAGAGCCAAGAGTAGCTTCACAGAGGATGTTTCTCAGGGTGTCTTCTCTTTGCCAATACCTACGCATTTGAACAACCTCCTATTTTGGCAAAAAAACACCCTGCTGCAGTTCAACAACAGCGTAAATACCTAGCAAAGAGCACTCAGACTGAAGTCAGGTCACAGGATAATTAAAATTACAGAAGGATCCAAGGAATAACACAGTTAATACAATCACGTAACACTAAGAAAACCATACTTTTGAGACAAATGTATAAATTTCACTTCAGGTGTTTCTCTAGCACATCAAAGGGATGTTTTACAGCCAGGATTTGATACAGTAAAAAGTTACTTCAAAGAACTCTCTCTTTAAAACTAATTCACGTAATTTAAATGAAAATCTCAACTCTCACAAGGGATTGGAATTCAATAGGAATGGGTATTTGAGGCCAGCCTTGGCTTTTAGCTGCAGAGAACCTTTGCAGACTACCAGTTCCAGAATCCTACAGTAATGAAGGGAAACATCTACTGCGTTCTTATTTACATTAAACAATGCCTTGCTGTCTTAGAAACATTTTTATCTCCTTTCTGAAGCTATGGATTTTATAGGAGACAGAGAAAACAAAAAAGAACATTCAAGTGCTCAGTGTGATTTTAGAGCACTCGGATCAATTTTCATTTCTCTACATTTATACTTTCCGCTCCTCACATATTGTCAGTATTCACATTTCATCCTAACAATTCTGAACACCTGTTTCTAAAGCTTCCAATAAAAACTTTTGACTCCTTTGCCAGCAGATGAGCAGCATTAGAACAGTCAAGTATCCGCTAGCACTAGGGGCTACATTTACAGGTCTCAGCGTGGCACTAACGTGGCATTTCATCAATTTGTGCTGCATGCAAAGAATATTAGGAATAATTTATCATGGGTGCAATATTTTGATCACTCTAAGGCAGAAGAACTATTTAATTTATTGTTCATTTGATAATGGCTGAATTTTCAGAACACTGATTTTTTTCTAATCATTTTCTGTATCAAATGGTAGAAGAGTTCAAAAGATTAATCAATTATTTGCTTTCTTTCCTTAGAAGGAAAAAATAGCAGAGAGCACCCACGCCATTTGCTTCATTATTTTTAAAGGTACATAAACAAATCCAAGTTGCAGACACATTCTGATCAGAGCCTGATGACACCCTGTTCAATTAGCAGAACAACCAGGAAGCCCAAGCAACGACCATCTTGTCCTCGGTTCAGTTAGGAGCCTTCAGACCAGTCAGTGGCAAAAGTCAAGCGGGGAGATGGCTGCAGAAAAAAAGACTGTTCTTCCTCAAATAATCACAAGGGAGAAACTCCCCCTCTGCTTTCAGTACAAGAAGGGAAGTCGTATTTTCTTTTACTTAAGTGCTTTGCATAGCCAATTTGACAAGCAAAAACAACTCTTTTGATGTATTTTTTATGATGAAAACCATGGGAGAGCTCTAGCGTTCCACAAAATGATTTTTCTTCATGCACATACATATGTATGAAGAACCTCAGCTGGCTGGAAGTTGCACAGGCTGCCATGATGGACTCAGCACTGAATAAAGGGACTCAGCACTGCAATTTAGTTATAATTCCAGCCCTGCTACTGCACAACACCTTGCAATGTAACTTTTACCAATATAATATTTGAAACTTTGTTTCCCACTTAAGTGTACCAATGGTAAACATTCACAATATGAATGTCAGCTGACTTGTATTTAAGTTTTGTATCTACTGACAAGAGGTCCTAATTCCTAACACTTTCAAAAGCAAAAAAATATATATATATAAATACATATGCATATATAAAATCTAAGGCATACATATCAGTGAGCAAAGAAAGCACAGAGGAGCACTGCTTTAATTCAGAATTATAGCTATTATGCATAAAACCACTTAAGTTCCCTAGTAAATCTGAACACATGATCATGCTCCCAACACTACTGTTTTATCTTACGAGTATTTGTTTTGGCAAGCAAGAGGCTTGTGAATCCCCAGGGTTTGCAGAAGCTGCTTGTGAGCCCAAAAAGCATCTCAACCCCCCCACAGCCAATACATTTACCCGCTTCATGCGTATAACTTAAGGGCTTTCTTTTTTTTGTGCAAATAGTCGTACAAGAGCATCAAAGCCTTTCAGGGATGCTTTCAGCTAGCTGCAGCCATACCTACCATATTTATTTTCCTGGGGAGCGGCACGGGGGTTTCCGGCAGGGTATGCGCTATGTCATTGGACTCTTCAGACACTTGTTTTTGGACGGGGTCTCTAGATTGTACATTTGGAGAAAGATCTAACGAGTGAGATTTCTGATTTGCCTCTGCAGGCTGAGGCTTTGGTGATGCTTCTCCACCTTGAGTTTTAGCCAACACCTCTCCTAGCTGAGGTTTTGGAGGAAGGTCCTTCATTTGCGGCTTTGGAGGTAAATCTCCAAGCTGTGGTTTTGGTGGCAAGTCTCCTAGCTGAGGCTTTGGGGGCAGCTCTCCAGGCTTTGGGGGCAAATCTCCCACTTGAGGTTTCTGAGTTAGTTCCAGAGGCAGAGGCTTTGGGGGCAGCTCTCCAGGTTGTGGTTTCTGTGGGATATCGATGGACAGCGAAGACTTCTGGAAGATTTCCGCGTGCTGATTGGATTTATCTATTGAAAGATGATGACTGGTTTCTATTTTCCTTAGTGCCACTAAAACAAACAAACAAACAAGCATAACTGTTTTTTTTCCATAATCTTATTTTAACATTCCACTACAGGACTTGGTGAGTATATGGTCATTAAATCACTGACGCCTGGTAACTGCCCATGTGTCTTCTTAATCTGTGGCAAATACCTGACAATGCAACTTTTTTAACCCTGCTTCACTGCGGGCAGTGCTGGCTCTCATCACACTGCTCCTGCACGAGGCCACCAGTGCCAATTCAGAAGTTACCAGGTCACAATTTACAGAGTAGCTAAGGTGAAATAAGGACCTTGAAGAAAATATTAATAAAAGAAACTGTACCATGCAAGACAACTCATCAAGCCCCTGATGTGACTTCAAGGAAAATTCTCTTTAATGACAGTAATACATATTTACGATTGAACTCTAGGTAGAAAAACAGACTAAATTTTAAGATCAGCATCTCCAGCCTCTTCAGTGAGACAGTTCATCCGGAGTATACACATTATGCTACTATAGTCAAACCAAAGCTAATAAAAATGAATCACTAATTCATTTTTAAATTTATCAATATTACTAAATGTTTATAATTTACTACATGTCAAATGCTCTGAAATAGTGTATTTTGAAGGTTTTTATGGGAGGAAATGGAAAATAAGCAAGTCCGATTTACTTTGTCTCAGTGTCATGACTTCCTTTTTTATTGATCCTACTGCTAAATTCTCTAAGTAAAACTCTAACTGGATAATGCTATGGGACTAGAAATCCAACTTGGAAAACCAACACCCTATAATAAAGGAAATGAAGGGGAAAAGAGGAAAAAAAATTGTGCTCCATAAGGAAAGCAATGCATTTTGACTAAAAGGAGTAATTTCATCCTGTGTTCAGCTTTGCTTTAATGTCATATTATACCATCCAAAAGGGTGCTCTGATATTTTACAACCAAACCAACACCATTCACTTTGGATATCACCAATTCCAAGTATGTTTCAGGCTATTTTTTATGGTTATTCATACCAAAGAGGAAAATTTCATATAATTTTCATGAAATTGAATTACATAGTTACTCTCAAACATCGTGTTTTTAACCAAGTCTGTATATGACTGTCTCCTAGACATATCTGTTAGCAAATATGCAAGCACTGATCATCCACCTCAATTTAAGTCTTAAGGAAATTATATGAAAAACTGGTACTGGCCCTTATCAAAGTGCTTTGATTGTTGCACCCATATAATTTTCACCCTAAACAAGCTCTCATCTTAAATCAAGGAAACCTGACTTTCTTTGTAGTGATACCTCATCATTTCAATGCTCTTTCAAAAGATGTCTTATCAAAACGACTATTGTTAAGTAAAGTTTAAATTTCACATTTGCATTTTATGTTTGTATTTTATATTAAAATGCTTTACTCCGCATTTCAGTCACCTTTGGAAGTTTAGCCAGCCAGGATCACTTCCTGATTTTAAGGCTCTAAAATAATCATCCACTGAGACACTGACATATGTAATGTGCTTCTGACGGCAGGCTGTGTCAGGTAGCTATGAGGTAGGGTCTACTGTGAAGTTTGTAGGGAACTGCTGCAAAGAGAACCAAAAAACCTCCTTCACTCATCAGCCAGGTTTCATCTATGTTCTTTGAAGAGAGACTTGAACAAATCCATTTCTAGAAGAGGCCCATGAAATGTCAGTTGGGATCATGATCTTAGCAAGTTTTTGTCACTCGTGCACAAGCAAGTGTGTGACCTACCTGAATTCTTTCCAAGTGGGTAAGAACAACCCTGTTCCCTCAAGACAGAGGTTCTTACAGGCAATGGACACAAGCTGCATCAAGAAGGTTAGGAAAAATAGACCATGAAGTTCAGCTCATGGAGAGGCTACCCACGGAGATGCTCAAAACTTGATTTTACAGGGCCTTGACAGCCTGATCTTATGTCAGAGTCTGCCCTGCTCCAAGTGGGGGACTGGGCCAAACGGCCTCCGAGGTCTCAGTCTGCTTGGATTATTCTATGATTCTATTTTCCTCCAAGGACTAACTCCTTTTCAGTTTAATAAAAAACTTTTTGACCTTCCAAAATCTTTTTCAGTTTTTCTACAATTTTATTGTTTGCCATCTCCTAGGAATAGTTCTTTTGCTGAAAACGTATTATAATATATCTAAAACAAGTATCAACTCTCATGCACATTTAAAAGCCACAATTATTTCCCTCTTCCCTTCCTTCCCCCCAAAGAAGTTTTTTTTTGGTTTGCTTATTTATTTTTTACCTTTCTGAGGTAGTTTGGGAAGAACTCTTGGGCCAAGTGCAGTCTTTGCAGTTCCAGTGCTAAAAATCAATACATGAGAATTACTAGTGCTCATAATTGTTACACTTATTCTTTCCCATTTTTACTTCCTCACAACCATAATTTAGAAAAATCTACATTTATACTTATTTTGTATAATGAAGTTTTCACCTTGCCTGTGGGTTAGTCCTGAAACTCAAAGCACTATTAAGAACAGACCACTTTTTCCTACAGAAAAGACAACATGCAAAGCTCATGCAAAACTTTAAGGTTGCAGAGTAGATTTATTCTATGGACGTATGTGCAAAAAAACGTACGCTGAAAACAGGTGAAACTAAAAGAGAACTGAGCTGAGAGATAAGAAACTTTGTCTTTAAACATTAAAGCAACTATACTGAATCACTCAGAATATAATCTGTTCTTTACATTAGCAGCTTGAAGTTTCTCGGATTGAGCCTGTCTTGTCATCCAGTGCACAAGTGGGGTATTGTATATAAATATACTAAGCATTTGCACAAAAAGACAAAATCCTTCCACCAAACACAAAGCTGAGTTGCTTTTCTATAAATGAACTATGAGACCTCCCTGCTGTGTCTCACTCTCGCCCCAAATTCTGGGCACACAATTTTGTAATTCTAGAATCATTCTAGTACCAGAGAGACTAAGAAACTCGTTTTGAAGTCTGTAAGACACAAGTCTGTTGAACCCTTCTTGACAAACACTGTGAATGTTCTGCTGAAAATGGATTTTCCTTTGGTTAGTTTATGTATCACCCAAAAGTGCCGCTTTCTGCATTAGCAGCAGACCCTGATATTTCCATACTCAGCTGTCAACAACTACATCGTGCTGTGTCCAGAGCTACTTGTCTCGAGGCACAGTCTAAACAGCCTTAGGTCATGAAAATCAAAAAGGCTCTGAAATACCAGCTATGAAGACCTTTAAATGGCTGTGAGTCACTGTGCTTTCTGTACTGCATGAGGAAAAGGTTCCACGGGCATTTCACCTTGTCCATTTCGTTTTAAATTAAGTAACGAAAAGACTCTGATCTTTGAGAAAATAAGTTGTTCACCGCAGAGCAGATTCTGCTAAATATTGGAAATGTTTCACCCCTGATCCAAGTTACGCCTATTTGCTCAGGCTACCAATCTTATAAGATAATTTGCTTCCTTAACTCAATTTAATCCTAAACTACCATCTGGTTTGGCACCAGCTAAACTCTGTCGTGAAAGGGGAAAATGATCTCAGTGGTGGTTCTGCTTTTGTGAAGCTATGTAGCTCAGACAACATTTGCATTGCTGGATCCCAGCCTCCTTAAACTTACACCACCGCCAGACCCTTCCTGCTCCGAGGCTCTTCTAGCACTGCTGATATTAAAGGGATAATGAGCTGTGCTTTTTCATGAGATTTAGGCTGATTTCAAACGCCTCTCCAGAAAAGGCTACAAAGAAGAAAGCAAACTGATTCAAGCTATTAAAAAAATCAGTATCACCTCAAAATAATTAACTTAAAACAATGAGGAAAGAGTAGATAAGCAAGTCAGGAACTTGCTAAAATATGTTCAACAGAACAGAAAGTTTTCTGCTTCATGAACAACCTTGAATCTGGTATTACTTATCCCTGAACACTTTGAAATGAGGTTAAACAAACACTTTCAGCTTCAGTTTCTAGGCCTGATTTAAAGACAAAAATATATACTAATGCAAAACTGAAAGAACAGCCAAACTCAATCTTGCATCTGTAAATAATTAGCTATCCCCTTAGAGTCCTAACTACTATATCAAGAAAAGCCTCACCCCTTCACCCTGACGTTACAGATATCAAACATGGCACCAGCTCCTTACACTGCAGACCAGCACTTATTTTCTTCTGAATACCACAAACCACCTGGAAGGATTCATCACATAACACAAGTTCTGATCCTAAGGACGAATCCAACGCATGTCAGTTTGTTTTATTAAAAAGTGCATGTCAGCACACATGCCTAGCAGGCTCGGATGCTGTTCACCTGGAAGACTGAGACTGGTCCTCTCTCTTAGGGAGGCTACTTCTATGCAACCTACCCCAGGAGTGACACCACGAAGCGTTTTGTTTTTCTACAGCACCAGGCACGATACCTCAACACTAATGATGTCCGTAACTGAGGTTCTACCTCATATAAAAGGCTAATTTTTCTTGTTTACACTCAGATGCATTAAGATAAATGCTCATCTTCAAAGTTATAGACATTGATTTGATTTTACCTTGACTGCTGAGACATCCCCTCAAACTTGTTTGCAGCCTTAGTTGAAGGTGGGCCCAAATCATTACCTGAGGTAAAAAAAACATTAAAAAAATTAACAACATTAAGAGAACCAAAATGTATAAATTTACATCAAAGTCACACCTTTCCAACTATCCTCTACAGAACATGTCTAAATATTTAAAGATTGATCTTTATTAATAACTTTGTAAACTGAGAAAGATAGAGGGACTGTAACAATCCTCCAAACTGGTCTGCATATAACACACATTAGGAACGAGCCACTCGAAGCTGACATCTGCTGGCAAGGAAGAGCTCTGAGTTACGCTGCTCAGTTACTGCTGTACGGAATCGCTTTTTTTCTTTTCTTCCTCCCTCAACACAGTGTTCCAATTTTCTTAGAAACAGAAGGAAACACTGCAAACCAGCATCCAGATAAATTTATGGCAGATGCTGAAGTTTTGCTCTATAAGGTGCATCTTTCTAAAATCATGTTAGCCTGACTTTATTCACAAAATATCAAATTTGTGTGGATCGACATTTTACTCTACAGAATCTTTAAACCAGAAGAGTCTACACCTCAAGTCAATGATACCAAAACCTGAATTAACTTCCTGATAAAGACAAGCTCCTAGGTTTACTCAGTTCTGTCAAGAAGCAGCAAAATCTGAATCCTGGTGCTTCTGAACTCTTCCGGTACGAAAGAGCTCCCTCATTATCACCACCACGCCCAAGGTACAACCACATACCTATCTTGTTTTAGTGTATTTATCATATCCCTTTCCCTCTCCTACAACAGCATGTCTAAACAATCTTAGAACCAGCTTCAGAAAATTACATATATTTCCCAGGGACAACATTTACCAAGAAGCAGAGCAAAGGCTTTGCTATGCAAAGGCCATCTGAATCTCCCATTCTTAAGGCATCAGAGTCTACATGAAATAATGGTGACACAAAAATATTTTTGGAATTAGCTTTTCCCCATCCCTTTACCTGTTCCAGCCAATATAAGATATCTCTCTACTATAGGATCTACTTTGTCATACATGGGTACTCACCCTGAGCAATGAAATTATAGAAACTGTGATAAGACTGCAGCCAATCCTATGTCATAATTAGATCTTAAGGAGTAACAGTCCCTTAAATTTCCTTAACTTTCATAAATTTCAATTGCTGCAGAGAGGCTAATACTGAGTCTTGTTAAAAGTTTTAAATCAAGAACAAACACTAAATCCTTCACATGCAGGCCCTATGGATAAAGCAAGGAAAAATATCTCATGGTTGCTATAGAAATACAAAATAATCTACATGCCACTTTTAAAACATCTCTGAATAGTTACTTGATTTCGTAGGACAAAACTTACAGATTGTTCTGCTTGAACTCTCAACGTATAGGTGAGAAAAATGGCGAAGGACAAAGTAGCAAGAAAAATGACGAGAGAGAAATGAGCTTTTGAAAAGTAAAGCTGTGAATTTGGGCAAAATTCTTAAACACTCAGCAGAGCAAAGGCAGATAGAAAAGCCTTCCTCTTTAAATAACTTTACGATACTCAAAAAAGTGATCTTTGTACAGTTCTCATCTATGGGGGAAGACAAGGCTCCTCTTCCATCCACAGAGATTTGCCTGCAGAGTACGGCAGATAGGAGGAAAAAAAAAAAGTTCTTTTCTCTGGCCCTGCTTTGAAAAGCTACTTCAAAGTTTTTCAGCTTCTATTCCACACCTACATCTTCCCATATTTTCCTTCTCCTTCATCTCTTCTTTTTAAGAAAAACTGATACTAACTTAACATCTGCTCCCATCATAATTTTCATTCTGCAAGTATTAGATTCCACAAGTGTTATGCTAAAGTGTGTGGTATTTTTGGTGCTGATTTGGACTAAAAGATCTTTTAATTTTGAAGTCCGAACTCCTCAGAAATGTGTTGACTACTGCTAAAACAATACAGGGCTATTAAAACTGGCAGGAAGGGCAACACATTTTCCACATCACAGTTTCTAAAAAGAAAAAAAGTAGAGAAATGCAAAGATTATCATTATTTCTACTTCTTAATAAAAATGCATTTCTTTTCATTAGACTCTATACGTTTCTTTATATTAAATCCTAGACTAAATCACGTATATGCTACACATGGGTACTACATGATTTAAGACATTTAACTGAAGTTAAATTCAAATTTAATACTTATATTCCCCCTCGTAGAAAAAAAATATATACTTTTAGGTTTGCTGGAGATTTTATGTTCATAGTGAAACACAAAAAGAATACTCAGAGATCTGAGTAGTATATGGATGGCCCTGTCACGTAAGTATTGGATTACAACTCAAAAGTTAATGGGATTTGAGGAAATTGTGCCAGCTATTCTAAAATCATAGAAAATTACATGGGCCTGTGGTTTATAGCTACAGGAAAAATTTGACTGCACAGAGAAATCTTTATTAAAAAGAGAATGAATCTGTGTAGGCAGGAAAATAATTTTTAAAAAGTTTCTCTCTGAAAGGTAGCCTGGTATGCAACTTTTTTATTTTTTAATTTCTGTTGCTGGTGAAAGGATGCAAACCTATCAGTCTTTTGATATGTAGAGGCAACATCACAAAACCTAGAAACATTAAGACAACACATCCCAACCACTTCGTTATGAATGCTCTGCAGGAGGGACTTGGCACATAGACCAAGAAAAAAAAAACAACAACAAAAAAAAGGCCCTTACTCTGCCCCTGGGAGAACTGCACAGATTTATTGAGGTGCATCTGTCCAAACCAGGTCTGAATTCTGGTTCTCATCCAGCTGAACCAGCTGGTGAGACAGCAGCAGGGTGAGGAAGTGGCGGCAGAACAGAGGCGGCAGGAGGAAGAGGACGGGGTAAAGGCAGCCTAGGAGGCTGGTGAGGCGACAGGAGGTTGAGTTGGGCTGCAGAGAAACCTGGAATATCACCAGTTTCCCCAAGGGAGACTTGGGTACAGAAAGCTGGAAGCTACAGAGACAGAAGACAACCGCTGCTCCGCCTGACACTGCAACCACTGGGAAGCAAGCGCTAGGCGAAAGGGATAGGAGGTTACGGAGCGCCCACCGGAAAGGCCTTCCCCTGCCCTCGTGCTTTGCGTTTCGAAAGACTCACCCCAAGGAATTGGGCCCTTATTCTGGGGTCCGTGAGGTAGTGGGCTTGGTGGGTCGGACAGGGTTCGTTTGTGTCCCGGGGGCGGGGGAGGAGGCCTCTTCTTGGACAGGGTGGAGCTGCCACTAGAGGCCGGGGTGCCTAGAGGGAGGGTTGAAGGTGGGCCTGCAAAACAAGACAGTCCTCTTACACGGGCACGCCATAAACATCAAAGCAGCACCAGAAAGTTCAGTCAGACCACAGCAAGGTGCAGCGAGACACTAGACCCAGCGGACGAGCCATGCCGAAGCGCTGGTGAGGTGGGACGAGACAGTCGCCGCGCTGCCGCCCGGGCTAACCGCGGCACGAGGAGCGACCTGGCGAGAAAACGACACACGTGGATCGTTCAAAAACACAGCGTTAGTCACTCCAGGAGCTTCCATTTTACACATTGCCATGACAAAGTACGTGAACAATCTTAAGTAATATTTCGCATTTGGATTTAAGATAGCTTTACACCAGAATGAAGTATCTTTCTAGATACTCTCTTGTGGAGGCGGGGTTTTTGCTCCAGAGCATCCTGTATTAATTCTGTTAAAGCAAATAAAGAACAAAAGCCATCTTCAAAACTTGAAAATAGGATTCTAAACTTAATACATTTTGTTAGTTGTTTTCCTTTTTCTTTGTGGCTTAGCTATAGCAAAACACATTCTTAGAGTATGACACATTATTGTTTGCAGGTGTCAGAACAGACATCAGAAAATCCCTTTCTAAGGCTGAGATTAGATATATTTTGGTAGCATTGCTCATTATAGATTAGTAGTCAGCCCTGTCCTACCCCAAACACCCTGGATTTCCCCTTGCCATGACCCTGGCGCAAGCGCCACTTAACAGGATATGGACATAGATACGGATTAGGAAGGAACAGCAATGTTTCCCCGATCCACTTTACCATTCACCACCATAAATGCTTGAATGAGCTCAAGGAAGCAAGCAGAGCAGGGCCCAAAATGCAGTGAGAGGAAAACTGCTTCAGCCCACTAACATTACTGCCAAAAAAATAATTGAAACATTTATCTAAATTAGGTCCAACAGAGTAGCTTATTTTTTCCACCTTATTAAAATAGTTTTCCTCCAGCCCATGTTCCTGCAGCAAGTCCTACAAGAATGATAGCTTTGCCATCATGGACTCCAGATAAATGCAGATGTCTGGCCATATAGTTTTGAAAGCAAAATCTATTCATAGCTGGAAGTTCAGAAATAACATATTTTAAAATGCTACAGAATCTTATTTATTCCTGAAAACATAACTTATTTTAACAGTATTTGAGCAAAATTTTGGTTTTGTTAATCAGAATGTACCCTAACTCACACACAGAGCTAAAGCTGCCTCCTTGGAAAGATTTATTTTTAATCTCTACAGTAAAAAATGAAAATTACCAAAGTCTGTGCTCCTTCCCAAATCACTGCATTTCATAAAAGTAATAAATAAGTGTAGAACACCTTTCAGATGGTCACCTCTTTCTTTCTTCCTAGCCCCCCGAGCAAGATTAATGAACCTGCCCATAATGAGGTGCTGATCCAATCTACTCTCTTCCAGGTTCAGGCCTGGAACCCCTCTCAGGGCACAGCTGAGCATCTCAACCATAAGACCAGCAGATTTGGGGCATGGCCTTGTTGTTCATTTCTATAAATACACTTTCTCTCTATTTCAGTTACTCCCAAGTTCACAAAGCCATTAATTGATGAGTAGTGAATTGCTAGTGCAAATTAGTGAGACTGTGATCCAATTTTTAATTCTTTCTTACTTTCATTTCTTCCTTGAGCTTCAGTTATTTAAGAAAGCAACAAAATTTAAACCACATTTTAAAACTAATTTCTGACAGCAAAAACAAATAGCATTTTTCTTGCTAAATTTTGACTGAAGAACCTCTATACTTCAGCAAGTTGGAATTCCTCTAGTTTGCTTAAATGCTTCTGAAAAAATTCCATTCTAGAAAACGCAAGTAACTCTGGGCACATTTAGGAAATGTGGGGTTGAAAGGAAAATTAAATAACCAGTATTAACATCAGTATTTTTTATAAGCATACAGAAAACATACAGAGTATGTCAGTAGAAAAATCCTATGCTGAAATTTCCAGGTGGAGTTACCTACTTCCAAAATGTCTGCAAGCAGGAACTGCAAACACTTCATAAGCTTCCATCCTACCACCACCTAGTGTCCTATTATTTGAACTACACTATATCCCAGTTCCAGAATAAAAGGCAGTTGGTTCTTCCCCCATGCACATTCACAAGTAGTTCAAACTTCACTTAAAACATGAGGAAATATTTTGAAATAGCCATTACAGGCTTATTGCGAAAATACTACTTCAGAAACAGAGTGACTGCAATTTGAGCTTTGCATTGCCAATAACATGAAGACATCTTGCCCACAAAAATAATATTCAGTATGAGATTATATAGGGGAAAAAAAAAGTATGTCACAGGACATACATAGTGTGTCTATAGATGTCATAGAAAAGTTTTAAAATGTTATCCCAACACAGCTTTCAAAAGTTTACATGATACCCAGCAATTTTAGGGAAAAGATGCTAACAGCTGCTCTTACCAGATTACCATCATATGTTATTATATTAGCTTTATAACTGGGTAAATGGAGTGGATAAACAGGAATTTAAAAGTCATAACATATTCCTGATTAGATGGCTGATGGAAACGCTTATAAAATAATGTTTTTTTCAAATAAGTAGGAAATAAGGCAAAACTTTAAATGATTTCTCATAAAAAACACATCATGTTTCATATAAAGCCAATGTGGAAACACTCTGGAATCTAGCACAATTTACAGAAACAGGCAGTGAAGTAATACTCAGGTCTGATGACACATTAAGTACAGATAAAATTATCAAAATACTTTATATGTGTTACATACAATATATTTTACAATATGCATTCATTCTCATAACACTGTTATAGGCAAGGTAGACATTTTCTTCCTGGTTAGAATTACAATGTATTTTGATCTAGAAGACTAACTGCTCCCCAGTTAGTACTTAGAGATAAGCCAACCATTTCTTCTCCAAAGTCATCTTGATGATGACCTCTCACAGTGGTGAAGTTCCCATCCCAGGGCAAGTGCTTCCTCACATAAGGCACACACACAAAATAAATAAAAGACAAAGACTTTTTTTTTTATATTCTGTTCCCTTTGGGCTCTCTGTTTTTTCCATTATCTGGGTGGTAGCTGCTTTCAACAGAAGCAATTCTCATCTTTTATCTCTTTTTCCTATCACAAGCATCATGCTTTCCTATGCAAACAGACTTATTAAATTAAAGAACTGGAAAAGGTCTGCAATTTATAGTGTGCTGCTTTTCAGCCTTTGTGGAGTTAGTATAGTACCTGTTAACTTGTGCACTAGTGACAACATGCAAAGCTGTTACCAACCACTCCAAAAATAGTGTTTTGATAGTGTAAAAACCTCACATTCGTAGCCATATTTTACCACTTAATGAGAGCTATAGAAGAACCAGTATTCCAGTTAAGGCTAGAAGAGGTACTGCAAAAAAAAGTAAGTTTGCATTAAAAATGGCATTTTCATTAACAAATATTGTTAGCCTTACTTCTCAAGTACTTATGAGTGACAATTTCTGCATTGATATTACTAAAAGCCCTCTTCAGTTTGTCTTCCTTTAGTCATATGTCTTTATTACTGAAAATAAGACTGTTAAAGAAAAAAAAACAATAATCAAGAGAGCTACGATTAAACTGATTCAAAAATAACATCTGAAATACAATTTTAAATAATGTTAAAAAAATATCCTGCTAAAGGAAAGAAGAAAAGTCAAAACTTACATTCAACAATTTTTGGACTGCTACACAAACATGAAAACAAATGAAACATGAAAAGAAATGTCTGACCATTGGCCTTCCCTTGCTGTTCCAGTACTAAGAGCTAACTCGATTTTATTTAACCAAAATACATAGCACATTTGCAAGCATTCTTTTTTAATAAGTCCATAAGCACGTGAGAAGGAAAGCTGCAATACGGCTGCATCCTGACTCAGACAAAGAGGAGAAACGGGATGACCTCAGAGACAGAGCTAACAGAAATGAGATAGAACACAACAGTAATGGGGATAAGGTTAACTTCTGCTTAGAGAAATTGTACTGTTATACAGCTAGTTTTCAATGATGAGGCACCAGATTATGTAGAGACTGTCTGTATAATGCCTGGTGTACGATGCGACAACCATGGGGAATAAATAAATAAATAACCAGGACAAAAAGCTGTTCTGACACGGTGCTTTCAGTAGGAGGAGGAATGTTTCGATGCTGCTCCTGCAAGACCTCGGCCACAAATCTGCACGCAGTTCCTGTGACCCAGGTTTAAGAAAGCCACTTTCAACAGGAGGGGTGCAGAGAAGGCACCAGAATGAAAGGATAACTGACACAGCAGGAGAATAAAAGGCTATTAGATTAGGAGAGGGAAAAAACTGCTTGGTTTGTTTAACAAAACAGAAACAGGGGCCCGTAGGACAGCTCTCCAGCAATGTGTTGATAAAAATATGAAAACTCACTGTGGCTTTGCAATTAAGCTGGGGCAAACTTTTTTTCATCTCTTGTGCTTAGTCCTATTAACTACTTCACTACTACTACACCAGTAATGAATAAAGTTAGATAAACTACTGAGAAAAAAGTACAGGGGTTTCATTCTGCCTATTAGGACTAACAAAAACTATAGCAGGATGCTGGGAATGTACCCACAAATGAGCTGGTAGTGAGGAATACATCATGTCTTAGCCAATATTCATGGTCAGGTTAGGACTAACTTGGACTTTGCAGCAGAACAGCCCAAGTGCAGGCACATTTGTTGCACTGCTGCTGCAGGAACCTTCACTTCCAAAGTGACTGTACATACTTCAGGATTATCAATAACCTAAAAAATTCACCAGCTCTCTGCTTCCTGAATGCAAATAAAGCCAGAAGTAATCTCATTCCAGCACACAAATGTTATCCAACTAGTAAATTTGGTCTTACATTAACATGGGGTATGGGAGAACCGAAAGAATTCTAGAATTTGCACATACCAACAATTAAAAAAAAAATCTACCTAGGCGGTTTTAACAATGGATCAAATTAACTCCTAAGACACCAAATCTGCCAATTTGTATGTCCCCAAGGATATCCATCATCGTGAAGCGTTTAAAACCTCTATCTCTTTCTAAAATAATGATCCCCCTGCTACAGATTGGCTCCATGCTCTACCTGGGCCCCATGGTACCTGCTGGGGCCACACAGCAGATCAGGGGCCAAAATCAGATTAGGCTCAGGGACAGTAGGTGAGTTTAAATTTAGTTAAGGATTTAGTTAAGGATTAAATGCTGACAAAGTGCAGCACACTTCATAATAAACCACAAGGGCACCCACAGTGGCAACCAGTGACTTTCACATTCTCGTGACTGTTCTTGCCATTTGCCAGTTTGTTCCTTGGTCCTAATCATTGCGAGTGTAAGTCTGCATACAATGGATGGTTCTAAAACTCAATACGTGACAGTGTCTCTATATAAAACTCAACCCAAAATACAGCATCACTAGCAGACTGTAAAATTTGGTGTTTTGGAAGCAAAAAAAGCTGGTGACCTAAATTTAGCAGAGTTCCACTCCACCTCTCACTTAGACTTACACTGTGACTCTTGACACAGCAGGGTACATTGCTATGGCCACTAGAAGGGAATGCTTCCCCAACATTTTGTGATATCTTAATTATATTGCTGCAGTACAAATAAGGATTTCTATTCCTTAATCCTTGAAATGAAAACAAAATAATTTAATGTGTCATTTCTTTCAAGTTAGCTTCAGTGTTGAGTTGATTCACTCATGTGGGAAACAATTTGCAGAAACAGCTAAGCAAATACTTAACATTCTGACACTTGAACACATACATAGAAAGAAACATATATGTAAATATTCCCCTATCTGGACAAAGGCAATTTTATGAATAACCTGTATGTGAACTATAATATACAATGACAAAACAAAATTATTTTCTTTTTAATGCACTGAAAGTTGACAAGGCATTGAAACCTGTACACATGGACCGGAGATACAAGCTCCTTAATCTTGTTAAGAAAACATGCTTATGTTTGGTTCCAACTCTTGCAACTCTTTTGTGATCAAAATAAAAAGTTACCCTGGTCTAGACTGAACACATAAACCAGAGTTCTGATTTACTGTTCTGTTGGTGGAACAGTAGCTTTTAGGCATAGTACTTAAATCATGTAACAGCAGACATCTAACATCAAACTCTATTCTGTTCCCCCTTTTTTTCTTTTATTTAATCTTACACATTTTACTGAGAGCTCTTCTTTGAAAATAAGGTTAATCAGAAGTTGAAGAAATGAAATACGAAGTGAAGACAGCACAGTAGGGACAACCACTATAGTCTTGAACTTCATCACAACTCAAGTTCTCTAGCAAGCCTACTGTAGAAACACAATTTGGCTATTTCTAAATTAGTAAAAAAAAAAAAATGTTGTTGTTCTAAGACTAGACTTCTACAAATTGTAGTGAAGTTACAGGTTTTGGTCAGTATGTCCCCTAAACTTGAAGCTTATTGCTATCTAGGCTGCAGAATCCTTATCCACAAAGACTGCAGCTATAAACCTCTTATGAAAATAAGTTCTCTGCCCATCCAAATGCTACCACCAACAGAGTCACTGTTACTATTAATCACAGAAGAGGAAAAAAAAAAAAGCCTCTCATCCATTTGGACTGAATGTAGATGGCAATAATGATCCAGCTGTGGCCTTCCTTTTGGTCAATGCGACAAGAGCAAAGAGGTTGTTTCACTCAAGACTAAGTGCGTTTTAACACTGATCTTCAGCCTGTGACTTGTTAACCATTAGCAACTGGCTGGGTACCTCCTCTGCAGTTCTTTATACCTTATCTTTATACCATCTTCTCTTCAAGTGGAATGGGCATCTTGGTGCACTGAGAGGGAAGGAAAGTCTAACACCAACATGTCTTGTCCCTCACAGGTCGTTCTGGTACTCTTCTCTTCCCACACAGTTGGACTGCAAGGAGAAGTCTTCTTGCACCTCCTTTCCTTCAAACCTTTGTTTCTTTTCCTTCTCTGCCAGACCTTACACAGCACATCATCCTACAGCACTACCCACCACCAGAGATTGTTTTACAGGCTTGTACAATACATGCTTCTGCAAAATATTAACAGAATTTCCATAGAAAATGAATTCACTTTTATTTAGCAGAGTTTGTTACTGTGTTTTACCCATTTGAGGACAGCTTTATGAAAATGAATCTTATTTTTTGCTTTTGAGAGCATGCATTAAGCCATATTAAAACATTAATGTAATACAAAAAAAAATTATACCTTGAAAAGAAAGGACAACTGTGTAAAAAGACACTGCTTTTCCAGAGTAGTTTGAGGACAAGCTTACCTTTGCCAGCATTTCTAGGAGGGAGAGGAGGAGCATCTGCAGTTGGAGAGGTTGGTGAATCTGTGCTTGCAAAAATCTGATTGGTGAAAGCTCCGTAAGAGAGTCTTTGCTTGTCTCTAGGAGTGCTAAATCCAGGAAGAGTCATTTTGTCTTGGGGAGAAATACTAGAGGAGTGACAAAAGCTTTGGGGTCTTGGAGATCTTTCTTTTTTTATAGGACTAGGCTGCGAATAGAATAAAAAAAAAAACACATTATAATAGCTGTCTGAATATTAAATGTAAGTAACATGTTTGAGAAAAAGAAAAAAGAGACCTTATTTATCCAATAAAGAAAAATGCTGTGCTCGTGTTGACTAGAATATGTTTTATTATATTCTCAGACATGCTGAAAGATGCTCTCCTCTGTAACTGAAAATTAAAGATTGTACTATCAGCAAATCAACATGCACCTGAAGTTAGATTTAGCCTTAAAGCACTAGATACACGTTGATAATACACTAAATAATGTACTAAAAAAAGCCTAGTAATTATTTTTAAAGTGCAAGTGTAACCTTCAATTCAAGCACTAATTCATGCTCACCTTGTCATCTAAGTCATCGTCACTTTCATCAATTTCTTCCTGACGAAGATTCCACTCATACTCCACGTGGACGTGAGGATTTAGCTTTCCTGCCTTGGCTTGAGAAAGCTGGGGAAAAAAAAAAAAAAAAAAACTTAGTAAAAAGACTTTCTACGCCTTTGGCATCCACACAGTTAATTTTGTCATAACAAGTAGCAAATATAAATATTTACAGTTTTAGAACTTGATCTTATGTTAAAGACTTTCAGGTCCATTAGACCTTCTTCCTTTTCTTTAAGATTTTATTTCAAATATGTAAGAATAAAAGCCAAAAAGGCCTTTATGCAGAGAATTAGAAATACTTAGGCCAAATGGGGAGATCTATGTTCATTTCATCATAGAGTTATTGGAAAAATCTATTTATAGATTCGGCAGTATACAACTTTTACCTCCAAAAAAATCACTATCCTTGCATTGCAGTCACAGTAAAGGAACTGACCCCTTATTTAAATATTTAAGTGGCCTTTTTTCTCCCTACCAGGGAGAAATCAGGCTAATATAATGCACATAATTCTTTAAACTGCCGGTTTGCATATTCACATTCTTTAAAAAACTACTTCTGCAACCATCAGCTAAGAGAAAACTGCAGTTCATTAATTCTTGGAAGTAACAAGTTCTCCATTGCAGTACTCAGAAGTCTCATCATTCTCTATTTCTGCACAGTCTTTAAAACACAGTTTCTTTGGTAGTAGCTATTCAGGAGAGCTTATAAGCAGACATGATTATCCTTAAATAAGATTTGAAAGAGATAACGTATTTTCAACCTGCTGTGTAAGTATTAATGCATCCAATTTAGTTGAAATGCAATGGAATTATACAGCTAAGGCACTAATTAGTTGTAAAGCAAATCAGCTCAGTACCTCTATCACACTGCAAGCATTTGGATATTTATTTTCTATATTTTTGTGCCCACAGGCCCAGTCATTTCTTTTACCCTTAGCTTCATCTCCCTGCCAATTTTAAGAAAAATTGAAAAATAGTTTTCCTTTTCAAAATGAAAAATAAAAAATAGGCATAAAACACTGCTACAGTTAACTGAAAATCTGAAGGGTATTCACAGAATTTCAATTACAGGATCTGAAGTGATTAACTCCTAGATAAGCTCACCAGCAATATCCAAGGGTTTTGTTCTTTTTTGTTTGACCTTAAACACAATCAAGTGGTCCACACTAACAGCAGGCATTGCTTAACAAAGAATATGTTGCAAAAAAAAAAAAAAAATCCCTTCAGCTGTGTGTTGCAAAGAAACTGTTCTCCAGCTGAGAGAATACTCAAACCCTGGAAAAAGCACCAGAACTGCAGATGTGGAAGTAATGAAGTCACAGAGAGTACAACCTTATCAACCATAGCATAAGGTTAACCTGCATCCCCAGAAAACAGGAAAACAGCTTTGAATTTTGAAGGAAAATCTCTCTTGATAGTGCAGTGTTTAATTATTACATGTCAAAAACTTTCAGTTGCTAAATAAAAGATATTAAAATTAACAGCTGCAGAGAAGACACCCATTTCCTTCTTGGATTGTCAAAATGAGAGTTGGAAAGTTATAAAAAACAGAATCAGCCTGCAAATGATTACTGTTTTACAGATTCTTCTGTATTTGTCCTATACATGAAACTGTACAGCTTAAGCTTTTTTTTTTATTATTTCTTTGATAGTACTTGCTTACTAAGGCACGGAATCAAGCATCTTCAAGCCTGTTTGTCCTCAGACCTTTTTGCTCTAATGCAGAATCCTTATTCCTGGATTACTGCTTCAGCAGAGTATCTGAGAAAATCCCTTAGCTCCAATACCTTTATTTCTTCAACTTCAGTTTCTGCCCCTTGACATCTCTCACATTCTGGGGATTCCAGAAAATTTGGCCCTGACCATGATTAAAGGAGAGAAAAACTTCCGAAGATAGAAGCGTTCTATATTTTTGCTACTCTAGCTCACAGACTTTACACTTCAGTTTGGTCACTATTTTCCTTCTTTGTTCTTCAAGGATGTTTAGCTTTGTTTCAATTCTTCTTTACGGGAAACTTTCAGGACCTTTCAACTCCCTAACTGTACCAAATAGGCTGGAAAAAGCCAAACAGGAAAAGCTAAGCAAAGCTGCAGACCTGAAAGCTTTTCATAGACTCAGTATTTTCGGGACTGATTTGTGCTCCTGACAAGCACAAATGTCTGTAAGCAGAACATGGGAGTTGAAGAAATTCCATGTTCTAAATTGTTGCAGTAACTGATTTTCAGATAAATACCAAACCCATGAAATTAAAGGGCTGCAAATGGGCTGGTTAAAATAGTTAATTATTCCAGTAGAAAATAAACTCTTACACTTTCTTATGCACTTATAAAGGAATGAAATGAAGACAACATATTGAAGTTGCTCTTTTTTTTTTTTTTTAATCCAGCTATGGCAGAGCTTTTAGAGGAGCCTACAGACAGTTAGATACAGCAGAGATACAGCAGTGAAGGGATACTCTACATAGATCATATCTTTCAAGAAGTAAGCTTCCTTTCCTTTATTTAGTTCCTTACCAGTTCTTCACACTGGGCAGCTTTCAATCTTTTTGCTGTGTCCAGAGCCGTCTCTCCAGCTTGGTTTACTACAAAATTAATAAAAACAGTGTATTTTTTGAGATGTCTACAGAATCATTGAGTTTCTGCATTTTTAGCAGAGTAACTCCTAAAAAGACTTAAAAATGTCTGTGTTCCTCTATAGCAGCTGCACCCCGCAGGATTCCACTATAAGTGCTCATGCACTTCACGTATCATCGGGCTCTTTCTGAGCAGCAGCATCTGCTGAGACAGTCCCCATGTCCCTGCCAACCATCCGAGCAGAGAACACAAAACGAGGGCATCCCAGACCCCAGCTGCAGCAGAGGGTGCTCTGCCCCATACCCAGATTTAAAGTTTTGCCAAGTAGCCATATCTGTGTAATATTATCTATAGAACAACAGTAGTGAATTTTAGAAAACCTAAAACAGCTATCTAGAAAGGCCCCTTTCAGGATGTCATTCAAAGAGGGCTTTTATTTAGAGCAATGAAGATCTCTGCAAGAAGGAAGGCTCATTATGAAAACACATAATGGAGGATTAGAACTTCTAATATGAAGAGCAACGTAAAAATATTATTTCTTAATTCAAGTTAAAACACCGATCACTTGAGAGACTATATAAATTCCACACTTTTAACCTTTAAGTATAAACATGATGGTTTGAGGCTTAAAGAAGATAGGAAGCTCCTGTGCGAAATCTCAAGAAAGAAACAATGGCCCAGAAAGGTAAGGTCACTCTTACAGCATCTACCAAATAGTGAGTTCAAAAGAACCACCAGTGGATCTGCTTCAGCTTGTTCGATTAGTTTTCTTATTTTATTATGTAGGAGAAAAAAAATAGTTTAATTCTTTAACCTATGATAGTGTTACAACATATGCAAGTGTTCTAAGCATGTGTGAAAAGCCAAGGAAACCAATGATTTCTGTGGCTGAGTTAGAAACCTGGTTTTATGCAGTGGTTTCTGGACTGGAGAGGTGGAGGAAGATGATGGAAGAGAGGGAGGTCCGGACGTTTTGCCGTGCACACGGCTGCTTAGAAAGCTCCCACTGCACAGGAACCACTGAACACCTGGGAGGATCCTTTCTCCAGACAGGCATTGACTGGTGCTCCCAAGCCTGACGGGCTGCAGCTCAAGGGACACATTCTTCACCATTTTGACAAGGCAGGAAAGCAGCAAGTCCAGATAATTAGAGATTCCAAAAATGTGAGCAAACAGTTTAGAGAGATGCCAATTTTAATGCAAGGAAAATGACTGACGCAGAGACAGCAAGGGGTGTATCTCCACGCACGGACAGGGAGCGGAAGGAGAGGAGCTGAGAAACCCAGTCTCATCCCCTGCCAGCTACGGCGGTGGCCAGGGCACGCTGGGCGAAGGCACAAAGGCAGCTAACATTAATATTAAAGAAAGAACCGACTCCTGAGCACGCAAAGCTCACGTGCATCTGGAGTGGGTTCACGTGAGCGGTCACTTGAAACACTCCAGCACACAAGCAGGAGGTAAATAGTACAATAAACCAACAGACACGAAGGCCGGACTAATTGAAATGGGTCAGAAATAAATGCTGCAGAAAACCAGGAAGTATCAGAAGTGTTTTGTATTAAAAGACAGCAGTGGAAAAAAAAATTCAAAGTTTTATTTCTTAACTGAGTATTTCCTATTGCCTGGTTATTGGAAAATTTAAATCATCCTTCTAACAGTTTCTAAAACATAACTTTTATTTTTCCTTAGAAAGAGCCTTAACACAATGTCCATAAATATAGTCTAACAAAAGTAATAAATAAGCAAATTAGGAAATCTTTATTTTCTAGAATTAAATGAGCTTACCCAGATCAATAGTTGGCTTCCCCCTCAAAAGCAGTTTCAAACACTCAGGCTTATTATACATACTGCAGTAGTGTAGAACTGTGTTACCCAATGCTGTCTGCTTATCCAGGTTTCCACTAAACACAAATGAAAGAAAAACAACCAAGAAAAGTAAGGTATTCTGTGCTATTTATTCCAGATCATTCTAGATCTAGCATCCCTATGAGTAATAAATATTGATGGTAACACATAAATACCATACTGCACAAATATAAAGTGGTAGGTTAATGTATGTCAACTAAGCAGTGTATCTCTCACTTCCGAAGATTATTAGGAATTATGGTTCCAAGTGTATTGCTGAGAAGCCCTGAACAGTAGCTGAGAATGACTGAGCATCTACACATGTCCATTCGAGAGAATTAACTTGGATTTACAGCTAATCCTGTGTAAGGTCATGCCTAGCTGATCTCCTCCTGCCATTCAGAATATTCACAGAACGTGTTATTTTACTAAATATGCTAAACTACTCAAAAATACCCCCAAAATCATTTTTGCATAGTTAGAATCCAAATAGGATAAAAAACCTGCATGTATGAGGAACTGTGAAGAAGGGTACGGTGAGGATGCACAAAAGGTTGAAAGGAGGAACAGAAGGCAACACTGAGATCAGAAAAGCTGCACTGTGGACAGGGGCTCTCAGGGCTGCTTTCTTAGCAGCATGCCATAGAAATGGAATGGAATCCATCTCATTTCATCATTACCTGTATGGTGACATATAGGTAACAAAAAGGAAAAAATATAAAGGCCGCATATTTACAGGGATATACAAGGCATTTAAATGTGATGTGGGCCATTACATCATTTGATTTTTTTTAAGAAAACATTTTCATCAAATTTTTCTATTCCTGTGAACACTATTCCTGACCACAAAGATTAGCTCAGCCAGTGAATTAGATGTTGAAGATACTAGTTTAAAACAGTAGGTTCTCAAAACTTTTAACACAATTCAGACATCTTTCCAAAGCCAGCCTAACTTTTATCCATTATTTTTGTGAAAGATTCTTGCTTTCCATTCCTATGATTTCTCTGTACTCTGTTTGTCCCTATATTTGCAAGAATTACTGTTTGTCTTTACCTATATTTTTTGCACTGTTTCATATTTTTGTGTTCCAAAAAGATGCTCTTTTCTCTTATGCTCCAAGTAAGTTTCTCTTTTCATCTTCTTTACATAAAGCTGCCTTTCATAATTTAATTTTAAATTTCTTTATCTATTTTTATTCATTAAACAGTCATTTACTACCTTAAAGTTAATAAAACATGTCCTTTTGAAACATAGGCAAGAATAACGATTAGAAAAGATAAGCAAACTCCATCCAAAGTACCACAAGAATGATTTTGAACATCTACATTTGTCATTCACAACAACGTAATGAAAAATGAGCAATCCATACCAGTTTTGTACAAGGAAGTCAACCAGATGGAGAGAGGTTTGGTCAGCAGTCCGGACTGCTAAATGAAGTGCTGTCTCACCTGGCTCCTAAGCACACACACAAAAAAGATGTTTTTGCAGCTTACTCCTGCAAAGCTTATAATATTATTCCTTCTGCTGAGATGTTAAGTCAGTCTTTTACAATAAATCTTACAGTAAAAAGCTGTTATTAGGAAATTCTAATGAAAACAACTATTGCCTTTCTGATCTCTAAAGACACAATGTGCTATAAGGGTAATAAAACCCCTCCCTCTTTTGGCTGTCATGACCCTCTCAAAACCAGGTTTCCCTTGTTCTAGACGAAGGGCAGCACCCTGTGGAGACGTTCTACCACTCCAGGTACTGGAAGAGGTCGTGTCAAGCCAGGAACACAGACAGAGCTTGCAGTATTCAGTGCTCACCAGCGTGTTATTAAGGAACAAGTATGCCCTACAAAAACATTAGTGTGCACATCATGAACAAATACTCAAATCATAATACTATATGCATTACCTCTTTTAAACTCAACCATGTATTATCTGCTGCACGGGTAGCAGATGCAGACATTTATATAGAACTATGAAAGCTGTGTTAATTCTGTTTAGAAACTGTAAGAGAGAAATCAACTTAAAACCAGATTTTATTTTTATTCCCACTAATCACAAATGGCACTAGAGGACATACATTTAAGATTACAAAGCTTTTCCAAAAGTTTGACTTTTAATCAATGTCAGAGAACTTACATGGAAAGAAACTGCTATAAGCATCCTAACTCGCAGTTCAACGGGAGGTCATAATTTTCTAGATAGCACTGGGCAACAGCTGAAAAGTTTTAAGGAGTAAATGCCATGGTATGTGTTATGGGTGTGACAAAAATAGAAGGTTTAAGCTGCAGTTAAGAGAATGTGTAATGTGCCTTCCCAATGTGCACGTTATGCTACTTCAAATGCTTATATCATGCTGAACTCACATCCTCCATTTTATATGTCATGCTTTGTCCTCTGCTAACTCAACCACTTCCACAGAACTTGTCAAAAAAAAAAAAGGATATTTTTTGAATTCAGCAGTTTAAAACAAAGTTTCACAGTTGGGTTCAACATTAACAGGAGAAAACTCTGCTGACAATGATGCTGACACAGCATCACATTTACTCTTGAGCAACATTTCCACATGGATTTGAGGTAGTTATCTCAAACAAGCTCAAATGATTTTCAGAGCAAAAGGCTTCAGCAAGAACCGCAATGACTTTTACAGGGAAAAAATCTTTTTGTGAGTGTGGGAAAAAAACTTATTTCTTTAAATAGTTTATCACAAACTGTACAGGAAGTAGATTTACCATTTCTTCATATAGAATCAGCAGAGATTTGTATAGTGTGTGCCACCTCATGCCATTTCAGTTTTGTTTTCCTTTGGCAACTGCTATTAAAGCAGATGTGATATGGCCTTTGGCACCACCTGACCCTAGGATATCAAGTCAAGCCCTCTCTCTTTAGGCTTCCTTTCCTCAAAGGAAACGTGCTGCAGAGCCGCTATAGCTGCACCTAATGCCTATGGTCCTACTGTTGCATTTTCACACTGTCAGACTAATCTGTGGTGTGTTCTCTACCCAAAAGGATATCATGTTAGAGAAAACAAGTAAAACACATCATTGTTCACCCGATCCGCTTACCTGTCCAGGCTCTATCAGCGGCTCCATTAGCTCTACTCCCTCTGCATAGACTTGAATTAGTGCAAGTAAATCCCTGGATTTGACAGCCTCAAGTAATTCATTCAGTTTAGCTGCTGCAGACGCACAGGTCTTCCTAGAGAACTTGTGATCTACGTATTTAGCAGTGATAAACTCCTTCCGCGCAGTCCTGTGGGTGTGAAAACAGAATTTGCTTTAGCAGTCCTGTGAAATGGGCTCATGATTTAAATTTAAATCATCTTACCTAAAATGTAAATTCAAAATGAAGTTCATGACTACCTGATAAAGACACTTACTTATTATTACCATAACACATGTTTCTTCCTGCTCAAAATCAGATATGTGTTTAATTGTACCTTGTGTTGTCATTATATATGAAAGTCACCCAAGAAACACTGAGGCAGGTACAAATTGAACCGTTTGCCAACAAAAACACATCCATTATGTGGTCTGTGCACCTTCTACACCAGAGAACAGCACCCTCTCAAGGCAGTAGGAGAGCTGGCGTTATTCGCTCCAACACTTTTTATTGTGCGAGGCTGTACTATCAAAATGGAAAATGTTCAAGACTCTTTAAAACAATTTCTGGAAAGCCAAACTTACGGTATGTGAAAACTAACATCCTACATGGAGAATCCAAGGGAGCTAAAGCGAGATGATGAGGCAAAAGGCTAATGTCTAAGAAGCTCAAAAGTCTGAAGAAAGAAACAAAAACAAACAAAAACACCCACACAATTTCCTGCCACCTTAGTTCTCCTCTAACTTGCCTACACTTGACTATAACTTAAGACTTTTAACAACCACATACGCATTTGGCAGAAAAATCAGTATTAAAAAAATTACAAGGTTAAAACTTACATATCACTTGATGGACTGGGTTTAGGTGAAGGACTAGGTAAATTCCCTTCCATAATATCATTAAAACTATTATTTCCTACATTCTTGGCCAGCTGGAAAGAAAAAGAAAAAAAAAAATTTTGAATGGACATAAGGTTATGCACATTTCTTCACTACTACTAAACTACCTGATACAAGGAATTGCAAAATAAAAGCACAATAGTTATATTTAAATGTAAAGCAGTTAAAAACTTTTAAAAATGTAAGCCCCATTATTCTAGCACATGTTAAAAAATAAGTTTTATTGTTGAGTTGTATTTCAAAATAGTCCGTCTCAGATATAAAAACACAGTGATGAACTAGCAGCACAAACAGCTCTAGGAATTACTTTTGGAAAAGAAGTTCAGACATATTAGAAATCCTTACTTAGCAGAATGAGATTTAACTCAATAGTTAGCTCCTAAATGAATAATAAGCCTCCTAAAGTTGTTTAAGAGCAACTGAAGATTTCCAAAAAGGTAAAAGTGCTAGGGATCGGTACATACCTATACACAATCTATACATAAATTACCTTCTATCTTCCTTATATTTTCCTGTGCAAAACTTCATTAATAAATCACTTTTCATCAGTCAAGCAAAATTGAGAAAATAAACTTCTCTAAGTTTTTTTGATAAATATAAGACACACACTTGCTTGACTCCTTTTTTTTCTTTTGTCAGATTAGAAGACTCATCTTTTTTTCCCATCAAAATTATACTATTTTATTACCATCTTTCATCACATAAGATTTTCTCCTCTCCTGATTGGAAGTCAAGATTGGCTAATGAGAAGTAACATTCGGCTGCTCCAATCCGTGAATATTCAATTTGTAAAAACTCAGGGAATTAACATGAAAAGTGGTAAATGGATAGAAGCATCGATAATACATAGTACTAAAAAAAAATCTTAATACAGTATTTATAAAAATATGAACAATGTGTTCTGAAAAATCAGCATCTTGAAAATAATTTACAGTAAGTTCTAAATCTGAATGTTTCTTACATATATATAGGCTGGGAGTAAAGAAGAAAAAACCCAAAACAAACAAACAAAAAAAGAAAAAAAAAAAAAAGAAAAAGCAGCTTACCAAGAGTTCAGACGTTCCTAGTTTGTCTAATTCCAAAGACTGGATTCGAGAAATATGGACACCCATTTCTCTGTGTATTCCAGAACACTCTATGCACGTTAAAATGCCCAAATTAGTTGATAGCCACGTTGGATCTGTAGAGTTGAAAGCAAAAGTATTTAAAGAAAGTTCAACCAGAAGTTTTCAATATCTGTAAGAAATTGCTGTATTCCTCATTTAAGATTTAAAAAAATGGAAGTGAAATATGAACATCTAATCTTTGATCCAAACTCTGGTGTGAATTTAAGCAAACATTGATGCCAGTGGAATTAAGTCTCTCAGACTGGGGACAGTCACAAAAGCACTGCATTTAAATTTCCATGTCCATCCTGCACCTTTCAATGTGAATTGTTTCAAAAATTGCTTCTTGTAGAAACAAGGCAGGTTTTTGCTTCCTATTTTCAAAAGGAACAGGTGAACTAAATTCCACTCTTGGCAAATGCTGAACTTTTTATCTTTACAACTTAAACTTTCAATAGTCTTTATTCATAAAGAATTAAATATAATATTTCCTGTGTGTAATATAGCTAACAAATTAAAGGAAGCCTAAGGAAATTTGGGACCAGCATGACAATAAAAACTTGCACCATCATGGAGATCTGCATGCAAAATTGGAATAGATCTTATATTGTAGCTTATTATGTAGCATTCCTAATGTTTTGAAGAACTCTAGATAGATTATATATATAAACACGTCTTCAAATTGTCTTCCTGGATCTTAGTTAGTGACTGGTAAAGTATTAAGTCAAGAGATTAAAGCAGCAGGCTGAGGTGGGGAACCTGAAACTACTATCACTTCTCTCCCCTGAGAGCACAGCAAGAACCTTGTTAATGTGGAGGTTGGGAACTTAAAACCTCACTATAAATTAAAGCATGAATTAGAACTGTATTTGAAAGTAGCTGTAGATTTACATGAGGTAACTGAATGAACCAATTCAAGGATTTGGCATAATGCTTTTGCAATATTCAACTCTATTTTACCTTTTTCTCCCCCTCAATCTGCATCAGTTTTATGTCAGTAAATCTCTTCTGAGGAAACACACCATC